>NC_088708.1:10600000-11200000 GCF_963576615.1 Watersipora subatra | reverse complement strand
GCGCAGCTTGGTCTGCACTAAGGAAAAAGGGCTAAACAATACACCTCAAAACAGTTCTATTATTGGATTGTAAAGACTCATCATTATTTAACGTTGGCCCGTATCTTGGGTGTTGGTTTTTTCTAATTTCTCCCACTTTTAAACACTATTTTATTCCCATTGCTATTGATTGTTACAAATATAGAGTCACACAACCAATTGTTTAGTCTAATTCTCCGTTTTTATTAAATTTCTTTGTTTAGTAAAGTATTTGGTTAAAAAATTCTGGCGTTATAATATTTCCCAGGTGTTCCCGGTTTTTACCAGTTGTTCCCGGTTTTTACCAGTTGTTCCCAGTTTTTACAAGTCATTCCCGGTTTTTACCAGTTGTTCCCGGTTTTTACCAGTTTTTCCCGCTGCCCTGGGAAAAACAGTTTTTTCCGGGAAAAATGCCAACCCTGAGTAGCCCACATGAAGGTTTCCGCGGTTCTTGAAGTGGAGGGAGAGCCACTTTGCCACACTGAGCAGATGCCAGCAGGCTCGCCAGGCTATTCTTAGCATTGCGAGAATTATGAACGCGATCCATAGACCCTATGCTTAAAATCGCTGCGTACATTGAAATCAGTGCATGCGCCGTAGACAAAAGCGTGATTCAACCAGTATGATCACCAGGGAATAGAAACCTCAAACTCCGACCTCCACCTACAATCAATTTGCAATCTTTCAACTCGACCTGACAATTCTGCAAGTCATATGTGCTCCTGCAACACAAGTATTTGCAGAATGTTTATGAACAACTTGCAGTAGCTGCACAATCAAGATGAACTATTGGGAAATCAACATCAGAAAAAGAAAAACACCAATTAAAGTTTCTAGACACTTCGAAAATGCAAAATTGAGTTAAATCTGAAGGTGCAAGTAATAAGATAATGTATTATACTTCTATATTTAACTTAATAAAATTTGCTCAGCACTTTAAACAAAATGGAATTGTTTTTAACAATCTCAATGTGGGAAATCTCCATGTATAAGTAGAAGAGCTGTGCAAAACTATGTAGCTTTTGAATCTAATAGTGTGAGGGAAACGCGTCGCGAGCAGAGCCGGTGCCAGCGTGACGACCAAGTGACAGGCCGGGCCAGGCCTCCCCCTCTCGCCCGGAGGCTGGGCCGGCGATAAGGTAGAGTGACGCGGGTCACGTAGCCACCAAACATACGGCGGAAAGCGAAACCACAAGTGGGCGGAGCCAACAAGAACGAAGCAGATAAAAGAACAGACGCGATGGAGAGGCAGGCAGCGCAGCTCCCTGCATACGAGAGACACTTTATCCTTATGCTGTGTAATATTTATGTATGCATGACGTTGTTATATTAATACAACTATATTTATTATGTAAATATACATTGTATGCTCAGATAACAACTCGGTCTTCGTGATTACTCCGCTTGTGGGAAACCGAGAAAGTGGCACGGTAAAATCCACCACACTGGCAGCAGCAGTGGGATACTTAGCCCGAGCCCGAATCCACAACAACCGAGTAAGCACTACGAGGAGCAAACCTGATCTCGGCTGCTGACCTTGCTTATAAGCGTCGATTGAGCACATCGGGGTTAGCTAGCACTCGGACGGAAAAAGCACACCGGATCCGGCTGCCGACTTTGCTGCAGCATCGCTCGGACACACCAGATTGGTGAAGGCCTCAGAATAAGAAATTACCGAGACGTTATTCCCTGCTATTGGCAGACCGTGCTGAGGCACGCAGTCGACCCCCAGTAAACAGGCATACTCTCGAACAAGATGCAAAGGAGAGCGCAGAGCGTGGCACTGACCGATTGGCCGAAGTACCGGAGTGCCTAGCAATGGCCCCACGAACTGAGGCCCCCGGGCCACAGTTCAAGACCCCTCAGTACAACGGGACCGGCGACATGGAGTATTTCATCCGCCGGTTCCGAGAGGTGGCGGAGGCCAACCGACGGACGAATGGAGCCCGCCTGTTGCATCTGAGAGAGGCATTCCGAGAGGATGCCGAGAACTGCGGAAAGGCAGGCGAGGTGGGAGCCATCTTTGAGATGCTTTGGGCTCGGTTCGGTCTCTACCCTTGACAAGCAAGGACTCGGCTAAACAGCCTTTGGAAGACGGCGACCGCCTCGCTACAGGAGCACGCCTGTTAAGTAGAACGCCTAGTTAAGGTGACCTACGGGGACTTGCCGGTACCTTACCAGGCCGATATGGCAAAAGAATTATTTTGCAACTCGTTTAATGACACCAATCTGCAGTGGCATTTGCTGGCTGTGTCTATGGTGACCTTAACAGATGCTGTGCAAGTCGGCACGGAATTTTTGCAGATCCGGCCAGACAGGAGGAACCAGCCAGAGGTGCGAAGCATTGAGGAGCTCGGGAAGACCAAGCCGCGGTGGTCCAGGATGCCACGCTGGACCAACTCACTGAATTGGTCCAACTCCTCACCCAGCAAGTACAGAAGATTACGGAGGAACACACACCCCGTGAAGATGTTCCCACAAAGCGACCCCTGCAATGTTGAGGGTGTGGGAAGATAGGGCACATCCGAAAGGGTTGTGCCCTAGGGGTAGACCCGCTGTTCCGGGAAACGGTAAGGGGCCGCAGCAGTAGGGCCAACTACTGCCTGCACTAAGGCTCCGAAGTCTCCACCACCCGGCAAATACCAGCGGGCGAGACACGACCCCTAGAAGCCGACAGGAAGAGGGACCGACTCCAGGACAGCGAAGACAGGACAGGCAGGGTCGTGCTGTGCCACCCTCATGGCCAGACCAACCCGGACTTCGGATCTCCGGATCTTCGGAACTACTACGAGTCTTTGGGAGGATTGGACCCAACTCCTGTCCACAAAGAAAAAGAGACGGACCCCGTTGCCCCCAGACACCGAGGAGCTCGAAAACCGAGGAACCCAGAGAGACAGGAGAAGCAGCTAGCCGAACCTGTTGGTATCTCTGCAACCCGGTGGAAAGACACAACCGACTGACCTAGTATTGGCCAGGTACGACGGCCATGGTGAGAAGAATGGTCAGGTGCTGTGAGATCTGCCAGGCGGCTAAGCACAGTGGCAACAAGGGAGCAGGTAGCCGGCAGAGGTTTTACGCAGGTCGCCCCTGGCATAAGGTGGCAGTAGACCTGGTTGGACCAATGCCGGAGACACCGAGAAGGAACCAGTGGATCCTGGTGCTAACAGACCATTTCACTCGGTGGCAGGATGCACTGGCCCTCCCGGATGCCACGGCGCCTGTAATTGCCAATGCGCTGGACGAGCGAGTATTTTGCTACATGGGCTTGCTGGAGCCAATACATACGGACCAAGGGGCACAATTCAAGAGCCAACTGATGAAAAAACTGTGCCTGCTATGGCGAGTGGAAAAAACGCGCACCATACCACCCTCAGGCTAACGGCATTGTGGAGAGAAACAACCGGCAACTGGGAGACTCGCTACGAGCGCTTCTGCTAACACAAGGACAGAGGAGTGGGACAGACTGCTGCCCGAGCTGATGCGGGCCTACAGGGGTACGCCACACTCTGTTACGAGCGAAACAGCAAACCTGCTGATGTTTGGCTGAGAGTTTTGCCTCCCTGACCTGTTGGAAATCAGCCCGCCTCCGCTGGAAGAGCTGCCTTCCCACCAGTACGTGCAGGAAACACAGAAGAGGTTAGAAGCGGCTCACGAGCTACTGAGGTAGGCCCAACAGGCGGTGAGACAGGAGGACCAGGAAGTGCCATCCCTATACACGTCAGGAGAGGGGGTGTGGCTTCGGAACAAGCACTGGTGAAGGGGAGAAAACTCCAAATTACAGGTCAAATACGTGGCCCCTTTTAAAATCATAAAGGCTTGGGCAAACCATACCTATTTGATCGAGAGACAGGGCCAGTCCTCTATCCAAAATGAGGGCTGGCTCAAGCCTTACTATGCCTGTGAGGAAAAGCTAGGCCAAGCACCAGCTACACTAGAGCCGTGACGCGGCCCAAACATGAAAGGGACTCGCGCAAAAAGGCAGGAGAGGGACTGCCAGCTGGAGCTGGCAAGAAGGCAAGCAGAAGATTCGCACAACGAAAGACAATAGGCAGTGAAAAGGAAAGCCAGTCAGAGTTGGCTCGGAAGCAGGCAGAGCGGCTACTCCAATCCAATCAAAGGATAATAGCTGATGGTAACTCAGAACAAAGGGAGCTGACCACAGAAGAGTCAATTAGTGAGGAACTAGCAGATCTGCCAACCAACCCAGCACGGACTGAAAGCCCTTCCCCAGCTCACCATGGGGAGGAGTTTAGGGAACTCGTACGACATAACCCCCGGCTGGCACAAGCTACGGAGCCACCGGACAGATATGGCGAGTGGGCATGGCTGCAATGATTAGTAGCCAATCTGGGCCTGCCTTCAGACAGCAAACAGGTGTGTAGAGGATCCGAGAGGGGGTAAAACAGAGGTCACTTACACTTACACCCTGCAGCTACACAGACAGTCTCCAGGAACTCTGCACTACTACTACTACGAATACTCTTATCAACATGGCTAGAACAGGTGAGCTTGCTAGTTTGCTATCTACCGAGCCTTACCTGGCCGAACCCATGGAAAGTGACAAGGAAGCGAGGCTGGTGGACTTGCTGGCCCAAGATGAGGAGTTTGCACTCTCAAGCCAAACTGCCTCTGACAGGCCGGTAGGTGTCACCAGCGACCGAGTGGCGGAGTTCTCTGGCCAGGCTGCCTCCTCGAGCTCTGCTCGAGTTGAGTCACACCTGGTTGACACTCTGTCAGTCATTGGCCAGTCTCGACCCGCGAGGATAGTTGGTTTCAAATCTATCTCCAATGGCCAGGGTGACACCGGTAACTCGGCCACGACCGACTCGACAGCGTCTACCAAGGAAGTACTCGAGATACACGAGAGGCTGGATTGGGTGGCCGAGATTGAGGTGGCTGAGATTGAAGCGGCCGACACGGCTGAGGCGGTTTGGGTCTCTTACATTTTAGAGACCAAGTCTAATCAGTTGCCGGCATCTCCCAAGCCCAGCAGGAAGCCAATCGTAAGGACGTTTCGTAGACGGGACCACTTGGGAGAAGACACGGGCCACCATTTCGGCACCTTGGACCTGTAACCTCTGCCAGGTCGAGACAAGCACGCAGAGGATCCGGCGGCATGTCATGCAACACGTCGCTATCTTTGTGTGCCCCTGCCGATGTCAGCACGTGTCACGCGACCAGCTGATGTCACACAGGAGGACCTCTGGAGGCGGTAAATGCGAAAGCACCATCTACCTGGGGGAAGGACCACGCAGGCAGTCTTTCTTGCGCCTCCGCAGATGGCCGGCAGACCTGCTTGTGCGGGAGTGTTGGCCCACACTCACCCCACCCAAGAGGCTGGCCAGGGCCTCGACCATTCGGGCAGAAAACAACCACCCCCGGGAGGAGCCACGACGAGAGAAGCCAGAACGAAAGCGGCCCGCACCTAGGAAAGAGAAGGTTGGACCCGCAGACAGACGGCCTTCCCACCCCTATAAGGAAAAAGAGAACTCTCCGCCGGTACCAACCCTACCCACCAGAGCGGACCGACTTCGGAACCTGTTTGGAAGAGCGGTTCGGGAAGGAGGAGCTCCGGCGACTGCGAGGGGGCCACTGCGACCGGTTACAAAAGGATAGACGCCGTTGGCATCGGATGGCCATACAGGCTCGAGGACTCGTTAGGGGTGCCCAACATCGAGGCCAAGATGCCCTGTTCCTGGAGGACACGATCTCCCAGTGGGAAAAAGAGGCTCGACAGCACCGGCTCTGGGCCCAAATGTTCTCTCCCTCCAGCGTCGGTCGGATGGCCCCTATGGCCAGTCCTGGGGGGGAGAGTGTGAGGGAAACGCAACGCGAGCAGAGCCGGTGCCAGCATGATGGCCATGAGAAAGGCCGGGCCAGGTCTCCCCCTCTCAGCCGGAGGCTGGGCCGACGATAAGACAGAGTGACGCGGGTCACGTAGCCACCAAGCATACGGCGGAAAGCGAAACCACAAGTGGGCGGAGCCAACAAGAACGAAGCAGATAAAAGAACACACGCGATGGAGAGGCAGGCAGTGCAGCGCAGCTCCCTGCATATGAGAGACACTTTATCCTTATACTGTGTAATATTTATGTATGCATGACGTTATTATATTAATACAACTATATTTATTATGTAAATATACATTGTATGCTCAAATAACAACTCGGTCTTCGTGATTACTCGGCTTGTTGGAAACCGTGAAGGTGGCACGGTAAAGTCCACCACAATAGATTATCCATTTGGAAGGGCAGAAATTAAGAGGTTTGCGGAGATCCATTCATGCAAAAAATTGTACCGCATAAAATAATTTGTATATAGCAGCAGATGGGTGGTTAAGAGGCTGGTTCTCGGGAACCAGAGTTTTAAAACCAAATGTGTTTGGTGACCTGAAAGCATGACGCATATGCATGTGAAGTTTACATGAAATCAGCCAAAATATGAAACGCATAGAATTTACACGCACTCACACAAAGACAATGTGGGATTTATTAATCTACTTGTAGATATAATTTACACGAAGTATTGCTTGGTTAAGTTTTTGAGTGACACAACGTTTATTTCTACAAGGCAATTCACTTCAGCATAATATAGCAAATACCGGAACGGATTAATTTTTTACACCTATATTTGATTGTAGTTATAAGCCCAATGTAGCCAAACAAGCCCAATAAGCCCATTGTAGTTATAAGCATCAATAGTCACAAAGCGTGATAGTGAGAAAATGGTGACCGGATTTAGGAATCACATGTGCTAAGATGAGACAAGCGAGCATCAGAAGTCTTGAGGCAGTGTAGATAGTGTTCGCAGTCTTGATGTTTTCTGGCTAGCATTTCACCTTGTAAGCCAACAGTTTTATAGATACTGTAATTAATCTGTCGCTGATCTCTTCTGTTCGATGTAAAAGAATCACTAGCATACTTATTTAGAAGACTTGCGTGAATGTTCAAACAGTTGTACATAATTTAATTATTTTCATTGATTTTCATGTTTACTCTTGTTACATTTCATCCTAACTTTCAGTTGGACATTGAGATCAACTGACCATTAAATTTCACATGAGCTGGTGTGATTGCATCGGTATAGCAGGCTTTGGGTGATGCAAGCATTTGTGATGATATAACTCCAAATCATGGTATGGCCTGAATGCAAGGCTGAAAATTATGAAGAAAGTCAAGAAATGCTGCGCTTTAATGTGTCACTAAAATTATATCAACTGGTGTACATAAACTACCTGTGTACATAAACTACTGATGTTATTCTCGATACATTTATGACTAATATTACATGAAATTTGCTTAATGTTATTCTGCTAGCTGTATTTTTTAATAGTTTCTGTGGTGATGCACGTAGAGGAATGAAAATACTAGTTGCACAAATGCTGTCTGAAACGAGTAGCAATGCGCTCAGTTTTCCGACTTATTGTCTATATTTGGTTAAAACTTTGGCATTTTACTTTAGTATTGGTGAAGCGCGTCAAGGCTATAAAATAGTATAAAACCTTCAATTGCTCCCATATACGTGTAGTTGTAACAACTCGGGAAGATTAGATACTGCTGAGGTGAACATGCATGGGTTGAATTGCTACTTTTTATTTGTGGAAGCAATAAATGGCTCTTCATTCACTAAACATGCATTGATAAAATTCAAAGACAATTAAGTTACCGCCAACTTTGCTAGATATCTATATTAAATTGTAAAATTGTGGTGTACCAACCGGCGAATTACATTGCTCTTAACTAAGACAGCATTCTGGAGGTTACAAAATGTTTGTATGACGGTGGTAAAAAATGCAAAATGAGACCGATGTACACTACTATGGGTGAAACCAGCAAACAAGTTAGCTTGAGGTCTGGCAGCCAATATTTGTATATGTTTTTGCTTATTTTAGGCAGAACTGGTGTTACGATTATTCCCCCAAGATCTACCCATTCACATCCTTCAGGGGCGTCCATCAACCCTAACGTTGTTCTATTGAAAGGTATAGACAGCTTATGAGATTAATTTGGATTAATTCCGATTAATTCCTAATGAGATAATTTGGTGAAATGTTTTTCCACCTGATTCTACGCCCGAGTAAAACTGAGTTTCATAATTTTACTTTATTTTTTATACTTCCATTTTACGTAAGATTATGAGATTTTAGTCGCCATGCACAGTATATGGATTTAATATAATGCCAAAGTTTCAATTTAATTAGATTAGTAGATTTTGAGAAGTTCCTGAAATACCAACGGCATATTAACTGGCCAAGAAAGGAGAAACGGTTTTAATTGGAACATTAGTTTTTAAAGACAGACTGATCGAAATTCCCAGTAATGAAGATAAAAATAGTAAAAAATAGAAAGCTTCTCCTCAGCATCAATAGTTTTACCCTATTTGATTTTCTATTCATGAAAAATATATACACTCAAATAGGTTAGTGTTCATCAACCATTATGTTTTTTCAGTTACCTCCCAAACATCACAACAAGTAGGTCAATATCTTGTGCTCTGGAAAAGTTTGAAAAAAATAAGATTTACTATTTTTGATTTTTACTTTTTTATAGTGTATTCCAGGCTTCGAGCTTTAATATGCTATTCAGTTTGAAAAGAATTGTACTACTCCAAGTGTTTTCACAGTTGATTGAAAGTTGTTACTACGGCCTAGAATCAGTGGGCTTATGTATGCAGGGTTAGCCTTCAAAGTGTTAAATCAAAGTATTGGTATACCTCTGTGATCTGGGCACCTCTGCTTTGGGTACTTAACTTTTGTAAACGCTTGGGAGTATCTTGTCTAATTAAAGCATGGCAGTCAGGGGCTTGTAGTTGCCAGTTACAAGCTCTCTACATAGTTTTAGTTTTTATATTCAAACTTTCATTTCAAACATTTCTTAGCTATCAGTTGTATATTCATCGTCTGATCTAACTAGTGTGAGGGACACACTATCAGTAGTTTATATGGTATTTACATTTACAATTTAGGGCATATGCTCGACCAACTGGCATTTCTATTGGTAGACGACGCATCACACGACCACCACATACACACATGTCACACGCATGTAAACAGATACACACATCACAATCCACCACACACATATCACACATGCACCACATAGACTATACACACGCTAAACACCTATCACATACCCATACTACACATATCATGCATGTACTACGCGTGTACTACACACATATCACACACATACTACATTTACGTATCATACACACCGAGTTGTCATACAGAGTCGGACGGTTTACTGAGAAAGTTTGGTCAGAGAGTGCAAAATCACAAGCGCATATCATATACTAGAAACTCTTGCTTCAAACCTTTTAGTTTGTCAAGCCAACCAGTTGATCGAAAATAAAACTGCTTGACGCATGACTGACTGTAGCATGTAGAGTTTATGGGTTAACTGTGTGTATTCATGTGCCTATATCCGTATGCCTATATCTGTATGCCTGTATCCGTATGCCTATATCCGTATGCCTGTATCCGTATGCCTATATCCGTATGCTTGTATCCGTATGCCTGTATTCGTATGCCTGCATCCGCATGCCTGTACCCGTATGCCTGTATCCGTATGCCTGTATCCGTATGCCTGTATCCGTATGCCTGTATCCGTATGCCTATATCCGTATACCTGTATCCGTATGCCTGTATCCGTATGCCTGTATCCATAAGCCTATATCCGTATGCCTGTATCCGTATGCCTGTATCCGCATACCTGTTTCCGTATGCCTGTATCCGTAAGCCTATATCCGCATGCCTATATCCGTATGCCTGTTTCCGTATGCTTGTATCCGTATGCCTGTATCCGTATGCCTGTATCTGTATGCCTGTATCCGTATGCTTATATCCGCATGGCTGTATGCGCATGCCTGTTTCCGTATGCCTGTATCCATAAGCCTATAGCCGTATGCCTATATCCATATGCCTGTATCCGTATGCCTGTATCCGTATGCCTGTATCCGTATGCCTGTATCCGTAAGTCTATATCCGTATGCCTGTATTCGTATGCATGTATCTGTTTGCCTGTATCTGTTTGTCTGTATCCATATACCTGTATCAAAAATGTCGGTATCCATATGGTTGTATCCAAATACCTGTATGCCTGTATCTGTATGCCTGTATTTGTATGCCTGTATCCGTATGCCAGTATCTGCATGCCTGTATCCACATGCCTGTATCCATATACCTGTATCAAAAATGTCGGTATCCATATGGGTGTATCCAAATACCTGTATGCCTGTATCTGTATGCCTGTATTTGTATGCCTGTATCCGTATGCCAGTATCTGCATGCCTGTATCCACATGCCTGTATCCATATACCTGTATCAAAAATGTCGGTATCCATATGGGTGTATCCAAATACCTGTATGCCTGTATCTGTATGCCTGTATTTGTATGCCTGTATCCGTATGCCTGTATCCGTAAGTCTATATCCGTATGCCTGTATCCGTATGCATGTATCTGTTTGCCTGTATCTGTTTGTCTGTATCCATATACCTGTATCAAAAATGTCGGTATCCATATGGTTGTATCCAAATACCTGTATGCCTGTATCTGTATGCCTGTATTTGTATGCCTGTATCCGTATGCCAGTATCTGCATGCCTGTATCCACATGCCTGTATCCATATACCTGTATCAAAAATGTCGGTATCCATATGGGTGTATCCAAATACCTGTATGCCTGTATCTGTATGCCTGTATTTGTATGCCTGTATCCGTATGCCAGTATCTGCATGCCTGTATCCACATGCCTGTATCCATATACCTGTATCTGCAGTGTTGACAATTTGGATGGGAAAAACACTTTTGCCCAGGGCAGCTGGAAAATCTGGGAATATGTGTGAAAAAGCTGGAAAAAATGGGGTAAAGTTGTAATATGTGGGGTAAAGTAAAAAAATTGGAATTATATTGAGAACTAGTTTTTATTTTTGATGATTGCTAACAATTTGGTTTGTGTATACAGGTTATCGCTACCAGAAATGAAATGTTGTTGGAAAATACTTACCTCAGTACAATTTTGAGTGAAGTTCTCAGTGGATTATTAAAAAGTCAAATAGATTGAACCATAGTCCGTGAGTTCCTCTTGGGCTGAGACCTTATCAATGAGTGAACATAATTATGTTCAGTTCAGCTCCATATACCGTATGTAGTTATGTTAAAGACAATCTAATAGTTGTCTTGGGTCGGTTAAAAATGCTGATATGTTTCACTCTAAAAAATAACATTTACCCAGGGCCTGATAGCATTAGAAATTCTGAGTTTAGCTAGTTAGAAATGCTAGTCTGCTCATCACGATAAATCAAAGTAATTTTAGATATAATAAAATAGTCTTTACTCAGTTACTGTTACTGAGCTTATATATAATGCTGGTAAGACGTGTTCATTTGCCGCTCAATTTTCACTGTATTAAGTTTAGCTTGATTATTGAGTATACCATATCCATGTCAGTACAAGGCAGACCAGTTGATAGCATTAAGGCACAATTTGAAAAGATGGTCAATGAGAATGCCAGAACAATGGGTGTGATCTGCAAGAATTGCAAAGCAAAAGTAAGTGCAAAAGCTGATTGTATGGAAACCCATTTAAGAAGCACCTTGGTCTTGGTACTTCTCAAGCTAGCATCTCTAAATCAGTTTTCAAGTTTAGAAACCAAACTATAAATAATCAAACTTTTTTCCTGCTTTTCCCCACTTGACACCTTTGTCCTAGGATGGTAAATACCATCGGCATTTACCATCCTTTGACTAAATCCGTATGTTTGTGTCTGTATGCGGTAAATACCGATGGTATTTACTGCACCGATAATAACGTGCCAACCATGTGTATCTGTATGCCTGTATTCACATGTATGTGTCCGTACGCCTTTGTCTGTATGCCTGTATTCGTATGTTTGTATTCATATGCCTGTATTTTTATGCCTGTATTTGTATACTTAAATCCGTATGCCTTTATCTGTTTGCCTGTACATGTATCTGTATTCCTGTATCCGCATTCTTGTGTCCGTATGCCTGTATTCGTATGCCTGTATTTGTATGCCTGTGTTTGTGTGCTTGTATCTGTGTGCCTGTATCCGTATGCATGTAACTGTGTGCATGTATCTGTATGTCTGTATTTGTATGTCTGTATCCGTATGCCTATATTAGTATGCCTGTATCCATATGCCTGTGTTCATATGCCTGTATCCATATGCCTGTATATGTATGCCTGTAGCCATATGCCTGTATCCGTATGCTTGCATCGGTATGCCTATATCTATTTGTCTATATTCATATGCCTGTATCCGTATGCTTGTATATGTATGCCTGTATTCATATGCCTGTGTTTGTAGCCTGTGACCTTATGCCTATATTTGTATGCTTGTATCCACATGCTTGTATCCACATGCTTGTATCCACATGCTTGTATCCACATGCTTGTATCCACATGCTTGTATCCACATGCTTGTATCCACATGCTTGTATCCACATGCTTGTATCCACATGCTTGTATCCACATGCTTGTATCCACATGCTTGTATCCACATGCTTGTATCCACATGCTTGTATCCACATGCCTGTATCCACATGCTTGTATCCACATGCTTGTATCCACATGCCTGTATCCACATGCTTGTATCCACATGCTTGTATCCACATACCGGTAGCTTTATTCTTCCATCATTACTGCATGAGTTATCAATGAAAATACACCATTTTGATGTCTTAGAATCGAAAGCAAGAGAACTACATGCCTATTAATCCTCATGTTCTTTGGCTGGTAGCGTCTACAGCCAATTACAACTGATATTTATATTTGCAGGTAATACCCGTGCGGTGACAGATGTTGAAAAGCTCAAGAGTTTTCTGGAGAAAATAATAGTGTTAACAGAAGAACGAGCAACAGCTGCTCAGCGAAGTACTGTCAAGCAGGCAGTCAGAAAACTGCTCGTATGTAAAACATTTGAATGTTTTTTTTGTCTCCGCTCCTTTACTCATCTTTATTCAGATGTCTAGCACTAGTGCCTGTTGTCTGTCTTTCTATGCTATTGAGGGATGCTCTCTAATTGACCACTCGGCAAGATGTTGTCAACTTGGAGTATCATTTTTGCAAATAGTTAAAGTTTGACATCTAACCTGTTCAGGCTTGTCATAGATTTGAACTAGGTTTGTACATCAATTGAACACTTAGTACATTGTTGTTCCTTGGATTTAAACATCTTTTTCTATTCTTTTTGCTGACCTAAAGATTCCACAGGTTTTTGTGTTTTCTTGACTACGTCTGTCGATGTTTTTACAATGGTTCAAAAAGTCCTCCATCATACCATTTCATTTTCTGTTATGCTATAACACCAAGGAAACTAGAGTATGGCTTGCAGTGTTATTAACCTGTTGTTTATGGATAGATCATCGTATTTCTGCTTTCATGTTACTCTCTGTTACTTCTAGCAAGGCTTTATGGATGGAGAGGCATTCATTAAAGAGCTGGAGAACGTGCTGAAATGCATGAAACAACCAAACCTCGCCTCATTCATTCATGTCAGTAGATATATTCTTTAATAATGCTGTAGCCTACATTTGGTAAACTTGTTGCCTGAGCAATCGCGTGTATCAGAATATTAGCTCAGAAATTTTCATAATGATAGTAAAATGCTCAAGGTATTCCTTGACCAGTTGACTTTAGCCTTTTTACTCTGATTGTCTCATACTAGCCAATATACGGTATGTAAAGGCATTGTATGTTAATGTACTGTAAACATACACATATAGCTGCTGCATTTTTGCACATGGATTTGCGTTAATGTATGTAGATTTAAGGCGACCTCTGATAAGTTAGTACACTACACAAGTTTCCCTCTATACTAGGCTAATGTGCACTAGGCACTGCAGTAGCATTCGTACAAGGGTGAGTAAAATTATAATACCACTAGACGCTTAATGAGAGTACATTAAAATACACCCTGCTAGCAGTAGCTAAGGGCAAAGTAACATAGCATTACTTGTAGGTATTCTTTCGCACTAAGTACCGTAATACTGATTGATGAAACTCTAGCTACCATGAAACAAATAATAAAATTTTTTACAATGTGTAACTGTGCGTTTTTTCCATTAGCTTCTGGTCAAGTGCAAAAATACTTAGCCATCGGATATTTGTTTCAATCATATAAGACGAATGAAATATTTGCCTGAACTAGAAATTTCTGAAAGAATACCTCTATTACCGATTGTTTTTTAATGTGCAGGAAAGATGGTCCTTGGAATACAATACAATGTCTAACTATTCGGAAGGTTTTGTTAGACTTAGTCTTCTAGAAAGGTCACTTTAATAAAACCATCGTCTCGGTGATATGCGTAATCTGAGATTTTGGTCCTTTTCTTTGCAGGCTCATCTTGCTCAGCTTAGACGCGCGATATGTGAAGGGCGGCTGTCAATAGTAGGCTGCAATGGAGAAGTGATAGTGAATAAAGGCACATGCAATGCCACAGGCGTCCATTTTCAGGAATCTAAGTCTATTAAGCTTCCTTCAGCTGGTGGAGCAACTGTTCTCGTTCCATTGCAACATTCCGTAGTGAGGGGAGCTGCTAGAGAACTGGGAGTTAGGTTTGCTCCAGTGAGGGGACTGGCTAGGGGTGTGTATGTCAGAACTCCTACCTTGGGAGGAGTGGCTAGAGGTACAGCTGTTAGATCTATCCGTCTGGAAGGCACGGCGGGAGGTGTGCCTGTTGGACATGCTACAATGGGTAAAGTGTATAATGTCACATCTGCTAAACAAGATGTACAAAGATTAGTTGCTGGAGGCGTTTCTGTTAAACAATCAAGCCTTAAACCAGTGATTTCCCACCATTCTCAATGCATAAAACGGGAGCCTCAGGAGATGTGTCCGATTCTGCTCAGTCGCAGTTTAAACACCATTCCATGCTATTCATCTCTGGCCGGACCAGTTATGAACGGAAGGTATGACCTTGTACCACGATCATGATCTTGTTGCGCTCTTCAAGTGGGACTGAGTGATTGATTCCGAGTATGTTCTATCCTCTTATAGAAATCATGTTGGTGCGGTGCAGAATGGAGGCATAGTGACTGTTAAAATGGAAGCAAGGCAATCCCCAGACCTGTTTGACTTGACCCTCACTCAACAGTATATGAATAACAAACGTGAGTTCTGAGTAGTTTCGGTGTTGTTTGGTCATAGGATGGTTTGTCGACCTTGTTTCCGTGAAAAGTTCCAAGAGTTAGACAGAGACACAGCTTTTTGTAACGTAAATTATCCATTGCTGGAAATTATTAGACGAAGGAAAAATTATAATTGCTTGCAGTTTGGTTGCACGGGTACCCGCCATCAGGTATCTTTTATGAAGAACTTGTTGATAAGGTCAGCTTGGTTTTGTGAATACAACTCCGAACATTTACATCGGTATTACTCGGTATACCGATGTACTTGGTATACCGATGTACATGGAAAAACACTCCAAATTTCCAAGTTCAAATTATTGTCGATGTACGATCAAAGCAAAACTTTATGATCAGTGTCCCCACAGTTTTAGTGTGAAGGACATATTGTAGAGCTCAGCTTATTAATTGAGAACTAACCCGATATTAATAGTTTCGATTGTAGAAACTCAGCGTATGGGATTTATGGCTCTCACAACTTTATGCATCTACTAATGATACCTCAATTGTTCTCAAGCTGTGTTTACAGTTTGGTGTTCTTTAAACCTCGCTACAACTTGCAACTGTTTAACTAAATCTAATTGAATACTTTCTATCGTGTCACATTTGTTCTGTCACACAGTTTCCGCTGCTGGCTTGAAGCCGTCCAAATCTGAGATTTTAGTGAGACTCATAATTGCATCATGCCGGGAGCGCCTTCGACAACTATTGCTCGAAGCAATACTAGCAGCAGATCACAGGATTGAAATTTACAAGGTATACCTTGTATTTATACCTACTAGTAGCTAGTAGATGTAAATTCTTGGTTTACTAAACCAAGAAATCACCAATTTATTTTGCTGACTCATTGCATCGCTTTCAGTTGACTTCCCTTGAGCAAATGATAATAAAGAGCCGATGTGTAAATAATTTTTTTTACTAAACTCAGAATCTTTTACTGTTAGCTTCAGTTTTTGCTGCTCGTTTTCTCAATATTCATATAACAGTTTGTGTCTACTATAACAAAAAGGTGTGATTTGCCTGATTCCAGTCATTTTTTCTGGCCAAATTTTACATATGGGAGTTGTCCATGTTCTAGCGAATAGCTTTAACTGTTGTGGGCTACCAGTACTTCAATAGATTTTATTTGGTAGAAAGATGTCTTCTTATCGCCTTCCTTTGAACCCAAGGGAGCTCTTCAATTTCTGGGCGATCTAGCCAAGGTTGAACAACAGAAAAATGAAAATGAAGAGAAGGAAATGCTCTTGCGAGTCATGAAAACTCGGTTCAAAGTTGGGGATTCGGAGCAGTTAAAGTTGAAGCAAAGAGCCAAGGAGGCAAGTTATTATTTGGCGATGCTGACCAGCCAGCAGCCATATATTATGATTTATTTACAGATATCGTTTGTAGATGCAGCAGCAATTGTACGAAGAACAGCAATACAATGACGCAAACAGAGCAGCGCTGAACGCTATCGGACCAAGAAAGCGGAAGCTCGAGCAAGTAGAACCTCTACTTAGCGCTTCAGCAAATTCTAATAATGGAATGGTTTCTCAGGTTAGGAGATTCTAGATACGGTCATACCTCTACTCACAAAAGTTGGAAACCCATTTTTTAATACAATTACGATTAAAATTTAAACTCCAAGCTCAAGGTATGTTTCAACATGCAGTGCTTGAATTTTTTCAAAACATTTTGATTTTCTACTTGAGATGAATACTGGAGAAAAATATAAGAACAATAAAAAATATACTCAATTAGTCAAAAGTGGCATTTAACGTAAGTTCTATTAAGTAATTCTGTGTATATTTATGACTACCTCAGCACTATCCACCCATCTTTTGAATTGCCATGTCTACATGTCCCTCAGACAAACTAGCAATAAATACCTCATTTTTCCTTTTGTCATTGGTTTCTTTTTTAGTATCTCTTATGTGATGAATTTTTTTTATTGTATTGTATAATTATATATATAAATTAAATTCATTAGAGTGTACTTCCATAGAAAAATTTAATTCAACATACGATGGTTTTAATCTATATATAAACCTCAGTGTTTGATAGTCTGCCCAGTTATAGCGATGAAGTTTTAGCAACAAAAATCACCTTTTTATTGGATTTGAAGTTGCAACATTCAAATCGCAAGTCTACTAATAAGCGTGCGTAACCACTAGGCTAGACCGTTCTTAAAGTTCTGGACTGTTTATCTATCCTTATCGCAATTGTACACGCTAAACATTTGTTTTTGATTATTAACTAGTATTATTTTTTGCGCTTGTTTTTTTTTAGAAATTTATTAAAAGTTTTTTACCATTACCCATCAATTTTTTAATTTGTAATGTTCAAATGTGCCGTTGCACTCCTATTTCTAGTTTTTGCCAAGGTTTGACCACTAAATCTGTAAAGGCTAAATACTTTTCACGTGGACAATTGTATTATCTCAAGTAGGAGTTGCTTCCACATTCTCTCTCCGTTCGGTCAGAAAAATGATCTGACAAAGATAGTTTGATATCTGTTTTTTATGTTTGTACCAGTATCGAGAGGTACCAGTATCGTTTTTTTTTCAAAGTTTTGATGGATAGTGTCTGCTACAATCATAGACCTATTAACTATATACCTATTAACTATACAGTTAATAGGTTAATAGGTCTATGGCTACAACAGTAACCTTTGTTATACACACACTCGTACGCACTGAATGTTATTATTAATTCAACATGCGATACCGTAATTTTGATTTTGTTTTCTCAGTCCGTATTAATTGTATCATTAACAAATTATTTTTTATTGTAATCGTAGCAAAACAGACAATACGTAACCATCCCTTATTAATTATTTCATTGTTCCATTGTTAACTTTACACACCTTTAAAGTTGTTTTATTTTTTCTCTCAATTGATTTGAACTGCACAAAACACTTTTCTCATGATATTAAGTTTGAAAGTTAGAATGGTAACTGTTGTTATATGCTGAATAAAAATAACTTTTCTATGCAAAGACTTTTTAAATATCTAGGCAGTGCCAGGCATTCATCTAGAATATACATACATGTATATGTATGTCAAGCGGGTCCGGTGAACAATTGAGTGTGTTTTTATAGGTTTTACTGTATTATGGGATTTTATTTTTCAAACTCTCCGGCTCTGTCTATTTTCCTTTCATTGCAAATGGTGATTGAAGCACCTGCTCTTGGCCTCATCGTAACATCAAGCAGTGTCAGGATCTGTCATGTTCCTTCAGTGCTTGTAGTATTCTCTGCAAGAGTATACTACAAGTCCTTGTCACGAGTTGTCTCCACCTGGTAAATTTGCCATTGAACACAAATATTAGCTCGTTATTTTAGCCATTATTTCTGAAATGTGGTCTGTTGTGAAAAAGCCTATTTCATGTAAATATTTCATCACCTTCTAGTTAGTACTTTCTAAAAAAGCTTACCACAGTTTTTTGTATTCACTCAGTGCACATCCTACTGTTTTGATATCTGTTTGTAAAATGTTGCCGGATGGCCTTATTCACATAAATTGCATATTCAGTCGTGGCTAATACTGGTGTATAATCATCTTGTGATTGCATAACAATGTAACATAACAAGATAACAACATAACAATGTAACATAACAAGATAACAACATAACAAGGTAACATACTATTGCATAAAATAGCTTCTTACCAACACATGATGTGGTTGAACTTTTCGCTTTGTGGTAAAGGCCTTTTACAAAGTAACCACCTTGAGGTCATCAGTAAGGCGTGTCAAGTACTTCTGGATAACTTGCGGGATTGCTGTTGGCATGGAATGCCTTGTGGACCAGTTTCATTTCCTGACCTACCTACATACCTGTACATATGTAATTCACTACACAGTAATATATTCACCTTTACTTATGTTTTTAGCTGAAGCCTCGGTTGAAGATCGTGAATTTGAGGGACCTTCTGTATGTCTGTGAAAGAGACCAACACCTCTGCAAGTCTGATCTTTTATACAAGTCACTTAGCCGCTGGAAATGCTAATACTTCTTTCATTGAGTTGGTGCTATAGTCTTTTGACTGATCTCATATCAAACAGTATTTTTGTCCACTCTGCTCACTTTCTGTGTATTTATTATTAAAGTTGTTATTTGACTGAATCTCTACTTTTTGCTGTTTGGTTATGTATTAAAATTTTTGCACTATTTTGCTATGAGATCTCTTTTTCAATTGTTCATTACCAAAGTTTTTCTCAAATGACTGTGATTCAAAAGATTATTATTCTATAATTTCACATTTATTAATATAAACTCAAAGTATATTTATAAAACAGTTGCACCCACCATCCAATGTGACATTATTGCCCTCAATGTGCATATCACACTCTTCAAAACTGCTTGTGGTTATTTTTTGGTTAGATAAAAAGATTGAAGTAATCAGGCTATTGTACTACATGTACAGTTCAATTATTTTTTTATCCGACATTGTGAGTTTCAATATCCAAAGGAGGCAAGTTTCAGGCTCAAGATCAATGTGGGGTTGTAATGGAGATATCAGAAGACACTAAAACTAAGTGACACTTTAGTAAGCTGGAGTTGTTTTCTCGCAAAGTGATTGCATTGCTAGTGTGAGCTCCTTGAAAGCAGAAATGTCGTTCTCACTTAGACGGTAGAAATTGCGATATAAACGAGCGAGTGCTATACTAATTCAGGACGCGTTGCTACAGGTAATTGCGGCTTCAAGCGGTTTCACTTTGCTCGATTGGCACAAGTGCTCGCAGGTCCCACCGTTACCTGACGCTGGCGAGTTTCGCTAATATTATTTGTTTACAAGATGCCTGTGAGGTTTAAAGTAAGAACTTATGAAACTATTCTTTACTGTTTCATTAATTTTAGAAGCATTTAGCAAATTAGCGGCGGTTAATATTCAGTAACCCATTAGCCGAAACATCGTCTGAACTGTTAAGAAAGCTTGGCAAAAGAGGTTTTATCCGGCTGCATACATGCAAGCTTATAATGACAATGCTTATGTCCTCTTATTTGTTAATGAATGTGTAGGGAGACTCAGAATATCATGATCATTACAAATGGCTGGACTCACCTAAAAGTGCCACATTTTCTCCTACACGACAACAATCTGCTCCAGTCGCAGGACTGAGCTCTCCTAACGTTAGCCTCAATCAAGGTAAAATTTTGCTTTTGTTTGATTTTGTTATTTATAAACGCATATATTTAGCTTTTTACTGGTTATATGTCAAAATTATTTTAAATAACTAATACCAATTTTAAACATTGTATTTTAAAAGCAATCAACAATTGTTTTGTTGTATAGAAGTTAGCAAAACAAACTAAATACGGCTAAAATAAAACAAAATGGCAAAGCAAATTTGACACTGATATGGTGTGTAGATTTGGATTATTTGTGTAGAACATAATTTCTCGTTATCCACCAATGACATTTCTGGTAGAGTTCTAATTTCTTTTGGTGGTTTTCTGGCAAGCAATTGATGTCTTTTTCCTCATGGACTACTTCCACTGGAAGTTTCAGCTGCTTGTAGATGAGTATATGATGACTGTTTTTATTGCTAATTCACTGATGTATTAGGTGTCACGTTCATTGTGTATATCTCCAGTGTTTAGACGTTTCTCCATTACGCTATCTGCTTTTGCTAATACTTCTATACAACATTTTTAGCAAATTTACTAAATTTAATTTTTTTCAATTTCATTGGTTAATTTAATTAATAAGGTGGTACTTGTAAATGTCACCGTCTGCTTTTTTCCAAAGTCAGTGAATTAAATGCTCAATACCCTTCTTGAGACAATTGATTCCAAAGGCAACAAACGTTTACTGCACTCGGGGCTAATAAAACAAACACTTCTTTAATGGTAACCATTACACTATATTCTTCATGAAAATTTGTTACCCTTTTTGCATTGCTAGCGGGTAACAAGCAATAGCTCCTTGAATGGACCTTCTCGGTTCAAACTGACTTAGTAATGTACTAATGAGGTAACTAATCATTCTCTACAACCATCTTCATTAACCTGATGGTCTCCTCGCATAGGTGATGGTAAATGTTATTAATTTTGCTAACCACTTGTTCTTATAAGCCTAGTAAACTAATAGAAGCCTAAATTGCTCACAGGTTTCATGGATGAGCCAGCAATTTTGCGAAAGAAGAAACCAATACCTTTGGTCACTACTAGCACGACTAAGATGTTTGATGAAGATATCATAGTTCCTGATGACTACATGCTACTAGGCAGCCAAGAAAAGTTTACACCTAATGTTCCCTACAAGGATTACCTTACTAAAAATAGAGCTAGAGTACTTGGTACTACATATGTAAGTGGGGTCACTATCTGGATAACTATGTTGTTTAGGATCATCGGTAACCAAATGGTTGTCATAATTTTTTATAAGTGTCATTTTGTGTTCCCTATAAAGTGGGTTTCTTGTAGGTGCCAGCAAAGCCTATTGATTTTGAAGAACTTCAGCCTACTCCTAAGAAGGCACCAGCAAAGATTTCATTTGATACAGGCGCTCCAAAAAGAAAAGGTGAGCGAATTCAGCTAATTTATGATGAAAACTTTATTACTGAATACTTTTTTGCAGTGTCTTAAAAATGACTGCATCGTGTGCTCACTACAAAGGCAAAACATTTTATCGGTTTACTATGTTTTATCCTTAGACGAAGCAGTACAGGTGACAGGCACTGCCAAACCCGTGAATCTTTCAAAAACCAGGGTTATTGCAAAGGAACCTGCCTCACCTGTGGTAAGACTTGTTGGCTCTTTTTTAGAATAGAAGATAATGTAAACACTAGCTTCCAATTTTTATGTATGCCAAGTGATCGCAAAGCCTGATTATACAACTAATATGAAATAATTTACCTCCATGGTTTTCTATTCAGTCATCCAATGGCACTGCATCTGATCGTGGCCATGAGAAGCTCACAAAGGCTAGTAAGACTTTTGCGGTCAGAGAGCCTAAGGGTCTTTCTGTTTCACCCACAGAGGTTGTTAAACATTCCTCTGTTCCCACTCAGCCAAGTGGACAATCAGTAGAGCCGAATCAGCCAAAACTTCCAGTAGAAAAACCGAGAAGACTTCAACAACAAGATAAAAACATTGATGTGAGTGTACCTTGTTGTACAGCATTTTCGTTGATCTCATCAACGTTTTCATGCATTTGTAGGAATCAAGTGACGCTAGACTAATCTAGTTGGTCAAATAGAGAAAGTATGTCTGTGTTGCTGTTTGCGCTGATCTGCTGTATGTTTTTATAGAGTTCATACGCAATGAAGTATCGAGCTGGAGTTTCTCCAAAGAGGGACAATCCTAAGAGAAAGTCCGAGTATGAGTACAAATTCAATTGGAAGAAGCCCGTCGACTCGACTCCACTACTGGCTGCTGAGCAGGTGAGAACACACTTTGTAGCTACTGTAGTTATATTGATTATCGTTGATAGTCTTATCAGCAACTCGAGGCATATACAATGCATCCTTTCGTTAATACTCCTAGCACATGTATTACTAAAGAACCTTTAATGCTTGTTCCAGGTGGTTCACAACAGGAATTCACAGATAGGTCCTTACAAAGTTTCTCCCCCAAAGCATAGCGAGTATCGAAAAGAATTTAAAGAGTGGAAGTACATGCCAGTGGCTGAAGATGACTCTGGAGTTCTGCAAAAAAGGAGGTTACTCCAAGCCTCCAAGGTGAGCTGGAAAGCTGCCAAAATTGAAACCCTTCATAAAAGCGTCTAGAGGTCAAAAGGTTGAGTTCATAAGTGCTTAGACCATACGCAGCTGGAGGTCTGAATACATTTAGAGATTACTATACTGTATTTGTGCTACAGTAATAAAGTTTATACGGTCAGTCAACTGCAACTGACATAGGTTTCTTTTGTGATTATTTGATTGAAAAACTGATCAAATGCGATGGATTCTTATATTAGTACCGCAGTTAGCCAGCCCATCATATATAAACCCCGTCATGTTCATCTAGCAAACTGATAACTTTTCACTTTTTAGTTGAGGCGAACACGAAGCGCAAATGATCTCACGCCCGACAGACGGCCGCCTGCCGGCTCTCCGTCACGCACCCATCACGATAACGCAAGATTGACTCAGTCTCTCAATCCTCAGAAACCATTCTTTCCACACAGGCGTACAGTGTGAGTGACGTTGTTTCTAGCAAGTGACAACGATAAATCAGTGCTTGTATACTATTATTCAAAGTTGTGAAACTTAGCTGCAAACATAGATGGAATACCTTCCATAGAAGAAACATTTGTTACTAATAATGAGTTTTATGTTTTATCTGCAAGGATCATGCATTCAATGTTTGTTATGTATGGGATTCTGCAGCAGCTGGACTACAGAATATAAGTCCAACTTTCAACCATTTACTAGATATAGCTATGATCAAGGAGCTTGGCAGGGTGCCGCACCCCCTCACATCAAACAACAAATGGTAAGAGTTGTCGTCTTTCTTCCGCATCTGGTGATTTATGTTTAATCTACTTCTTTGCAACATTTATGTGAGCTGCAGATATCATATTTTACTATTTTAGCTACTCGAACCTGACAGCAAACAAACTTCAGGCAACTGGAGAGCTGAGGTTTTAGAACTAAGAGAAAAGGCTGAGGAATACCGGTAAGAAACTGTTGTATGCTTTTGTTACCCCTTCCCTCTACTGTTAGCTATCTTATTGACATAATGCAAGGCTGACCTTACTATAAACTCTTAATAACTATATGGGACTGGTTGTAGAAAACGATCTAATGGCACCCACTTCAGCAGAGCACATGTTGCACAGCTGCTCTCAGAAAACAGCAAGCTTTGGGATGCTGTAAGCGTGAGCAGTGAGTTATCTGCTCTTGATTTAGAACAATCACCAACTTCTGAAGGGTAAATCTTATGTTTGTGTCTGTTAAGCAAATTCTGTTTCAAATTCATAAATTTTAAAATATTTAGTGTCACATTATTTTAAAGATTTTTGCAGTCAAATTTTCGATGAACTATGAAACATTATATTTTCTACATAAGGCATTTTACAAAATTTGTAAGTGTGATAGATGATAACATTTTTTGAAATTTTCTAGTCTCGCGGTGAGATTCTGAAGCTGTAGTTCGTAGAATGCTGCTGGATTAATATTGCTTGAGAGTTATAGACACGCGAGAATTTGAAACTATCATTCACTCCTTCAGGTAACCCAGTGCCTTTTGGCTGCAGCTATGTCTTCAGTAGCGACAGGTTCACTCATGTCATATTTGCTTCGCAGAAAGAAGCGGAAGAAAGATGATAAGAAAAGGCAGAGAACTCAGAGTGCTCAGGCAAGCCTCAAGTCATTAAAACAGGTGAATGAGAGCGTGCAGACTGGGGAATACAAAGGGCCTCGTAGAAGGTTGGCTATGTCATCTGATGGTGGGCGGTCTACTAGCCCTTCTGACAGGTATGTCATTACTTGCTGATTGTGTCTAAATCACATCTAATAGTATTACGCTCTCTTATTCTTGTGTCGCGAATAGTAGAGCAAATATTTTTCATTTCTTTCATTAATTAATTCTGTAATTAATTTAACATCTAAATGTTCAGGAACAAGACTACAACTGGACCTATATTATTGTTATCTTTTTAAAGTGCCCGGAGTATTTGCTCTGCCAGTGACCCTACTATCAGCTCTATAACAAGCTTTTCAAACAAGCCGTCAAAAGTTCCACTTACTAAGGCAGCAGAACCAGGTGTAGGTAGCGGGTCAGACCAAGGATCTAAGATTTCATCAGCTTCAACTGAAAATGGACGCGTCCAAACTCCGGAACTGGCATCTTATTCGGTCTCTAACCGCCACCATTTGGATATCACCACACCTAATCGTCACGGCATGATCCTGTCCAGTCCACCTCATAGTAGACAAACGGGACACAGTAAGAAACTGAGATGTATTCATGATAAATCTTCAACATGCTATTTATGTTATTAGTTTGGTATAAAGTAGCCATATATTATAAGTTTTTATAAAATTACAGTTAAATCTACACCGCCAGTTGTGAAAAGAGGTAACACCAAAGTTCTTCAGGTTGAAATTCCTAGGAATAAATGTGCGTCTAAGCATCAGCAGATATCACCCACTTATGGGAAGCCGACTCCAGACACTCACTGCCTTCTGAACGAAGATGTGAAAGAGCCTGTTGACATGATACTGGAAACAAGATATGTACAGAGTCCGCAGGCAAATAGTAAGCATTGAATTTTTATTGGTTAAGATTTGTGTGGTCATTGCAGTGGATTCAACTAAGCACTCTTGTTTTTTCCGGCCACCCTAAAGTTGGGAGACAGTCATAACAGAACATTGTCAATAGTGTATTGTTTGCTAATGGAAATGAATGTCAAATATTT
This sequence comes from Watersipora subatra, assembly GCF_963576615.1. Taxonomy (NCBI): domain Eukaryota; kingdom Metazoa; phylum Bryozoa; class Gymnolaemata; order Cheilostomatida; family Watersiporidae; genus Watersipora; species Watersipora subatra. Next base: position 11,174,489 of record NC_088708.1, on the reverse strand, counting down.
TTGTGATTTGATACATATTTTGCTGAGGAAAACTCTAGTGATCAACCAAATGATCGTCTCAAAGCACTACTGAAAAGCTGTCACCATTCACCAACTGTCATATCTCAATTGTAACCATCACAACCAATTTGAGAGAATCTTGACAAAAGTTTACACTATGCTTGTGCCATTTTCCTTTGCAGATCGTGGAAATGCTTACAGACCTCCAATTAGAACTGATGATCCATGGAAATATCACAGTAAGTCGGCATAGCCTAATCTTTACTATAATGAGAGCCGTGTCTGGCTGAAGCCATGGTTGGAAGTAGGGACAAAGCTTATACCACATTAGGATTCGAACTCTGTTTCATATCATTCTTTGCATCCTTTAACGAGTCCTCGTCCGCGCATGCTCCCCTAACTATTTACCCGCTATCAAATTTTAGGAGAGCGGCAGCGAGAAACTGATGAATGTAGTGAGGCTAGTCAGTTGTCAGATTCGGTAATGTCTGTCATCAGTGCCACATCATCACTCGCCAGTGAGGTGCTTGAGCGGGCTGCTCAAAGGCAGCAGTTTTGGCAGAAGGCCAAAGCTTAACAGTGTTAAGGCAGCGTCACCTTTGCTGTGTGGTTATGAAATATGATGGTAATATGATGGTAATATGATAATGAACGCTAGCATTAATTCTTTTTGTTGCTTTTCATATTTATACTATGAATTATTTTTATTTACGCTAACATTCCTATTCAAAACCACTGCCTTAGTTTTCTACAACTTTTACATTACACATTGTTATTTTTAGCATGAGGAACGAGTAATAATAGTTTAGACAAATCCTTATCTTGTATGAATTTGGATGAAATGGTAGATGAGTGGTGATATTGTTTTTTTATAACTCCTGAGGGTAGGTTTAGAGGTGTTAGATATTTAAAAAAAAGTATCTATAAAAATAAAAGGAAGCTTTGAAATAAAATCAATATCTGACAATCCAAAAATTTCTATAAACATTTAGTCTAGGAATTCAAAAGCACCATAAGGTTAATTCAAAACACACAAAAAGTTTAAAAAAAATGAAATCTTTAAAAAACAATTTAATCTTTTCGATTGTGGTGGACAATCTCTTTCTCATCCAATGCTTCAACATGTTTAAACCAGCTTCTAAATGTATTTTCCATGAGAGAGTCGACTCCCTTGTCTATGGGGCTGATGATGAGAGGTATAGCAGCTAGACCAAGCATTGTGGACAGACTCTTGCTAGTTGTCAAGGGCAACCGCGCACGCAACAGCTTGTTACTCAGCCAACAGATCCTGTTTATAGTGAAACCTAAAAATATGTAGAAGCTAATCAAGTTGTAGTTAGTTGAAAGAAATAGTAATTATTTACATGCAAGTCTGGAATTGGAACAAGATGATTCATTGACAAGCCATAGAGATATGAACGGACTGCATCAACTACTATAGTACCTGGTATGACAACCGAGGCCAGTCCCTGCCAAATTAATGTATCGACGACTCCTTGTAAAACGTAACGTCTTTGTAGCTGATGACCCTGAAACTATAGTAGCCACAAGATTACCTGGTCTTGTGAGTGTTACCGTTTGCTAAGTCATCACACCTGACCATTACTTAAAGTAAAGTCTGTATGCATGGTATGAATGACATGTCAACAGTAATTATGCATAGGTTATGAGCATTGCAATTGTGATGCTATATATATTGTGTAGTTGTAATAACTGGAAAGTATTGTATGAATGTTGCTAGTGGTAACGGTTGTAAATATTGTATGACTTGACTGATATATGCCGAAGCCTGGCTGTATCCATCGAGGAACAGCTTAGCAATGCATGATCGCTGACTCTGTGACACTGGCTTATAAAATAGGATATTCCATCATCCCATTACATTGTGTAAGTGAAAAATAGAAAAATTACTTGCATTATTGTTAACACATTCGATCTACAATTAACAAGATATATTGTAGAGCTTGGGAAAGACTCGTCCGTAAACAACAGTTAAAATAATCAATAATAATACACACAGACTAGCAAACACACAACACACATACACAAACCTGTAAAGACATACATTTGGGCCTATGCACTTTTACCATAACTTTGCGACCGATTTCAGCTATTCAGAGCTATTAAAACAGCTTTTAGCATGACTATGTTTTGCAACAAAAGTTTTTCCAAGTAGACCCGGTAAAAATTAAGTTTACACTAACATAGGTTCATTTTTATCCAACAAAAATCCAGTAAAGATAATCAAAAATGAAAAAATGCACCAAGACAAATTAAGTGTGTGCAAACATGCTTGTATGCGCAAGAATGCCACACATACGCATCACACATGCATACACACATACACCCTCTTACTTCACATGCACAAACACACACAGTCATATAGCTGCATGTGATCATGACAAAGAAAAAGAAGAGTTCACCTTTTTATTAGCAACCTGACCTTTATGAGCGGCATCTGCCATGACATAGCAGCTCGCCACAACATAGGAAGCTCTCACCACATTTACGTGTACGAATGATCTGAAGGCCTCCCCGACTTCATTGGCGTAGCCTGTAATTAATCGTACCCATTTTTTAGGTTCACTAAACTAGGAAAACTGAAAGAAGCATTGAGTATAGTACTTCAACCAAAGCATACATACAGAGTTAACTCTGTTATATAGTGGCTATGTTGACCATACAATCAGTAGATAAAACTTCAACCACTATTACCGATCAGATTGATGTCTACGGCTCACTTCTCATAACGTCAATTTAATCTTTCCTTGAGTGACCTGACAGAAACAAGAGGCTCTGCTACAGTTTCTATTTGTCACTTTACTCCTGAATAAAATATAAAAAAGACTTGTATACAGCAGCTATTCACCTAAATAGCGGACAGGATAATCCCTGAAAATGTCGCCTGCCGGTGTTTCCTTATCCCCTTCTGCCGGATCCATCTCTAGCACCAATTTGCTTGCTTGTGTGTTTTAATTCTACAACAAAACTTTCCATTCCAGTCGATAATATTTAAGAAGAGTCCTTCAAGTAGAATACGACAAAGCTGAAGTGTCCCCCTTCAAGCTTATCTATGATATAAAACTACTCTGTTTAATCGCGTGCCGATGGCTCATTCACACCTGTTGTTTAATCAAGATGAGACAATTTCCACTCTCAAACTAATAAGGCTTTTGTGATAAACAGAAAACTGATATTAGCCCAGGTTTTGTTTTACAGTCAACTATGTGCACTGGTTCTCTTACTCGAAATGTTAGAAAATTCAAATAAGAAAAACATGAAGCGTATCATTGTGCAAGGCAAGGGTGAATGCAGTGTACACGTAACATTAGCGCATTGATCCAGCATTAAAAACTGTGTATGGCTGAGCTAAGTGCAGTGGACAAACTGTAATATACAGATGTGCATAGAGGTGACCGCTAACGTCACACCTAAAGTAAGTGTCAAGCATATTAAAACAGCTAAAACAATTCAAACTTTCAATTTCAAAAATTTTTTCAAGTTACCGTGAAACCTCTATTTCAACACCATGGTGCATTCTATTTGTCAACCCTTTTTTATAGGGGCGGTCAATTGAAGGCGGCGTTCAAATAGAGGCTGGCGGTCTATTCTTCAAATGGCTTGTCAGAATTTTCGGAAGATTAAAGCCATATTACGGGCTATGCGAATGTCGCCTATATTTTTCATTTTATATCGATATTTAATAATGTTGCATAAAAGCTCATTGCACTCCTTGATATGTTTGCTACAGTTTACAGCCCAAACTAGCTTTTTATGAGAATAGAAGAGGAGTTATGAGCGTCGACCCATTGTAAGGCGTGTTAAGATAGCCGTAAGGATGCTATTAAATAACATGCTATAAATCTGCCGATTTATAAGTTATACAATGTATAATGATAGTCTATCAAATGATACAAACATATATTCATAAACAAGTGACATAAACGAACCATACTTATATTACATGCAGAAACAAAATTAACGTTTTCGAGACAAAAATATTTTCACCGTTTGCTCAGATAGCTGCATCCTGTTTGTTGCTTTCGATGGAATGAACATCTTCTAGTTGTCCAATACTTTTCACAATACCTTCCAGCCTCAACTTTTTTTCTGCACTGCTGAACTAGTCGATATTAGAGTCCAAACAATTTTTTGTCAGAGCGAAACTTTTACGCGCTGCATTTAGCCCAAAAGAAAAAAGTAAAAGTTTGCTCGCTAAACGTAACCTTTGGCTAAAAACTTGTAAATGGTTTTCTATTTGTATGTTCTTCGAAGTATTAAGACAGCGTTAAACAAGGAACTACTATTAGCCTAACACAGTTAGTAATTATTTCTATGGCGTTGCTTTGAAAGTTCATCTACCATCGTAAAGTTAAACCTTATTATATATGTACATGGGCTACTTCGAAGTAGAAAGACCACGATAAACAAGGAACTACTATTAGCCTGAGACAGATATTAATTAATTCTATGGTGCCGCTTTCAAAGCTCATCTACCATCGTAAATTTAAACTGTTTGTTATGTATGTAGGCTACTTCGCAGTATCAAGACCGGGTTAAACAAGGAACTACTATTAGCCTGAAACCGTTATTGATTATTTCTATGGTGTTGCTTTTAAAGTTTTAATGAAAAGAACACGAAAAGCTTTGAGTTGGACAACGAGATAATTGATTGTTAATAATGTAAACGATTCATTATTAATACAATTTTGTAGTCACTTTTCTATTGATCACTTGATATTATGGGTTCATAAAGATCAAAGATAGTCAAAGTGATGGACAAATGGAAGTGGCGTTCAAATAAAGGGTGGCGCTCCATTTTTCAATCCTTCTCCCGTAGTGGCAGTCAAATAAAGGTGACGTCCAAATAGAGGTGGCATTCAATTAGAGGTTTTTCAGTAAATAATTTTTACATTTTTCAACTTCAAAAATTTTATTGCAATTTTTTCCAAGGTTGTTGCTATTGCAATAAAAATAAAAGGTGGGTAAAGTTTTCCAGAATTCTTATATTTTTTGATTAACTAACTCTTCAATATAAATAGTTCAATTTTAAAAAACAAAGTATTAACCCAAAAGGATATTTATATGAAATATATGTATATAGAATGAAATCTTTATTTTCAAAAACCGGCAATTTGGTGAGGATAAGCCAAAAAAGGATAAAAAAAGGACAAACTGGTGCATACCATCTTTGAATGATTCAGCATTATTCCACAACTAATGTATGGGTAGAAAGAGTCTCAGTTGGCCAAAAACAGAGTGCCATGCTTTACATCTTGTTTGCTGGACAAAACAAATGGTCGCATTTGATGAGAACCTGCCCGTACGGATTATGCGCCTGTACGCTTTATGAGCCTGTATGCTTTATGAGCCTGTATGCTTTATGAGCCTGTATGCTTTATGACCCTGCATGCCTTACGACCCTGCCTGTATGTCTCATGACCCAGCCTGTATGCTTTGTGACCTTACCAATATGCCTTATGACCCTGCATGCCTTATGACCCTGCCTGTATGCTTTATGACCCTACCAATATGCCTTATGACCCTGCATGCCTTATGACCCTGCATGCCTTATGACCCTGCCTATATACCTTATGAGCCTGCATGTCTTATCACCCTGCCTGCATGCTTTATGACCCTGCATGCGTTATGACCCTGCATGCCTTCTGACCCTGCCTGCATCCCTTATGCCCTTGCAGCTATTTATTGATTTTAGATTCTACCAGTAAAATGTGTTGCTGGTGTAAATTAAGCATGCAAATAAATAGAGCTGCCCAAAAAATATGACACCAGGATGTCAACGTATTGCTTTTCAACTAAACTGCGCGATTTTATGATACCATAAGCTTAACAATTGTACCTCTTTGAGCATGTTTTCTCTTTTATATTGCCGGTGAATCGATTGAGCTGTCAACAACACATATAAACCAAAAATGGTTTGAAAAATGGTTGAAAGTGAGACAAATTTATGTTCATGCGCACGATACGTTAACTGGAAACATAACGCAGCAATGGGGACATAAGGGAAAATTGCTATTGACTAACAAATGTAGACACTCTCATTGAGTATGTTAACACGCTGTCTTGTTATTTGTAATAATCATCATAAGATGTTATTTAATCGCGTTCAATTAAAAGTATCTTCAACAACATTCTCAAATGAAAAGCAGTATGAAATATCAACAGATTTTAGTAAATAAATGTTTTTTATGTATTATGTTCATGTAGGAATAGTATAAGTATCTGTTCCAATTGGTTACTAGTTGCTACAATTCCGTTAAGAACTATTTTTCCATTTTGTTTATTCTTTTTCTCGCGACGAGATTTTGTATATTACAATAGATTCTTTCTACTACGTGAGAGCAATGTTCACAACATATTGTATGTAATTGTTTACAGGCTTTTTGTTAGCGCTTAGTTTGTTGCGCCATGATGGTTAGTCGCAGCAGAATAATTTTTTTATTGGTGGATGTGTGGAAATTTTGCAAAGTTAGCAGACAGCAAAGTAACATGATTGGTCAGTTCCAACAATAACTGTTAAGCTTTATCCCGCCCACTTATATAAATACTGCTGCAAATTTTTAGGCAAGTCAGCTTGTGTGTTGCTCCTGAGGAAAACACATGAATATATTACTCCAATAAAATTGTTTATTTGTTGGAGAAATGTTATCACTTTTTGGTCTTCAGGTAAATAACTGACAGCAAACTCGGAGAAGGTTACATTGATGATTAAAACTAAAGAGTTATAATTCTTACAAAGAGTTTAGTACTGTCCTGTTAAGTTTAGTAGCTTTTATTGTAGGAAACGTTGGATTCAACGCACTCTGCTGGTTTAGCAAAGCACCAAAGAGTTGGTTTCAGTTCCCTCCTGTTGAGTACAGCAGATTGTATTGGATGAAGCGTTGGCTTCAGCGCACTCCGTTAGTTTCAGCAGAGCACAAGTGAGTTGGTTTTCGCTCCCTCCTGTTGAGAACAACAGGTTGTATTGTATGAAGCGTTGTGTTCATAAACGCTTCATACGGAGCGATGCTGTTGTATATTAGAGTTATCTTCCCTATCTGTTCAATGTTTGGTTCTCATTAATCACGAGATTTGGTGTGAGCAGTGTTCGTCCATGAAGGGAACAATAAACATGTGTAAACCATAAAGCTGATTCAGATCCTAATAAGATACAACAAATTGGCGACGATTGGATGGGATTAGCAGTAATAGCACAATGGCAGAGATGGGAATTAAAGCTCCTACACTACTGTGTGTAATGGGAAAACCTCCCACTCTGGAAAACTGGAGAACTTTTAAACAGCAACTGAAGCTGTACCTCATTGCATCAGGTATTCCTGATGATGCTGAAGCTAGAAAGCAAGCAAACCTTCTGACACTGGGAGGTCCTGAATTGCTTCGCATATATAATACATTTGATTTGGCGGAGGACCACGGAGAAACACTTAATCAAATCTTAGTGAGATTTGATAATCACTTTCAACCACGAGCAAATGTGCTTATAGAACGTTTCAAATTTCGATCAGCCAAACAGGAAATGGAAGAGTCGGTTGATGCATATCTAGTACGAATCACTGGACTAATTCAAGATTGCGGTTTTGCTGACAATACACGCAATGAACATCTTAGAGATCAGCTGGTCTATGGATGTTATGATGAACGGTTGCGAGAGAAATTGTTTCGAAATGCAGCGCTGACATTTGATCAAGCCAAAGCTGATGCTAGAGCTCACGAAGCGGCACGTGAACAAATGATGATATTCAATCAGGCCAGCCAAACTCGGTCTAATGAAAAGCATCGCGAACTGGATGCCAATAAAGAGGTCGTTGCGCAGGTAGTCCAACGAAACTTTTCACCACAAGGTAACAAGTCCTGCTACCGATGTGGCCGAAGGACCCATCTGGCCAATAACTGCCCTTTTAAGGACGCGGAATGTCATCAATGCCATAAGAAAGGTCATATAAAACCCGTGTGCCGCCAGAATGACCAGAAGAAGAAACCTAACCAGGAGAACGGCAGCAGTGTAAAAACCGTAGACAGTACTGGCCCGTCCAACCATCGAAGCGGAGAATCCGGAGATGATGAAGATGGAGAGAATCCTGTATATCTTACTTCGGAGGTAGTACACGCAACTGAAAATTTACCTAAACATGGCCATCCAATAACTGTTACTTGTGAAATAAATCAAGTAGAGCTAAACATGGAAGTTGATACCGGATGCTCTACCACTCTAATCCCTGATTATGTGTATGACACTAAATTTAAACATTTAGTTTTACAACCATCTAATAAGAACTTTTATAGTTTTACAGGTGAATCGGTAGCCTGCAAAGGAAGGCTGTGGGCAGAGGTGCGCTATGCCGGATGGTCGGGGAATCTGTGGTTGTATGTGGTCACTGGTGCTAGATGTGTTCTTCTGGGGCGGGACTGGATGCGACGGCTTCCTATAGACTGGTCATCGGTTTTACACGCTGGAGGGATTGGCAAGGTAAGTGGTGGAGACGATCTGTCATTGGATGAGGTGTTGGCTCGTCACACTGAGTTATTCCAGCCTGGTTTAGGGACCCTGAAAAACATAACAGCTAAGTTGTATTTGAAAGAGGGTAGTAAGCCAGTTAGGGAGAAAGCATATAGAATACCACTTGCACTAAAAGAATCGGTTGAAGTCGAGTTAGACCGGCTAGTAAAAGAAGGAATAGTCGAGCCTGTAGAATTTAGTGAGTGGGCGTCAGGGGTAGTACCAGTAGTGAAAGAAAATGGTAGTCTTAGGCTATGCGGTAATTTTAAACCCACTATTAACTCATGTTTACAAGAGTTGTCCCCTCCCCAGATACACATGGATGACATTCTGTCCAAACTGTCGGGTAGTAAGCTGTTTACAACACTAGATTTATCAGCTGCCTACAACCAGATGGTAGTAGATGAGCAGTACAGGGACTTGTTAACTATAGCTACATGCAAAGGTTTGTTTAGATTTAAACGTTTGGCCTTCGGTATCAAGACGGCTCCTGCTATCTGGCAGCATGCGATGGAGCAAGTTTTAAATGGATTACCAGGGGTTCAAGTCTACTATGATGACATTTTAGTTTCCGGTACTTCTAAGCCTGAGCATAATATAAACCTTGATGCCGTAATGGATAGACTAGAACAGTTTGGGTTGAGACTGAACAAGCGTAAGTGTAAGTTCATGCAGCTTTCGGTGCAATACCTAGGTCATATAATTGATGAGAAAGGTGTAAAGCCTGTCCCTAGTAAGGTAGAAAGTATCGTTGATACCAGTGTACCTAAGGATGACAAAAAGTTGAGGTCGTATCTAGGCATGCTGGGTTTCTATAGAAAATTCATTCCGAGATTTTCAGAAGTGGTGAAGCCGCTAACAGAGTTATTGAAGGTCGCTGTTGATTCGCCAGTCTGGGGTTTAGAAGCGCAGAAAGCGTTTGAGACGTCTAAGAAGTTGTTGATTACTAGTGAGTTTCTGATTCATTTTGATCCAAACAAACCGGTTGTACTTACTTGTGATGCCTCTAGAGATGGAGTAGCCGCGGTTTTGTCCCATAGGTCAGCTGATGGTCAGTGTCAGCCGATTCAGTTTGCTAGTAGAGTTTTGTCGAAAGCTGAGCGAAACTACCCTCAGCTAGAAAGGGAAGCTTTGGCCATAGTTTTTGGAGTTGAGCGCTTTTATTATTTTATCTTTGGGCGTACATTTACACTAGTCACTGACAACCAGCCATTAAGCATAATATTTGGATCCAAAGCTGGCATACCAGTCATGGCAGCAGAGAGATTACAACGATGGGCCTTAAAATTATCTGGGTTTAACTATCAGATTGAGTGTTGTCGAAGTGAACAAAATCCAGCAGATTTTCTGTCTAGATATCCAGCTGAGAAAGGTGATAATGATCAGTCTGAAAAGGAGGAAGTAGCTTATGTATTCCGAGCAGCAAGTTTACCGGTTAATTCTGAACAAGTTGCAGTAGCCACTCGTACAGATGTGGTATTGTCAGAAGTAGTAGGTAGGTTACGGGAGGGTGGTTTAGAAAAAGCATCATCTGAATCAATGAAACCTTTCATAGCTAAGAAAAGCGAAATGTCTCTAGTAGGAGGAGTGTTAATGTGGGGGTTACGAGTAATAGTTCCAGAGAAGCTCAGGGCTAAACTATTAGAGGAGCTCCATCAGGGTCATTTAGGCATGAGTAAAATGAAGGCTTTAGGACGCTCGTTTATATGGTGGCCTGGTTTTGATCGAGACATAGAGTTATGTTGCAAAGCATGCCCACTTTGTCAGTCACTGGGGGGAGATCCGCCAAAAGTTGAAGTTCACCCGTGGTTACCAGCTAAAAAAGCTATGCAAAGAGTTCACATTGACTATGCGGGACCAATCAAAGGAACAATGCTGCTGATAATAGTAGACGCGTACTCTAAATGGCCAGAAGTATATTTAACCACTAGCACTACGCCTACTAGTACGATCGGAATGCTTGCTAACTATATGTCGAGATACGGTTTGATCCAAGAGTTGGTATCCGATAATGGGCCGCAGTTTGTGTCTTATGAGTTTCAACAGTTTTTACAATCGAATGGGGTCAAGCATACTAGATCTGCTCCTTATCATCCAGCTACGAATGGGCAGGCAGAGCGTTTCGTCAAAACAATCAAACATGGCTTACAGTTGTGTATGGAAGAGAATCCAACTGATAGTATACAATTGTGTTTAGATAGATTCTTACTAGCTTATAGAAATTGTCCGCACATAGGCACCGGGGAGTCGCCCGCTCTACGATTCATGGGAAGGGAGCTCACTACCAAGTTAAATATGATTAGACCAACCTTGGAAGATCATTACGTTACAAGGGGTGGAGGTAGAAAACCTATCAGATTTCAAACAGGGGAATTAGTCTGGGCACGTAGCTATGTAGGTAGTACAAAGTGGCTAGAAGGCAGGGTTAGGTCAAGAGAAGGGCAATTACTATATAGTATAGAGGTCAATAATAAAATATGGAAAAGACATTTTGACCAGCTTAAACCAAGGCTGGTTGATACTCAGTTTGAAGAGTTCCAGGCACCTTTGAATGTGGTTGACCCAAATCCGCCGCTTGTTGTAGATCCGGAAAGTGTGTCGGATCGAGGCGAGTCTGTGGGATGTCCGGCTGCGCCCGGCCCGCCTGGAGGGGCGCTGCCTGGTGTTGGTGGCGCGGCGTCCGCGATTTCTCCTGCCACTCCTCGCATATCCCTACCTACGCCTACAGCTATCCGACAATCTAACCGAGAGCGGCAGCCACCTAAGAGACTGATTGAAGAAGTTTAATATTACTATTACCCCGATATTAATTATTATAGAGTATTATTTTTTCTGTGCGAATTCGACAATCAAGTAATCAGCTGTATCTAGATTTTTATTGAGATGGGGAAGAGTTGTTGTATATTAGAGTTATCTTCCCTATCTGTTCAATGTTTGGTTCTCATTAATCACGAGATTTGGTGTGAGCAGTGTTCGTCCATGAAGGGAACAATAAACATGTGTAAACCATAAAGCTGATTCAGATCCTAATAAGATACAACAGATGCAACGCACTCCGTTGGTGTCTGTAGAGAACAAGGGAGTTGGTTTCAGCGCCTCTCTGTTGGGTACAGCAAGTTGTGCTATAGGAAGTTTTGGGTTTGGCACACTCTGTTTGTTTCAGCAGAGCCCTAGTGTATCGGTCGGTCCCAATAACGTATCATAGATGCGCCAAAAGTGAGAGCTGTCTCCGTCCCACTCCAAACGAGTTCGCTTCGCTTACGTAAAGTTGAGAATTTGAAAGAAGTATTCTTATTATTGCAACGGCGTAAACAAAATGCTCTTAAAAATTTCTGCAAATATATAAAACACAGAGTTGTCCTACAAAAAATACATGGCGAGCCACACGAAAGAACTTAATCACATTATGAGCTATTGGAAAAATATTTAAAACGCACTTATTTTTGTCAAAAAGACAAAGACTTTGAATAATTAGTAAATACGGCTAAAAGGAAGAGATTGGTTCAAACTGCAATTGTGTTCAAATAAGAAAATAAATCTCATCAACTCAATATTATCAATGTTATTGTTGAACTGTACAAAAGCTATCATCAAAACACAAACAGATCAATTGTGGACCGGTTTTAACTCCTTGATTAAACTTCCTCAGATAAAAACTTGTTATTCGTACATCTACTGATCTTCTTTAAATTACACGAGTTTCTACGAATTTTCGTACCACGTGAATTACTAGTGGTATACTAAATTTGCATCGTATATGTGGCTTTTCGTAGCATTTTACGTTGTCCTTCTGACCGGGTGACTTTTAGCTTGAGTTTGCTACACTGAGTTATGAACAATGATTACGTGTTTCGCACATACAATGTACCTGTTATTCTTTAGATAGATAGAAACCTGGGCTACACACGTGTTTACTAAACGTTGAATTCTAGCCAATTGAACAGCGGTATTTCACTTAATAGCCAATAGACAACTTCGTTCTCAAGAATTATTTAATGTCAACATTCGCGCATTATTGCCTATTACCAAAGGTGGACCCGAGTTAAAGCAGACTAGACGCACCTTTGTTCACATTTCACAATAAAACTGGTTGCGAATTTTCAATACAATTGAATTTTATCGAAAAAAAACTTTAAATACAGGTAAGTAGTTTTCTGTTACTGAGGTCTGAGGATTTGGGATACTGCTGCTTGTTGTAAGATTGGAGCCATCCTGCATAGATAATAGATTTTTTATATTTTTCAGGTTGACCAAATCTAAGAAAATCTCAAGTGTGTCAGCCTAAATATTTCCTTGCACTGATGTATGTTAGAGAACTCGAACACATAGCAACATGACGGAAGTAGATCAATCAACAACAGAAAAACCTGCTGATGACGGTCAACAAGCAATCACTCCAGAAACCATGGGAAAGCAAAGCAGTTTTTGTGATGAAGAAAAAGATACCATTACTACAGAGAAACAAACGACTGAAAGTAGTAAGGAGAGCAGAGTTACTGCCAAACTAAAAAAAGAGGTCGACAAACAGCTTTTGTATTACATTCACAATGAGCGACGTCTCCTAGAATTTAACGGTGGCAGCAATAAACTCTTTGTATACGATTGTAACAATCGTTTGAAGAGAGAGGAAAGCAAGCAACCAGAAGATCAGCACACATCTTATCGCTCACGTACTCCAGTGTCTAGGCGTGAGAAGAAGCGGCTTATAGAATCTGCACATACAACGCTCAACAAACTGGATGTTAGCGAAATATGGAAGTACCATAGACATAGAGTTGAAGCTCAAGCACAGGAAAATGAGTCTCGTGTCTACAACTATTCCAGGCATGTAGGAAACATCATGCGCAGCGCTCAATACAACCAACTTTGTAAAGATATAGCAAAAAGGAGAGGTCAATTAATACATGAATAGTTTATATTATGTTCTTATCTCGCTACTGATCTATTCATGCTATCAGTACAATAGACTTGTACAGGCTAACTGTTCACTCTATTAGCTTCAAACAATATTGTTTATTGTGTTTAATCAATGATAAGCAGAGAGCTATGTAATAGCAGCGTGCCATTGTATTGTCAAGGGTTAATCAGCTGACGTAGTTGATGAGAGACTGAACTTGGACGACTGACATAAGTCCTCATGACATGTTATAAGGAATTATATTTTAATAAAGGAAGTTATATTAATATAGAATTGGACAATACTATAATACAACATTATTAATCGTATATTAAACTTGCACGCTAAAAGCTTGGGCTGATTACTCGTCCACCATATCTACTCTTATTGAAATGCCTAACGTCACAAGCCTCATGACTTGGTCATCGGCTCATAGCCAAACTATAACAAAATCTCCAATAAATAGGCTGATGCCGCAAAGGTAAAGATGTGAACAGTACACAATAGGTTAGAGGTCAATGTGTACTTGTAGGACTGAGTAGGAAATCTCTCATCTAAACTGAATAGAACTTATTCGAAGACCGATGGAGTCTTTGCCTATCTCGGTTGTCTGGGAAACACGACACACTTGTCCCTTGTACTCGGGTAGATAACAGGCTCCGGAAAGTGGACATTTTACAACTGGTTTTCCCCTGCAAACATCACACTCATTGATGTGAGAAGGTAGCTGAAGAGTGTTAGCCACTGTGCAAATAATAAGTTATTGATTGATTCGTAAAATGAACTTCAAAAAGAACTACTATTCCAATACCTTTGACATATTGACAGAAATGCTTATTACACTTCTAGAGCGTAAGGACTAGATGTGTGCACTCTCAAGTAGGTCTGCTCGCAGTATACAGGTAACTAGCGACTAAACAGAAAAGGTATACGCACTGACCTATATATAGGAGTGTAACTCGCTGCGCATATATCAAATGGGTTGTGTTGGTCATACTTGAGCTCATGGGCATCTGTTGGAGTCCTTTCACAGTGTTGGAGGATTGTCCTTGTCTACAAAAATACAGATGAAAGTTCACTAATTTGTGGCCCTAATGATTAAACCTGGTTGCCTAATGTACTGGTAAAGAGGCGACGACTAGGTAACTAACTTCCTAAAACTGACAGGTGTTTGATAACTCCAAAGTCTGCATGAACATATAGGTATCAAGAAAACGCTTAAGCAATTACCTGTTTAGCCATCTCCGGCTTTGGCCCAAGCTCGAGCAGTCGACGCGCGAATGACGCAGCAGTCTTGAAATTTTTGAGTTTGAAGAAAAGCGTTTGCGCAGTTTTAAGAGTGAGGATAAGATGCTGCGGTTGGAGACTGCAATGGGTGAAGTAGGCAGCCATCTCACACAGTCGTTTCTGGTCAGATAAAGTGGCCTTGGGCAGTTCCTTACGAGCTATCTCCATGGAGAGACCAACAATGTACTCGCGGCAAATATCTACTAGCTGTTGAGCCTGTAAATATGCGTTAGATATGGTAGGCAGTGTCATGAGATAAGTGACGGCAGGTGCTGTGTCTCAACTAGCTAAATACAGGACATAACTTGTTTGCATAAAGAAACCATGTAAAATATCAACTTTTTACTTACCACATAGAATGTTCATCAACAACACAAGTGAGGGACCACAGCTCATAATGTATTCAGATGATATCAATGTTTTATGAGTACAGTTAGTAATGAAGAATGAGAGGTGAGTAGACCAGCCTACCTCTGTAATATCCTGTCTGCTCTCCACTACGAGCAGAGGTACTGTGAGAAGTATGCCACGGAATTTTTCAATGGCGTCAACAAACTTTCCTAGTGTGGTGAGTTGATAGGCCTGTTGGAGTCGGGAAGCGAGGTGGGGCAGCTGTACACCAACAGCAGGCAACCCACTTTTTGCACTCGCCGTTTGCCTAAAATATTATCACCTTACTAAAGCCTGCGGCTAAACAAAACAAATCCTAAACTCTATTATCGGTTTTTTTTCATTCTGGAATAAATTTCCTAATCATACATGCTGAACTTTGTTTGACAAACAAACTAAGCTATTGAATACATTGTAGTAAAAGCTAAAAACTGCAAATAACACATCAGCCCTAACATGAACTAGACACCCAGCTGCTCGAATCTAGCTGAGGCACTGTCATTCAGAGAGACACACTTTGCTTGAAGTCTATGAACTTTAACTCACCAGTTCCTTAGGGGATATCCGTTAAGGGGTGGCAGAGAAGGAATGCCAACATAGCAAGTCTTAGAGGACTGGTATGACTGCATGAACACAGGCTTGTAGGCTTCAAAATCAACCACTCCTATTTGGTCATGAAGCAACTGTAGAAATAAAGAAATATAAAAGCAATGAAATAGAAACAAGCTCCACTCAAGAGCACATGACTACCAATAATTGAAGATGCAAGGCCATACCTTCTATACGAGCTGGTAACAGCAAACTAACTAATCTTCATAAACTATAGCAACTCACCCTCATAGCCGTCTCAAAGGAGCCTGATTTGATATGGTCTGCAGCGAGTTGTGAATTGTTACACCATGCTTGACTCGGATTCGTTCCCTTTACTGGCACAACAAAGAATCCATCTGCCCCCACATCATCACCGGCTGGTCCTAGTTCCTGCATTGACAGCAATAGCAGAGTGGGCAATTAACTTTGTAAATTGGCTCTGTTTAAGCGTATAGTAAATATTTCCAAATTCCTCACAAGCGAAAGAGAACCAAGAGCAGGTCAGCTGAGAATACCTCAAGTCCCAAGTCATCATCATCTCCGTCCCAGCCGCCTGCATCTGCATCAGCAAACTCATCATCCTCCCCCTTCGTATCTGTTCCAAAATCATCTAAGAACAAGACCAAATCAAGGTTGCATTTTTTTAGTGCAAGTCGAGAGTATTAAAACCAAAGTTAGTCATTGTGTTGTCTTACGGCGATGACCCTTGTAGCAATAGCACTGGTGACACATTTAGCAACAGGAATGATGACCCTTACAGCAAAACTACTGATGAACCTTATAGCAATTGGACTGGTGACCTTATAGCAATAGGACTGATGAACCTTATAGCAATAGGACTGATGACCTTTATAGCAATAGTACTGATGACCCTTATAGCAATAGTACTGATGACCCTTATAGCAATAGTACTGATGACCCTTATAGCAATAGGACTGATACCAACCAGCCAAGTGAAACTCACCAAGATCATCATCACCCCAGCCCTCTCCTTCTACTTCAAGATCTGCAGCAGCGGCTGCTGCAGCTAAAGTGTTGGCAGCGCTGCCTGTTGCATGCTGCCTAGCAAGCATGGCTCCTTCAAAGAATCCCTTGCTGGTAGTCAGCAGCGGCCAATTGCTCTCTTGCTGACTAACAGGTACAGGTGGAAGTAGTAGCTGCGCTCCTGGGTAAAGATCGGGGGTCTTTTCTCCTTCTGGGAATGAATCAGCTATCTCCGCTGCTTCTTCCAATCCATGGGTGGCTGCCGTCAGGTATGCCAGAGATTCTGCACAAGCATTATGTGTTAGGTAACTGATGAAAAACAACTAAACAACACAAGCACTAAACAGTTACAAACTAGAAAAAAACAAGAACGTACTTTGTCCACACGACTTGAGAATCTTTACTCGCTCTGAAACATCGCCCAAGTACAGAGCATTCTGGTAGTGGCCACTCGTATCCTTGCGGATCTCCGCTGCAGAATAGAAGTTGCATAAAAGAATCGGTTTACAAAATTCAGTATGATATATATGCAGCCTGTTGGGTATGAAATTGGTTTCAAATTTAAAAACTGGAGTAGAGCGTAAAGGTTATAAATGAAATTTTTTGAAAAGAATTATAATAGGAGAGCTCTTGCACTTCTAAACCGACACTCATGATTATTCAAACATTCAAACCATTTCAACAAATGCATGTGACAACCAAATTTCAATGCAAAAAGGCTGAGTTGCATCCAGTGAATTGGTATCCGCCAGACAAATGAGGTAGGGGAGAAAATTCCACATTTAGTTAGTTGCAATAATTTATAAAAGAGGAATATTGTTGTCTTTTTAAGAGAATGGAGGAATAATCTTTCTACTACTCGGTAAAGAAACTACTCGTACTGTTTTGCTGCCAGAGTGTGAGTAACTTCTTGGGTCAAGGAAAT
This sequence comes from Watersipora subatra, assembly GCF_963576615.1. Classification (NCBI taxonomy): domain Eukaryota; kingdom Metazoa; phylum Bryozoa; class Gymnolaemata; order Cheilostomatida; family Watersiporidae; genus Watersipora; species Watersipora subatra. The sequence continues at coordinate 11,156,897 of NC_088708.1, read as the reverse complement.
AGAATAAATGGTAAATGAACGATACATTACTGCTATTATACGCTTAAAAGTTGGAATTCAGCATCCTAATGAATTTATGGATAATAAATATATCTAATTTAACATGAAAGGCACATTGGGCACTAACAATATGGTTAAACGGGTTTCCTCATGGCAACAAATGTTCTTTAAATGTTGTATAGATTTCCAAAAAGCTGCGCAGAATTACTTAGAAATTGGCATACAGACTGCTGACCTTTCAGTAAAGGTTTCAGAGATAGTTTTCCAAAAATTTCAAGTTTTATAAACTTATTCTTTACAATGCGGTATATTGTGATTTAATCAAAAGAAAATTTAGAAATCTCTCTACAATTTAATCCTAATTAAATCATTCCAAATAATTATCTACATTAGCCTCCACCTTGAATTCTTACAAATTTGTTTAGATTGGAACATCTAATTTGGCTATCGCTGTGAGTAGTTTTCACAAATGCTCAAATTTAGTTTATTTTTAAAGTTTATCAACTAAATTGTTTCCAGTCATTTTGTTACGATTATTATTTTACTGTTTTTGACAAAAATTATACATATACCGTAAAGCCTCTATTTGACCGCCACTATGAGAGAAGGGTTGAAAAGTAGAGCGCCGCCCTCTATTTGAACGCCACCTCCGTTTGACCGCCACTGAACCCATAATGTCAGGTAATCAGTAAAAAAGTGTCCACAAAATCGTATTAATAATGAATCGTTTACATTATTAACAATCAATTCTCTCGGGTTAAAACTTTGAAAGCAACACCATAGAAATAATCAATAACGGTTTCAGGCTAATAGTTTTTCCTTGTTTAACACGATCTTGATACTTCGAAGTAGCCTACATATACGTATAGAGAAAGGTTTAAATTTACGATAGTAGATGAACTTTCAAAGCAACGCCATAGAAATAATTACTAACTGCCTCAGGCTAGTAGGTCCTTGTTTAACGCGGTCCTAATACATCGAAGAACATCCATATAAAAAAACGGTTTGCAAGTTTTGGACCAAAGGTTATGTTTAGCGAGCAAACTTTTACGCATCGCATGTGTGCTAAATGCAGCGCGTAAAAGTTTTGCTCTGCCAAAAAATTGTTTGGACGCTAATATAGATTAGTTCAGCAGTGTAGAAGAAGAGTTGAGATCAGAAGATATTGTAGAAGGTACTGGACAACTAGAAGATGTTCATTCCACCGAAAGCAACAATCAGAACGCATTTATCCGAGCAAACGATAAAAATATTTTTGTTTTAAAAATGTTAATTTTTGTTTCTGCATGTAATATAAGTATGGTTCGTTTATGTCACTTGTTCATGAATATATATTTGTATCATTTGATAGATTATCATTATATAACTCATAAATATGCAGATTTATAGCATGTTATTTAATAGCATCCTTGCGGCTATCTTAACACGGCTTACAGTGGATCGATGCTCATAACTCCACTTCTATTCACATAAAACGCTAGTCTTTACTAGTTTTAGCAAACATATCATTGATTGCAATGAGTTTTTATGCAACATTGTTAAATATAGATATAAAATAAAAATATGTCTTCAAATTTAGAGTAAAATAAAAATTGAAAATGCCAATAAATTGCAAAAAAGGACACAGGATATAATATCATCGCGAGTTAATTGCAAGCAATAGATAGCAACTGGTAGAGATATTTCTCGATGCTTATTTTTTAAGAGATTTTTGACAAGTTGGAGGTAAGTTAGCAGATTTATTGCATCCAAAAGGTTTAATATCGCTCCACTGAAAAAAGAGCAAAATATAGGCGACATTCGCTTTACAAAAGGGCTAAATAAATCTTCGAAGATTCTGACGAGCTTTTTAAAAAATACACCACCAGCCTCTATTTGAACGGCGCCTCCAATTGACTGCCACTATAGAAGAAGGGTTGAAAAAAAGAGCGCCACGTTGCTCAACTAGAGGTTTTACAACATATATGAAAACAAATATGTTGATTCTTTAGTTACTAATACTCGTTATTACACCTTTTAATAGAAGGTAGCATAATAAAACCTGGCAAGTAAGCCTCAATTTTTGCATAGGTATGATGATCACCAGCATTCTTAAAAAGAAATCTCACCTATTTTCATCATCTTTTTTAACTTCTCTAGATTGCCTGTAATGAGATAGAGGAAAGAGAGCTTGTCAAAGTTCTTGGTCCTCTGATATGCCATCTCAACAATCTGATGATTGCCCTGAAGCAGCGCTGCCTCGCCGAGCTTCTCCCAGCAGTCCTTGTCGTCAAGGGCGCGGGCTGCCTCTAGTGCTATCTGATAAATAAATTTACGTAGTCCTGAAAAGCTACACACCCTTTTAAGCTTGTGACAACTAATTCCAAAGCAAACTGTCTTCAAAAGCTATTATTATCAACATAAAAAAAACTCATCGATACATCATAGGCAAATGACAAAAACTTTGAACTCCACTTTACTCTAGAAAGAATGAAAATTAGCAAGGAATGAACCTAGTAAAATCTGTTGCTTAACTTTAATAACAAACACCAATTGTAAGTAAAATATTACTTACATCAATGTTTCCACATTCCAACGCGAGGCCAAAGCGTGTCTTCTCATCTTTAACAAAGTGCAGAGCGACCTCCGGATAACCTTTTTTCTGCAGATAGGAGATGATAGACTGTCCGACTAGTTTAGCTGTCTTCACCATGTGTAGTACCTGCAAGAGATAGTGCATATTTTTCACAGTAGTGTTTCCTATGAAAAAGCAAACACTTTTTTACTTGTTAAAACTAATGACTACAGAGACTGACTCGAGAGTAACAAGTAACAAGGTTGGTAAATAGAAACCTCGTCATAGTGTCTGTTGACCAAAGCAAGCTTAAACTTGTACTCGGTGGCATCTATGTTAAGGATTCTAGGCCGGCACTCCCTGTCCATGCAGTAAACCTGGTTGCCCTTTACACGGGTAACATAAATGGGCATGTCCAGGGTCCGGACGATTCCAGAGTCTCTGCAACAGACAGCAAAATCAATATCACCAGAATGAGCTAGAATGGTGTTAGAAATAGATAAGAAAGACCCACCAAACCAGAGGCTACATAGTCAAAGAAGGATGATAGGCAAGAATACACACCCACTGCTCAGTGCATATTTCACGTGGTTGCTTGTCGTATAAACAAATACTCCTGCTTCATCCCAAGCACCACTTTTGATCTTGGTTGACTCATGAATGGTAGCGAGTACAGTGAGTGCTTTGGTGCAGATGGCGAGTACTGTAAATGAAAAATAGTTTCTGAACTGCTAAAGAAAACTGATGCATCAGAAAGCTTGACTTGCTCCTTTTTAAGGAATCATCAAAGATATATTAGTCATAACTCTACATAAGAGTGTCCATAAAGCAGGGTTGGCAAAAATATCAATACAGTCAAACATGGATAACTCGGACTTCACGGGACCGAACAAAAGTGTTCGAATTATCAGAGCAGTCAAGTTATCAGAGCACTGTCACAAGTCCATGTATTTACTTATTTATTAGTAGATACATGTACATATGCAAACTATAATATAAATCAAAAGCACAAATGGCTTGTTTCAAATTGAATGCTTCTAATGTAAAGTTTAAAACGTTTTTATGAAAAAGTATAGAGATTTTTCTATCACTTGAGATTGGTTTGTTGTTTGAGGTGATGTTATTGCCAGGACGTTTTTTTAGATTGACATTGGCAAAACTTGATCGTTGTTGAAATGCTCAAAAGAAAAGACATCTTTTTCTTTTGAGCGTTTTACCCACGATCAATTTTGCCGATTTTTCTTGAAGTTTATGCAACTTCAAGAAAAAGTTACCAAAGAAAAATCCCTTACTTTACCTGGGATTCGTTAAGAGCAACACTCCGAGGCAGTTCAATTAGAAGTTTTACGAGGTTTAACGGTACATTGTATATCACTCACGCTTTTTGAATGGATACTTATTGAATGTACACACGTATTCTGTGTTTAGGTCAAACGATGAATAGTTTTTTTAGCTAAGACAACGTATACGTTTAATAAAAACAATTTTTAAGACGTTTTAAACATTCAACATTCCGACGTTGATTCAACACGGAATCAACGTCGGAAAACTATTCGTCACGGGCTAGCCGGGTCACGCACTCAAGGATTTTCGCCACGCACATACAAAACAACATGCTGTTTTTGTTTTGTATGTGCGTGGCGAAAATCCTTGCGCGCGTGACCCGGCAAGCCCGTGCTATTAATCGTATAGCAGTATAAATCAAATTTGACCAAAACTTTAGAAAAGTCGTTGATAAAATTATTTTGCCGATGGTGGTAATAACAACGCTTATGAATTACGAAAAGATGAGGTTTACCTCTATGGCTTTGAATAAAGTGATTTTCTAAAGCGATAACAACCGTTTCGGTAGCCGTTGGGCAAAAAAACAGTTCGAATTAACAGTGTTGAGTTCGAGTTATCTATAGCAATTTATCATTACGTGGGAACGGACCAAAGAAACCGTTCGAATTAACCATGTGTTCGAGCTATCCGTGGACGAGTTATCCATGTTTGACTGTATTTAAAAAAATATCATATCAATGATATATATATCATGAAATTTATTGATATTTTTCATATTTATTGATATTTATGAAACAAATGACATTTTTGAAAAAAAAATTGTAGCTAGGTTGAACTTGTATGGTGTTTACATTGTGATTGATGTATTTTATAGGTTGCATAGGACCAGTCAGCAATGTTTAATACCAAAAACTTGATTTATTGTAAGCTTAGTATAATAATATTTATATATATATATATATATATATATGAAAATGTCCGTCAACCATTGGATTGGAAATCATGACATGAATGCAAAGTGCAAACAAAATAGTGCAAATAGTAAATACACACTGTGATAGTCCAAGCATGTTCTAATGTCCTACTCTTGTCTAGTTTAGGTATTTGTAAACAAACACCAGCTTGCCAGCTTCGACCACACCGAGACAATTTCTCAACTTGCTGTGAACCAGTCCACATGATGAAAACACACGCTCAACACTAGCAGTCAGAGTTATATCATCATATTTATAGATTTTATACTGAGCCAGGATCCTTTGAAGCTATTCATTGAAAGATTTTCACAGAAAATGATAAGATGAGTTACTCTGTCATCTCAGTGAGTCAGTGCAATGTGCCTACAATTCTGTTTCTGGGTGTCAGATTGTTCAATTCAAAATCATGAATTATGAAGTTCAAAGGGTTTTCAGCAGGCTGGTCTTCCAATAAGGCAATAAAATATAACAGTTTAAAATGAGATGAGATAATCAGGTTAGGGTGATAGTACTGAGATGAAGGAATACAATTTAGATCTGAAAAACTCTTAACTCAAACACTAATTAATTGGTCTGACTGTCTTTGTTTGTCTGTGTTGGGTAAGCCTAATAGGCCCCTATGCAAGTATTTGATGATTTTAGGTGTTATATAGCATTTTTAAACTGTTAGCAATAGTTGTAAAATGAAAACGGAATGATAAATTGAATATTTTTCAAAAATATCGATTTTTTGGACCCAATAATATCATATCTATCTGTGATATATATCGATGATATATATCAAGCAATATATATCAAACCAACCCTGCCATGAAGATATATACTCAAATAGCAAGCCATTTAATATAGCTACTAAAACAGTTAAATAGCAACATGAAGAACCACGCATTGTGGTATTATGGATTTGATAGAAATGCTAAAGGAAAGCAGAGGAATAAAAGAATTTCCTACCAGATACGACTGACTTTAAAAAGTAAAAAAACAATCTATAAAACTAGGCAGTCAATTCATAAATTGTTCAATAAACAAATCAATTCATAAAGTCACACAAATCTAAAGTCACACAAACCAAACGATACAACGCCTCTTCTTAGACTACGCATTAGTGCAGATATTGCCATCCAGACATACATACAAACAGCTGTAATAATTTAGTCTGAAATAAATGGAGTTTTTAGCAACTACAACACGTTTTGAATATTAATAGTAACTGTACCCTAAATAGCATACAATATATCACATCTACGTGTGGTTATAGTTCCAATGGTTGACTTATATTACAGTATCAGCTGACATACAAGTATCTAAGTTAACTAATGCTTGTAACATAGTGCCAGTTGGAAATTATCTTGCTTCGAAATGTTAACCCTTCGTGACCAGTCTAATAACAAATAACAGACATGTAGTTACCATGATTGAAGTCCATGATTAAGAAATACAATCCCACACAACAGGAGACACCAGTAGTTTTATCACTATGTAAGTAGATAGGTAGCAAGACCATTCTATGATCAAATTCATTGAAGCGGACAACCACCTAAACAATGAGCATTCATATTGGGACAATGTAGTAATAATAATAATAGTTGTAGTAGTAATAATAGTCATAGTAATAATAATAGTTATAGTAATAATAATAGTTATAGTAATAATAATAATCATAGTAATAATAATAATCATAGTAATAATAAGAGTTATAGTAATAATAATAGCTATAGTAATAACAATAATTATAATAACAATAATAGTTATAGTATTAATGATAATAATAGTTATAGTAATAATACTAATAGTAATAATAATGCAAGTAAAGAACTGTAATATGTCATATAAATAGGAACCCACCATGTTTGCTAAACACGGCAACAAAATTCATATCCGACGACCAAATCGCAAAGCGGCACTTGTTCATCTTGAGCACAGCCATCTGCCTGCAGAAAAAGTGTCACACGTTCAACAGCTTTACTCAGGAACACGCCAGACGTACTGAGCAACAGAGCAATAACTTGTCTATACAAATGATAACTGGTACGAACACTCACTTTTTCTGTTGGAGATCAAAGAGGATAACCTTGTCAGACTCTCGTAGCAGAAGTTTACCGGTGCCGGCATACATGATATCCTCAACATTGTTGGCTGGTATTTTCTTACTTACTTCATTACTGAGGTTCTTCACAACAATCTGAGAGAGAGAGCAACTCCAATAAGTATAGTGCAACAGCAACATCAAAGAATAAACTAAGGTAATGTCCAGACTAAGGCATTTTCTGCGGCATCGTATAGAATAAGAAGGCGAATAATCCTATTCAACCAGTGATATAACTCACTGTCTGAGTTCGGTCGAGAACTGCGAATCTGTTTCTCGCCACCCAGATGGCTGAGAGCCCAGACGATCTCTTTCCTTCTGATGAGTCAGGATTTTGAGAGTCGCTGTCTTTCGGTATCTTGTGCAAATCATAGACGCTGTTGTCAGCATTCTGCGTCCGCTAAAGCACACCAAAACCATGTCACCAAAAGAATGCCAAGAAAAGTGAATGATTGAATACAATACAGATGCAATGCATCGGCTGCAATACATCTACTGCAACACATCTGCTGCACAAGCTAAATAAATATGATATACATACTGTGGTGAGAAGGACAGAGTTCTCAGTGGGGTTGTAAGACATGCTGTGCACTGGAGTCCGTGAGCTACAACACAATGAACAGCATTGTGTTGCTCAATAGTTTTACCATAGTCAGATACAATATATATCTAATGTAAAAACTCTATTTGAATGCCATGACCCTCTATTTTCCAATCCTTCCCCTATACGTAGTGGTGTTTCATAAGAGGTGACGTTCAAAGAGAAGGTGGTTACTTTATTTTTCAACTAGCTCATCAGAATTTTGGGAAGATAAAATTAATCCTTTTACGGGCGAAGCGATGTTAATGTCAGATATGTTTCGCACTCTCCTTCAGGCGGAGCAACATTAATGCCACAGCATTTGTGCTAAACCGTTTTGCATGTACGTCGAAGTATTAGACCGAGTTAAAGGTTGACTTGCAACAAAATTCACATTACAGTTATTTGGTATGAAAAGGTTCACCATGTCTTACTCTGCTCTGTTGTAGGTGATCAGATTATGTTGATTTGAACATCAGATTATTGTGATTTAAATCGATCTTTTGGGATGTTTAGGATTTTTTTGTAATTTGACTTTTTTCACTAATTTTTGCTCATGTAATGATTTGAACGTTACTTTATTTTGAACGTTACTTTATTTTGCCGCACATGCGAAAGAAAAACCGACGTGCATATAGCGTTATACTTATTATATATACAAACTGCAACAATCTACATGTAGTTCGTCGTGATAGATCGCCAGATGCGTCGACAAAACCAAGAATAGGGTAGCTGCGCATTGTTCATAAATACAAAGGCGATCGATTGATGCAGGTGTTACAGCGTCGGTCTACCAATTCAAATGTCACGAATTGGAGTAACGGCGAAAGTTCTTTTTTATTGTAACCTTGACCCCTACATGCAGATGGATTACGAACAGGTGATACCGCGTTTTGTAAAATATTTTGTTGTTTTGCTTTGTTATAGAAGTACAAAATATTTGTTTAGTTTTACATTGCAGAGTGCCCTTTGCTGTTTAGAAAAATAAGCAAATCGCTGTACATGAACGTTGAAGATGTGCACTCCCATTAACTTATTTTAGAACCACCGCAATCATGGTCTATAAAAAAAGTGAGATCGATCATAAAAAGGAGAAAAGTTGTCGATGCAAACTAATAATGCTGCAGTTACGGTACAGCCAACAAATTAAAAAAAGTTAACTCAAGTTTTCTTCTTTTTGTATGCCCAAAGTGTCTTGGAACGGATTAGATAATTTACATGTATGTTACTGTTCTTATAACGTAAAATCCCTATAATGTAAATGTTCCTGGAAAGGATTATTTATGATGTAGGAGTGCGTACTGTAGCTTGTTGCAGCCACAAGAAACCAAAGTGTAGATGCGAGAATAATGACTTGTATATTCTACAGCAAATATTGACAAGCGTGGAACCTTTCTATAACATACCTCCTGAGCTGCATGACAGCCACATCTTTTGAGGTTCTGAAGTCCAGCTTCCTCAGGTACTTCTCCTTGCAATAGTACAGCAGGTTCTCATAGACAGCATAGGCGGGTCGCTCCCTTTCCAACTTGAACACAAGCATTCCACTGTCATGGCCTAAAATAATAATCTCAAAAGGATAACATTAGTTTTGAGTTGACATTTCAAACATCGCGACACAACATTGTGGGTTTAGCCAGTTCCTATTCTAAAATATACGAGTGTTAGTTCAACAAGCTATGGTTTACAACTTACAACATAATAGAGAATGACAACATAAACCGGAGAAGGGACAGTAACTAAACAACTGCTATTGTATACTGCTGCTATTGCTACAAAAACCTTAGCTGAGGCAAGTTCCTCTTACGCGGACACATACCAGCAGCGAAGAGATTGAGTGTAGGATGAGCAGCCACAATCCAAAATCGGTCATGTTCTCTTCTGAAGGTGTGGAGACAGGTCCTCTTTGTCATGTCCCAGACTTTGATGCTTTTGTCCTCGCTATTGCTCATGATAATGTCTTGTCGTGGATGGAAAAGCACGCTGGATACATTGTTGTAGTGTCCTCTGCAGGTGTCGACCTCCCATGCTTTTGAGTCTAATAGACATACTCAAACTGTCATTGAGTATTCAGACTACACAAAGGTAAATAATACGGTACGCTAAAGCAGATATTTCTAAATGTTACTTCAAAAGTTCTGCTTGTTGAAACCAGTTCAGCTAATAATACAGAGTTGTCTCATCCTTTTATATACAAAATAAAAAAATCGGCAAAGCAACTTCAGATTCTGTATTTAGATTGGGCTGTTTATTATTAAAGAATGATACACCAAAGAGCTACATAATGAAATTGAGCACATGATCATTACCTGTAGAACGACTAGCAGTTGAAAAATAACAAATATTATCGTAAAAACAAGAAGTAAAAAAACTACACACAGTACATGTATATATACATATATCCATGTGAGGAGTGACAGTGTGAAGTAGAGTGAATTGTGCAGGCTGAAATAAGAGAATCACGTGTTGATACGTTGGTATGAAAGTAAGAGCAGTTCTATCCCTAATGCAAGTGTTCCAAGCAGGCAACATGTATTACCACTACTATGACTAGTGTGACTAGTGTGAATGTTCTCCCTTTTGAGGTCCAACTAGTCACAAGTGAATTAAAAAAATTACAACAGACCGTTAATCCTTTGACTGTCACATTATTTGTTGTGCCAAATGCTACGGCATTTCTTACAGCATTTCTTCACTAAAAACCCCAGTATTTTGTTTAGGCTCTTGCTGTTATTACTTGGTCTATCTAGTCCAAATTAATAGAATGTCTTTGGAACTCTTTGGGTGACCTTATAGCAAACCAGTAGATGCTGAATATAAAATAACATGTTTTTGAAGTAAAATATAAATGTCTGGGCTCTTATACTTCATAAATGCAGTTTTATTTTGCGGCTAAAGGTGTTAAGATAACGTGAAAGTAGTTTGGACAAGCTAAAATAATGAGGATAAAACGCAGAGTTACATAACATAATAGGAATATTAAACAAACCGGAAAAGAAGCTTTGGAAAAACATAAAACCGACTAACAAAAATATTTGTAGCGTTTAAAATATGATTATCAATAGTATAAACTTCCCAAAATTAAAGATGATGAGTGCTTCCACAAAGGTTTCAAATTTAAATAAACAGCCATTGTAACGTTAGACATAAAACACCAAACAAAAACATAAACATTTTTATAGAAACGAAAGGTTTCAAATAATAGACTTTTGCAAAGCATCATTCTTTTCTATTGATTAGTAAAGCAATTACCAAGCAATACTGTGTTTCCTTGTAATATTTCATAGACGTATAAAGGTTTATACTGTGTTGGAACTCAGGTTAAGTGAGCTGTCACAAAGTTTTTGCAACTATTACTAAATATTTAAGAATCGTTTGCAACATCACAAATGGGTGCTATTTTGCTGTTATCTATTTCTTTTACCACTCTTAATTAAATACTCGTCCTAACTGTCTAAAACTGCTTCATAGGCAATCTAAATATATTTCTACCGTGAATATATAAGGTTTGTAGATATTTTGTAAACATATGCGCATTCACCGATCGTTAAGTTTGCGAATATAGCGCCCAAAGGGTTAAGGAATGCGGCAAATCTTAATGTCAGTTGAGACACAATTTGTGATAATCCTATCGATCATCACTGACACTGAACAATACAGTTCAAATCACAAAGGTATTGATAAATTGTAGTAGTGTAAGCAACCTAAACTGAGTTTTACTATGTTTTTAAGAAGAGCTGATGGGAGGGAATGGGCAGTAGATAAGTGTATACTGTACATCCGAGCTAAAACCCACCATTCATTCTCCATAGCTTGACCTGTCGATCATCAGCTCCGGAAACAACGAGAGGAAGGGTAGGGTGGAAGGAGACCCAGTTCACTCCTCTGTCATGACCTTCGAGTACATGCTTGACAACCGCATCAGGTGTGCCAAATAACTCTGTCTGCTGCATCTGCGATGGCCTTTCGCTGCCAGTGCCAGCAGATATATTCTTCCTTCTAACTCCTTCAAACAAAAAGCAGCATCTAACTCTTCCACATAATGCATCACACAAATAGGTAAAATTGAATTAGTGAATGTAACCATAAACACTGATAAAGCACCATAAGACAACATCAACACTCAATTAAATTGGATTGGGGAGAATTAATCAATAACCGAGGTGCTGTAGCCCCACAACCTATTCAAAACGATATGTAACATGTCTACTAACCACTTGCGTCTCGTTGAGCCAATACTACCAAAAAATAACAAGAGAAACCTCAAGTCAAATATCAAGACAAATCTCAAAAGTCAAACCGCAATAGTAAAAAGCAGATGTCATATCTAGACGATGTGAGTTAAAGCAGACGAATTTGATTTTTTGTAAAATGGCTGATGCATAAGCGTGTGTACCTGAAATGTCCCAGACCCTTATAGTTTGGTCTAAGGATGCTGAGGCTACGAGATCTTCTGAGGGATGAAATGCGGCACACATAACATAGTGACTGTGACCGGCAAGCAGACTCACACATGTGCGAGACTGCCAATTCCATATCCTAATTGTCTGATCATCTGAAGAGCTCAAGATCCACGGATATGTCTAGAAGTATATCACAATGACATGATGCAAAAAAACTTGAGAAAAAGTAGACTGCGATGCAACAATTGCAAAGAACTAAGCAGCTGTGACAAAGGAGTGAATGAATAGCACATACATGATGGAATACAGTAGTCCGGATGTAATCCAAATGTCCAAGAAGAGTGAACAGGCAACGCCTTAGCTTGTAGTTCCAAACCTACAAATTGTGAAATATGCGTAGGCCTACAGCATCATAATAAACATTATATTAAACTCCCATCAGTATTAAAATCTTGGTAACACAAGCAGAAAACCAAAGCAGCAAAAACACTGATCGTCACTGAAATACTAGCTGAGTTTTAATGGTACACCACATCATAGACAGAGAGAAAGCATAACCTACTCTTATCTTATAATCATCACCACCAGAAACGAATAATGGTTGTTGTCTGTGGAAATCTATTCCTCTGACAGGGCCATCATGTTCTTCAAACTTGTCAATAAGTGTGCACATTCGATAGTCCCACAGCTGAATGTGCCCATTGTGCAAACTGCACAGAACCCAGGGACGAGTTGGGTGAAAAGTAAGTCCTGTGTAAGATACCATAAATTTAATATGTAAACATCGTTAAATGCAAGATTTGAATTTTGTGGAACGAAATAATTGTTTGTATCGTCAGTTTAAATAAATATACACAAGGTATTTATTTTGAACACCCCTTGAAACAAATTTTGCGGTAGTAATAAGATACCATAATAACTAGTTATTATGGTATCTTATTACTAACATATATACAGAAATTCTATATATATGGTAATAATAAGAGTATATTTATATGAATATATAGGGCCTACTCTATATATGGTATAGGCCTATATATGGATTATAAAAAGTATTGAGTATTATAGAAAGTATTGAGTATTATAGAAAGGAGAACATTAGTCAATTATAGTCAGCAGTTATTTTTAGCACTTGGTCATAAAACACAAACAATGAATTACTGCGGTTTATGGCTCACAACATATCTTAAATGTGGTTCTAAAGAAAAACTTCCACGGTAGTAGCTAAGACAGCATCTTTAAATCTGTTCATTATGTTCTGTGAGCAACCTTATTAAAAAACTCAAATTCCAATAATAACCATAAAAAATGATACTTTAAAGTAGCACATTATGAATGTCCATCATAATAACAGTATACGCTAATTAAGCTGCACAGTGTCAACGATTATTGCAGTTGAAATTACAAGTACAGTGTGTTTTAGTCTGATTGTTTGTAAATTACCTTTAACACGAGCAGACTTCGACTCAAACTTCGTAAGCATAGTTTGTTGCTGTTTTAGCCGAGTTCAGTATTTTATGTTGTCAAGTTCCAAATTCAATGAATTTGATCAAAATTTGCTAAACACCCCGGTTTGATAGAGACAGGAAATATGGACACGTAAGTGGCGCAGCCGTGTGAGCCTGTTGTATGATTGGCCAAAGACTCCAGTGGATGTAGCGTGCTACAAAGCGTATTATGTTTTTGTTACGGGTCAACTGAGTAAGACGTTTTTGTGGCAGATCGCTACTATACAATTTTAACGGCTAAAGTAAACGCGTTTTTATAAACCAAACAACGAACATGTATTATAACTACCTGACGGCTGTCAGGTCGGAGCTCGATAAGCATTTACGACCTTGGGAAAGATATAGAGGCGATCATATATTTATCATCAAAACAAAATAATGTTAGTAGTAACAAGAGATAAATACAATAATTTAAAATCCATAAAAAACTAGCTCTGTATAATTCAAACGAATTAGCAATGATGAAACTTGGCTCACTAGGATAGAGACAGGCCTGCCAACCCAAGAATGGGGCAATGCGTGAGATTTGGTTTTGGGGCAATTGATGTATCAATGATAGTATATATGAAATTGTGGAAATTGGGGCAAAAATCTCATGCATTTCTCACGCATTTTCATTTTTTCTTTGGGGTGATTGCGTGAGTCTCACGCCCAATGTGTGAGAGTTGGCAGGTATGGATAGAGAGCTGCAAACCTGGCAAGGTTTACGAACAATGGCAGTGCCAAAATATATCTGAAAGCTACTACCAAAATTTGACCAACGCACAAAAATGTTGCAACTGCTACCAGCCACAATGATTGCCCAATGTTCAGAGCAATTTTGCAAAAGACTTGAACATAAAAAAATTAGGGAATCTCAATCATGACTGCCATCCTAATAGACTGCAACAGCACCAGAAAAAAACCAACTATTTTAACATTTTGATATTTACCTTCTCATCGTTGTTTTTACTGAAACCCACTTGAATCCATCGGTTATAGACAATGAGTTAGGCCTGCACAACTTTGAAATGTATCGTTGAGACTGCCTATCAAAAGGCGGAGGGGTGGGGGTGTTTTAGTTCAAGATCAACTAACCAGAGTGTCAGACTTAGCAACTAAAATTTAATGCCATTAAATGCTCTTCAACATCCATGTATCTTGCTCACATAAATTGCACTTGAGGCTATACCCCTAAAATCTTCAGACAATTTTGTTCACATGGGTGCGTGTGTATGTGCAGCTCTTTAGACTTCAATGGGTATACATACATTACAATTATATAATACAGTTTAGAAGTCAATTGCCACCCTTTTTATGCTCATGCATGCCCTCAAAATTGTTCCCTTTTTAGCTAAAGGAACTGCTTATTTTAGTATTTGCTTGCCAATAATGGAGTACGTGTCAGAGATATGGAATCCAGATCTTAAATACTTAGTTACAGATTTGCAAAAAATTAACCACTAGGCTTTTAGACTTGTGTGTATGGCTTTAGTCAAGTTGATGATATTTCTTTTGAAGTGATAAGCAGAGACTGGCAAATCCTTGAACACAGATGGGAGCTGAAAGACCTGCGCACCTTGAGCAAAATTCAATCTCAAAATCTTAAAGTAAATATTCATCGGTTCATACAAACCAATACTCAATAGTTTACTAGACGCAACAACATAAGGCATACTATAAACACTAACACAATGAAAAAGTCATTTTTGAATCGAGTATTAAAGTCATAGATTTACAATTTTACTTTTTTCTTCTATTATCCTTTAATTAAACCATTTTATCTCCACAGGCTACCCTAGTAATAGGAGGTACCTTAGAGATAGCTAGAGAGGAATATCACAACGACAAAGCTGTGCATGTATCCAATCACGGCAGTACAAATGGTAATAAAGATGCTACTTACAATCAGTCTGTTAATGAAAACCAATAAAATCATCATTAAGATTTTATTGAAGTAAAAAGCTTACATTTTTGCTTTATGTTAACTTTTTATGCTGGTTCTCAATTGAATCCGAAGGTGAGAAGAAGGGCATTTAGTCACAGTTGTACAGGCGCTACATACGACCAGTTTTTGGTTGCAAGACTGTTTTTTTACTCCCATGCTCAATGGAAGCTAACCAAAATTTGTACAGCTTCAGTGTACAATTGTTGGAGGCATTTCACAGAGCATAAGCCGAAATAATGTTAATTATATATAAAGCATCTTTATATCCTATAAATGGAAACCGAGTTTGCTATAAATGCAAAGTTTTTGTTTCACTATAATTAATCAGAATTGCGATAAAAACTTTGCGAATCTGCTAAGCAAATTTGCTAGCTCAGTTTTCAACAGTTTGCTGATTTAAAAATGCTCTACTTGTTAAGTCTATCATGTAAGTCAAAGTAGTATCTGGCTGAACATGTCTGAACATTTCAGTTTTTTGCTCTATGTAAAATGGTGTAACCAGCAGGGTAATTTATTAATATGAAATAATTAATCCTTTGGATCCAAGTGTAATAAACATAAAATATGTATTGATAGATCGCTATAGTCATAGTTAGCAATATTAATATGGACAATTTAATTGAAAGACTCACAGTTTTTGATTTGCAATAGCTTGCTATTTGCTATTACATTATTGATAAATTCAATAGCAAATAGAAAGTTGAGTGATTAAACTTTTCAGTTTGAAATATTGAGCCTCAAATAATCTACTAGTAGATAATTAACTATGCATAAAATAGACTGCTTATTAGCAAACTGAAGTCTGCTTTTGCTTCTATCAAATATTTTTCAACAATTCATACTGTTTTGTTACTATATTTTGGTAGAAACTTGAAGGTATGTCTTATGCCAAGTGTCCTTCATCACATAAGCAATGATGACCTGAGGATCCTAATGATTGCTTGGGTTTTTATAGTACTTGTCAACATAGTGACTGCTAGCAGAGGAACTGCACAATACACTACACAATGTTTTAAAAAAGCTATTTACAGCAGAAGTCACATAATAGCAGGTGTAATTAAATGGGAATAGTCATAACGTCAAACCACCACACTGCTAGGTTCATTCTTCTGGTAAAAGTGAGAAACACACACTAAAATTCAAGCTAAAAGTAATTTACAATTATATTACGTTCTTTTTTGTGCGATTACATTTCACCAAATTATCTGCCAAACACAAGAAATGGTTTATCAAATCTAACCAACTGCTTCTCTGTAAAAAACATCCATCATCAATTAAAAGTAACATGTAATTTAGATTAGCTACATAATACATACTTAATTATAAAACATTAAAAACTGAATAAAAAAAGAATAAGGTTGGTCAAATCATGTTATACATATATGTATTCCTACATATACATATAGGATTTATATACAGTTACTACAGATACATATACATATGTATTCCTAAATTATGAAAAAGTGCTTTAAAGAACTTTTGATGATCATTGTGATCTCGATTTAATTAGGTGGCCATTACAACCAGCCTTTTTTCACTTCCAAGTGGGAGTATTTAATTTTTTTGTCTTTCCTGTACAAACAACCCTCATGGCTAATGTTATTTTTTCCTGAATTTACAAACTCTATTCCGATGTTGTCATTATATTCGCTATCATAACAGTTGATGTTACGATGCAATCGTTATGCAAACAAACTGTTTTATCTCTGCTATCATGATCACTTTGCCATTATGTAGTTGGTACACTAACAGTTGCTGCTTTAACAGTTGCCATCCAGAGTACAAAGTAGCTAAGTATACTCTATAAGTAGTCGAGGGGGACTACTTTTCTTTTTGTAAAGCTTATTTCTGTAACTCAAGAATATTAAATTTGAAGCCGTTTTCTTTTTTGTTTATCTTATGATCTAAAAGATGCTGCTGATGTATCTAGCAGAGTGAAAGTACATGTACATCTCATTCAGACTAGTTCTAGGTAGACACTCTGTGTGTCTGCGTGTGTATGTCCTTTAGCTTTAGACATTTTACCTTGTTGGAGAGTAGGATTATTAATAATAATCGCTTATGAGTATGACTGAGAACTTACACTGGTTTTGTCAGGTTTCTTAATTTATGAATTTTATCAACTGTGTAAGTTTTGGTGGTTACAAACAATACATGCAAAGCAGTTAAAAGATAACAACGGCTCACATTTAGAGATAAATTCATTTTATCATTTTAAAGCGTATAAGCGCTAATAATTTGAATTAACATTTTATTAATTGGCGTGTAATTTTTTGAAGAGTAAATTTAGTTTATCCCTTTCTATGATCAACCAGGTACCAATAATTAGGCTGTCAAAGTCAGCACGGTATGTAATTGTTTGTGAGGGCACAAAATGATGTGATACTTAAATAGGCAGATGTAACAAAAACATCTTTACCGAAAAAAATCAT
Source organism: Watersipora subatra (assembly GCF_963576615.1). Lineage (NCBI taxonomy): Eukaryota > Metazoa > Bryozoa > Gymnolaemata > Cheilostomatida > Watersiporidae > Watersipora > Watersipora subatra. The sequence goes on along the minus strand of NC_088708.1, from coordinate 11,139,149 downwards.
ATTGTCGAAATAGTTTAGACTAATATTAATAATAGTGGTAGAACTCAAGTTGAGATCGGTGCGAACCCTGTGAACCCACAGCTCTAAAGACTAAAGTGATAACACTCTTTTTTTTGTAAGTGATTATTGAAACACATCAACCCTGGCTTATCTTAGAAGCCAATTAGAAATGTCATGTTCAGATTCATTTGATCCATCTGTTGGAACAATTAATGTTTATCGTTTTTGCTAAACAATACTCAAATGTTATGACATGTTCTAAGAAAGCAAGACAGGTGCTTGCGAAGCCTCCGAGTTTGCTAATAGCCTAATACTAACAAACACTCATGCATAAAACCGTTGTTAATATCAATACTAGTTTTACTAGTAATATTATCCTCACTCAGACTACCACCATAGCATATAACGTTATTTCTGTAACCCACAATCCAATTGTTATAGTTACCACTTGCTGAATAGTTTTACATAATAGTTTTATAAAAATATTTTAGAAGAATTGTCGTTGGAGATATTGAGTTATGCAATAATTTCCATGTAAACTATAATTAAATAATCTAGACTAAAAACTCTGTTTGCATGTCCCGTATTCGCTATACATAAAAAAGTCACCTGCTCAAACATTATATACCTTAGTTCACCTTATACATTGCATAGAGCTTATATGCCTCCTAAGTGTTTAGAACACTGTTTAATAGTGTTAAACCCGTGAGTATTATTAAATGATTTCATCATATGCTGGCAATTTAGCTTCATTTATTTGCCAGTTATCTATTGCGTAAAAGCCATGTTACCTGCAGTACATACTAGATGTACCAGATGTATGCATACTAGATGTACTGCAGTACATACTAGATGTACATACATAATGAACATACTTTTCAATTCCTGTCATCTTTTGCTGCTTGTAAAATTACTTTGTTAAATTTCAAGTAAATTACTAAGCCTTTAAACTACTAAGCCGTTTCTGGTTTGCTCTGCATTTTTTAAAGTTGTTTTGTGTTACTTGTTCAAAATTTGTTGATCAACTACTTAAACATTTTTCGGTTTTTTGTCATTTGTCACTAATACTTGATTTGTAAGAAGAATCGAACATCATCTAAAACTGTGGTGATACTTATATCGTACACTAGCAGTAAGTCGGCGATGTGCTATTTCTTACATTTTCAATCAGATAACCCAAACTTTGTGAAGCAGAACAGTATGTATTACTTATTTACAAAACTGTAATGCTTGAAAAAAATATAGTCATACGTTGGAAATTACTTACTATGGCGGGACAAATATTTGGTAAAAGTTTATTTAGTATATCAAAAGTTTCATATGCTCGGGTGAGCGTAAGTCGAGATTAAATATTATTAAATATATAAACCACAAATGGAAAATCTTCATTTTTTTGTAGATGGCCTATTTTCTTAAGGAGCTTGGTCACCGATTTTCCAGTAGCTGCAAAATCACCCGCTTACATCAGCATAAAAACTTTCGCTGTTGCCCTTTTCCTCAACTTCAGACTAAAGTGGCACGAGGTTCTCAACTTTGTCATAATGTGATGGCGAACACCAACCAATTTTTTCCAAAGAGTTACAATAATCAATCACTGAATGGTTCAGCTGTTCCTACATTACCGAGTTACGCTGACACCAGCTCTCATATCTGTGCTGAGACCCTCATCAATGATATGCTTGTCATTAATGACTTCATATCAGAAACGGAAGAGAAATTGCTTCTTGAAGAAGTCGAGCCTTACATGGCACGACTTAGGTACGAGTACACGCATTGGGATGATGTAAGTACATGATCGTGACTTGCATGTAAATTATGGTAAAAATTTTAGTTCAGAGTAATACATGAAAGTAATTTTCACACATATTTCAACACTAGTTACTTCGCATCTGAAGTTTTTACAGTATTTTGTTTGTTTGCAATGCAGAAGCTGGTCTATTTTAATGAAGCTGGTCTATTCTATTTTCGTTTATGTTTAGTTAAAATATTTTAATAATTCTTGACATGGAACTTTACCACTAAGTTCTTGCAGCACCAAATAATATTGTGAAACAGAATAAAACAGTAACACGATAATAACAGCCAAATTGGTGCAAGTAGCTAGAAGGTATTAGGCTTTTTAGTCGCTTCTCAGAACTTCAGAGGAGTTCAATAGTTAGTCAATTGTTTCTAAGTGTTTTTGTTTTAATTTGCATAAATTAAAATGAATTTGTAACACTTGAATACAGATTTCAATTTTTAGTGAAAACTTTAGCTACCTTGGTCAAACCTTATTGCTGTTGTTTTATTTTTTTAATCAAACAGTCAGCCAGGTTGTATCGCAATACATATACCGTAAATACTGCCTCAGATTCAAGTTTCGCTAAACGCATAGATGTGAGTCTATAAGATATTCGGCTTCAACAGCGACATGAAGAATAACAGATTCTACGATATCTTCATTGAACATTTATCGATTAATTTCAGGCTATTCTTGGATATCGTGAAACAGAACGGTCAACATGGAACGCAGCTAATACTAAAATTATCAATAGATTGAAAGACACAGCATTCGATAATGTTTCCTCTCCAACAAATTATGTACATGTGTTAGATTTAGAGGAGAATGGAGAAATCAAACCACACAAGGATAGCATTCGGGTGAGTTTGATGTCTGCGATGTTGTTAGCGGATTATTAAGGTAGTGAATTTGATATCTGTAGTGTTGATAGTAACCTAATAGCACAGCAGACCTCAGATTATTATTGTGTTTCGGCAAATAACTGTCTAATTATAAAACTGATTACATGTATTTGTTTCGTTACAGTACTGTGGCAATACCATTGCTGGGATTTCTCTTCTCTCTGATAGTGTGATGAGACTGGTGGCCATTGACAACAAAGAACTATTCATTGATGTTTTATTGAAACAACGATCTCTCTATATTATGCGGTATGTATTCCTAGCGTGTTCATAAATTAGCACACGCTCAAGTTTGGATTAAACAAGTCAGTGCGATTTTCTTGCACTATCATAGCACCACAACTGTCTGTGAAATTGGTGCAGATATATTCAATGAATTAGCGTATTGTTAATCTTCTTTGAAAATATTATTTATTAGCTGGATGTAACAGGATTTTAAAAAGCATATTTGCATAAAAGTTTCTTACTGCAGATTATGTGTCATGCCTAAGAGGTAAAGTTAGTAACACGTGTTACTTCTTTTGCAGACAATCAGCGAGGTACGATTACACACATGAAATATTACACAATGACAAATCGTACTTTAAAGAGAAGCATGTTAAAAAAGGGAGAAGAATTTCGGTGATTTGTCGAAACTCTCCTGTTGTTGGTGATGAGCGTCACAAGGACAGCTGACTCTTTCCTCGGCAACATTCTTTCACTCAAAATATTTTATTTTTAGTAAACTTTGAACAATGATATTATGAATGAGTATTTAGGTAGTTCTGTTTAATAAACTGCCTACGGGATACATTTAACTCATTCTAATGCTTTAAAGATTATCACAAAGAATCTAAAATCTTTAGCACATTTTTCGCTTCAGTAGCGAGAATTCCATCACCTCGTTCTCTCTCGCGTATCAAGCGTATTATTTTTTTGTCTGAAATCTTCAACGATCCAAAAGCTCGAATGACTTCACGCCTCACATTGTCACTCGGGTCCAGTTCTAGCATTTCGGTTAATACTCGAAGGACTTTAGGCTGCTTGATACCGAGAGTTCCCTACAATCACATAAATCACTGAGAAGGCATCGTATATATCACTAGTACAAGTTGAATGTGAACAAATTTGTTGCAGAAATGTAATCATTTGACATATGCTTCAAAATAAATTGCATTTTATTTTGCATGTAGCTTATTCGTATTGTTATTACATCCACTGTTCTGTGAGTTTTATTACTTGTGCTAATAAGAGAATTGCATGATAACTTGCATCAAGGTTTTTGCAAAAGATTTATCAGCGTCATATCTAAAGTAGCCCTCAAAGTGAGCCAATCCTTGATCTCAGTTTACCATCAGTTATTTTTTCACAGAGAGGTAAGCAATCTGACTCATTTTTGAATTAAAAGTTTAAAATTTACCAATGAAGTAACAGCGTGGGCTCTCATCGTGGGGTCAAGGTCAGACAGTCTCTTTACTACTGTTTCTGCAGCTCGTGTGTACATTTCCAACACCCCCAGAGTGTTTGCCGCTTCTAAACGTACCATCTATAAAAAGTTGCATCATGTTGAGCTAGACGCTTATTTAGCCCCAATTCTGATGTTCAAGATAGTTTTTAAGTTTTCTGATATGGTTTTATCAAATGTAAGTAAAAATACTCAATTTGATGTTTTAATCACTGCATAGAAACGTGCAATGGTACACAGGCTAGCAATAACTAGTCAAAGCTTGAGACTATGGCCACTACCTAAACCCACAAATCTTGGCATTATAATGTGAAATCCTAACCTCAACAGAATCATCCCACAACCTTCTCTCGAGAATGGAATACACGTGTTCTTCATGCTCAGACATGTCACAAGTGTGTTTCCTGCCTAAATGTTGAAGAAGCTGTGCTGCCTCTTGGCGATGACTCCAGACGGGTGACCTAGTAAACTGTTTAAGTACCACTTCAACTAAGTTCCAATTCGACTCATTAAACTGTTTGATCAGTATTCTCAGTGCCTGCAAGAGACACCAGAGCTATTGGTGATGGCATAGAGAAACTGTCTTCACACGTGGAATATACATGTAGGTTAGGTTGCAATATGTTGGAGCACCAAGGCGCTTGTATGAAGTAGTACAAGCATATGCTGAGATGGTAGCATAACTGCCAATGGAGTGTGAAATCATACGAGTAATTCTTAGAAACATGAACATGTATAGCCAGACAAATATCAGTGACGCCACTTTCAACTGTCATAAAGATAAGTTCAAGGTTGACCCTTACCATAGCTCTGTCATGCTTTATGGAATATGGCTTCTGAAATTTATGCAACTTACTATGCAAAAACTATATTTTTCATATCTGTTCTAGAGATTTGTTGTGAATCGTGCAAAAGTACATGCTGTTTACAAACACCAAAATGAATGCCCTTAAACTTAATAATATAAATTAAGTTGGCTATTGTAAATGTTTCATAAGATAACAAAATCATAAAGAATAACCAACCAGTGCTTTTTTATGAGTATCGTTTCCATTGTTGAGATAATGGGTCATCTTCTCCACCGCTTGAATATTCTTGACACAAATAGTGCCAAAAGTGATTGCTGCCTCAAATGAAACACAGTCATCAATGGAGGTATTCTTGCAGAGATGCGCCAGTACCTTTATCAATTCGTCAAATGATGGCATTGACTACAAAATATTAAAAACTTCAAATGTTATTTTTCTATGAGGTCAAATATTCATAAGCAATCAAAGGTATCATTAATTGAAGTTCGCGTAATCAAGTAAATTGGTCACAACCTTACAGTAGCAGCAGATTGAGATGTAGTTTCAGTACAAGTGTGACGCTGAATCTTAGCGGTATGGTAATAAGATAGGTATTACTAAGAAACTTACTTGGAACAGTAATAACTAAGGTTACTACTGTTCCAAGTAATAGTGTAAGAGCAGTAATAACTAAGTTTACTACTGTTCCAAGTAATAGTGTAAGAGTAGTAATAACTAAGTTTACTACTGTTCCAAGTAAGAGTGTAAGAGTAGTAATAACTAAGTTTACTACTGTTCCAAGTAAGAGTGTAAGAGCAGTAATAACTAAGTTTACTACTGTTCCAAGTAAGAGTGTAAGAGTAGTAATAACTAAGTTTACTACTGTTCCAAGTAAGAGTGTAAGAGTAGTAATAACTAAGTTTACTACTGTTCCAAGTAAGAGTGTAAGAGCAGTAATAACTAAGTTTACTACTGTTCTTAAACTCTTCACTGATCACAAGTTTACTATCTTTAGTTTATGGAATACATTTTAGAGAAATTGCATTGGTAGAATTTTGTGTAATTTGGAAAATACAGGCATAGTTCTTATTCATGTCTCAGCAATGAGAATTACAGAGTTTATTGATGCAGTCTTAGAGTTAACGCAATGTGATGAAATTTTCACAAAATTGTGGTCTTAATATGAAAAATTAGTCAAACGGTTCCTTCATGGTTTCTGTTTTAAAACTCATCTTTTGGCTGTGTGCCCCTAACCGTACCTTTTGGCTGTGCGCCCCTAACTGTACCTATGCTCATGTAAAAATATACTTATCAAGTTTTAAAATGTGCACAGAAATTCTTGTTTTATTATCGTAGACAGCCTGAGCTCCATTGTTAATACAATCAGTGTTTATTAATCACTAGTAGTCTTGCTATCATTGCATTATAGTATTTTTGGCTCTTAGCATTGAGTATTTGACTCGAGGGAAATATGTGCATTTGTAAAATTCGGCCACCAATGACAAAACACAAAAGAGAAAAACTGGCTATGGTTAGAGTCTGGTGCACAGAGTTATATCACATAGTTAGTTGAAGTCGTGTACTAGCTCACCTTGTTTATAAACGCTATGCCTTTAATCTCTCCTATTGTTTTCATTACATCTAGCCTGACTTCTTCATTGCCAACAATCAAATAGTCAACTAGGATCTGTACAAGTTCATCTTCCAAGCAGCCTATGCAACAAGTCATCATCATTTAGTATGCACATACTTACGTTCAACTACAACAACAAAATATACTAAACTAGGAATTTTATATAAATAAAACTGTTTTTTGCTAGATCAAAGGAATTCCCCAATAAAACCCACCAATAATCACTTCAAATCTGGTAAGGAATCATAACATATTATAGCAACTCATTACGAAACATAGAAACTCGTAGCAGATCATAAAAACTAATAACGACTCATGACAATTCATAGCAGATCATAACAACTCATCACCGATCATAGCAGCTTCTAACGACAAACTACATCTTTACCTAATCGAACGAGAGCTTTTGTCGACTCATATTGCACTCTTTCATCTGAATCTGTAACAATCGCTGACTTGAGAGCATCAAACACGTCTGCGTCTGGGCAAGCCAGCAAGCCCAATTGCTACAAAGGTCATCATCGTGGTGTAAATGTTCATAGCCCATTCTAGTTAAGGAATATTCTAGAAGAAGCCTTCTGAAAACCAAGTAATTTTAATAATATAATGCGCATAAGACTTTATATTCAGTACTATAAATGTTATTGTTGTGGCTACTGTAACGATTTATTAGATCTTGTTGATATTGAAAGTAAATCTTGTTTAAAATGTTACCCAGAGCAGATAGTCAAATGCACATACATGTATATCAACCTTAAATGCAAATGTTTTCAAGTCTTAGAAAATGAAAAGATCATGTCTAGTTCATCTCACCTTGGCTGCATGCTGCCTTTCTTCCACAAATTTGGATTTTAGGCTCGTTTGAAAGAGATACTGCAATGCACAAAAAAGAGCAGTTTATGCAATAGAAATAAATAGTTTTCATTGCGAGAATATCCCATTATTACCAGAATTTCAATCTCTATGTAAGCTACCAATTTTAGTAACATAATATAGCGACACTGAAATAAGTGTATACCAAATACCATAATTATTCTGGTAGAGTTTGAAATGAACCTTTTAACAAAAACATTTCTTACCTGTACACGATCCCACTTCGGTCCAACGTGTGCAGCCCTCGGTGTCTGATTTCGTACTGCAATCACATTATAATATCATTTGATGTGGCAAACTGTTTGCTTATGTTATAGTCTATCATCAACACATTTCTAGCGGAATACCATAATTCTTCATAAAGCATTTTACTTAATCTACAGACAATTATGACATTTTTGCTACAATATAAGAATGGTATTGTAATAGTTTTTAAATGTGCTTCTATTTAAAAAACTATTAATTGATGCAAACAGCAAAGATTAATAAATTTTATTTCTTTCGAGGAACAAACCAAGGCTGCTTACAGAGTATACTATGCGAAATACTAACCACAAGTTCAAAATTTATAACATTTTTTCTTTTAGAATTTTGGCTTATTTAATATTATGTATATTATGTACATAATGTATAATATACATGATAATATTATTATATATATTATGATAATATTATTATATATATTATAATAATATTATAATATTATTATAATATACATGTATATAATAATGTTATCATAATAATATAATAGTAATATAACTATTATAATTATATTATTATAATAATTAATAATAATAATTACATTGTTAATTATCATTATACATGTAATATTAATATATTATTATAATATTATTATTATATATATGTAATATTAATACATAATAATATACATAATAGATAATAAACATATATTATATTAATTTATGTAGTGTATAGATACAGCATAAAAATGTTTTTGCAAATGTGTACTCATCATATTTTTATTACGAAACAGAGAATAAGAAGAAAATTTGCTCGGGGGTCAGACTATGTTATGCTGACAGAGTAACTTGACATCTAAGACCACTCACTCAGACAAATGGGTAGAAGGATAGGGATGAGCACATCCTTTCAATGGAAGTTGAATTACAACAGTTTTACTTTGTTAGTAGCAGACTTTAGAATGTCTTAAGAAAATACTTGGAAATAATTTGGAGACATTTCTTAAGCCATTCTTAAGACAATATAGTTAACAGTGTTAGCAAGAATATTCAGGTCTGGAGTATTTTGTGATAGTCAGCAGCACTAATTACCACACTGTAGCCTAAGGAACAGAGAGAGTGTGTGCAGACGAGGTTTGCAAGAATGCAGAAGGGAAATGCTGTTACTAAAGCCATAGACCCATTAATTATACTTATACCTATACGTATAGTTAATAGGTCTATGACTAAAACTAGAAAGGGTAATATGGCTACACCAGCCTTTACAACAGCAATTTTGGAATCAGATATAGATAAAAAATGTCCTTATTATCGTATACACACTTTTACAGACTTAAAAAATTTCACGAAGCTGCAAATTGTCCCAAGCTACTTAGCAGACATGTATACTTCAATTATCAATTACAATTCTTTTATGTGCCTTATATGCTAAGTTTAGAACAGTTTGCAGGTATCTGCTATCACTGGGGCTGATACACAACATTACCTGGTTCATCGTCTGACACACCATCAGACACACTGGCAACAACATCTATTGCAAAAAACCAATACAGCACGTTTTAGTCAACCAAGGAGAGACACAAACGAATAAATATACAGAAACCATAACAAGCCTCGAACATAGTTCTGTAAGGTTATCATGTTAGTGATCAAGCAGTAAAGAACATCAAAACCAGACAACTAAACTCACCTAATTTCATTGCTCCAAGAGCCATGGCGGCCTTGCTCGCGGCTCTCAATGACACATTGCTCGTCATTCTACAGAAAAAGAAATAGTGGGTCCATTATCAGCATCATCGACGAATCAGGAATAATTAAACAAGACAATAGCGATGCTATACAAACTTCTTAGGTTGCTCTGCAACTTTTAGCTGTAATGCTTTAGTTCTACACTGCCTCCACAATGATCGCCGATATAGTGATTCCTCTCTCGAGTAGAGCCGGTCTTCTAAACAAGCCTTACATTTTCCATTACTTTCGCAGTAAATGTAATTAGCAGCGTGCGGAATGATGCTCCCTACTAAACTTTTATTCCTGGTCAACCTTTTAGCTTTGGTTTTAATGCTTTCTATCCTCTTCGTGCCAAACAAATATTCAAAGGAATTCATCGGAAATGAGAATCCCAACCGTCGAGGGCCACGAATCACTGGACATATTCTAAGATTGAGACAAGGCACCGCACCACATGAGTCACAAACCGTATCAGAGTCTACAAACAAGACCATAGTTGGATCAGTTTGACGTTGTGAAATCGTTTTTTCACTCATGTCGTGGCTTGGCTGATTATCTACCATTACTATTTCTATTTTTATCTTTATATTATCTGTATTAACAAAAGAATTTGCCTCCTCGGAGGCGCTTGAGTCATTAATGGGCGCTTCTGAAAGTATTTCAGATACAACTGATCGGAATTTTATGCGCTTGGGTCGACCTTGATATGCTTCTGTTGAAGCTGTTTTATTTGCTTGATGAATCGATGATTCCTTTTGCTTTACCACCTCTTTGATATCAGAACTTTTTTTAGTTTTTTTTTCTTTAATAGAAGGTAACTTCTGTGTGGTCTGGGAATGTACTGGCACATCTTTCTGATGAGGACACTTCTGAGAAAGATGTGGTAATTCATCTTCCTTCTTTTTCAGCATATAGTAGCTGCGAAGAAGCTGTGACCCTGACTTTTCTAATTTGGCTTTCTTTTCGAGCCACTCTTTAGGAGGCATTCTGTTTGGGAGCAGATGTTTTATTTGTGAGTCTGCTTTGTTCTTTTCTCTTGCGTCTGGTGAATCCGCACCACTCAAGTTATTTGCAAGCAAAGGTAATAAAACCAGTGCACTCGTGCTGAGTGATCTCATATTGACGGAAGGGTGCACGGCATCCCTTTCTACCGGAACTTTTGATAGTTTAGGAACATCATTCACCGGCTGTGCAACAGCTCGCTCGCCCCCTTTCCAATGATTGATTAGTGAGATCTGGTAGTCATGCTCTGCGTTTATATTTTCTAAGCTGTGGAAATATCGTGCTTCATTTTTGCTAAACCTTTTGGCAAAGTGATTCCTGAGCTCCTCGCCGCTGGTATTGGCGGAGAATGCCTTACTTCTACTTATATCTGTTGACTTAATAGCATTCCAGACTGAGCAGCCCATCGGGCAAGACTCTCTTCCACAAACAGGACATTTGCATGACCTCATTGAGCTGCTGACTGTGAGTTGACGGTAATCCTGCAGGTTTCTCGCCCAGACTTCATAATCAAATAAAGGCGCCCTCTGAAATTGCAGTTTATCTTTCAATGTTTTCTTTTGGCGATTCGATTTTGGAGAGTTGTCAAACAAAGCGTCCGGCATCTTAAAGCAATATGTTTATCTCCAGTTTGAGCCTAACTGAGCTTATTACACATCAAAATCTGATTACGTAATGGGCAACAATCAGCAACTCAAAACGTTTCTTTCTGATAGTTGTTTGTTGTTAGACTTTTGGAAGGTCACAGCAATACAGTTTGTGAGAAGGTAACTTCTATATATATATATATATATATATATATATATATATATATATATATATACATATACATATACATATATATATATATATATATATATATATATATATATATATATATATATAGTATAATAAAGCTATAATATAGCTATAATATATATATATATATATATATATATATATATATATATACAGTCAAACATGGATAACTCGAACTTCAAGGGATCGAGCAAAAGTGTTCAAATTATCAGAGCGTTCAAGTTATCAGAGCACTGTCACAAGTCCATATATTTACTTATTTATTAGTAGATACATGTACATGTACAAACTATAATATAAATCAAAAGCACAAATGGCTTGTTTCAAATTAAATGCTTCTAATGTAAAGTTTAAAACGTTTTTATGAAAAAGTATAGAGATTTTTCTATCACTTGAGATTGGTTTGTTGTTTGAGGTGATGTTATTGCCAGGACGTTTTTCAGATTGACATTGGCAAAACTTGATCGTTGTTGAAATGCTCAGAAGAAAAGACATTTTTTTCATTTGGGGTTTTACCCACGATCAATTTTGCCGTTTTTTTTTAAAGTTTATGCAAAGATTATCTTACTTTACCTGGGATTCGTTAAGAGCAACACTCCGAGACAGTTCAATTAGAAGTTTTACGAGGTTTTACGGTACATTCTATATCACTCACGTTTTTTAATAGATACTTATTGAATGTACACACATATTCTGTGTTTAGGTCAAACGATGAATAGTTTTTTGTAGCTCAGACAACGTTAAAGTTTAATTACAACAATTTTTAAGACGTTTTAAACATTCAACATTCCGACGTTGATTCAACACGGAATCAACGTCGGAAAACTATTCATCACGGGCTAGCCGGGTCACGCACTCAAGGATTTTCGCCACGCGCATACAAAACAAAAACAACATGCGATTTTTGTTTTGTATGTGCGTGGCGAAAATCCTTGCGCGCGTGACCCGGCTAGCCCGTGCTACTCATCGTATAGCAGTATAAATCAAATTTCACCAAAACTTTAGAAAAGTCGTTGACAAAAATATTTTGCCGATGGTGGTAATAACGATGCTTATGAATTACGAAAAGATGAAGTTTACCTCTATGGCTTTGAATAAAGTGATTTTCTAAAGCGATAACAACCGTTTCGGTAGCCGTTGGGCAAAAAAACAGTTCGAATTAACAGTGTTGAGTTCGAGTTATCTATAGCAATTTATCATTACGTGGGAACGGACCAAAGGAAATGTTCGAATTAACCATGTGTTCGAGCTATCCGTGGACGAGTTATCCATGTTTGACTGTATATATATATAGTACTTTATTGGCAATAATCTATATTCTATATATATATATTCTAAAGATAAAGATAATTCTAAAGATAAAGATATATTCTATATCAATAATCTATATTCTATAAATGCTGAAATTAATAACTATCTAATAAGGCCAGCTTCAGCAACTTCGGAACTCTTCAGAGTTCGTTTAAAAGAGTTTCTACTAAAGCGAGCCTAATAAAAAGATTTTCAAGTGTGAAATTGCTCTCAGCCTATACTCACGTTTTTTCTGTTTCTAAAGTTGGTACTGATTGGGTGACGTTAGCCATTTGCTTTTCTTCAGCAAATTCCATTCGCTTTCTAGTTGCTGGTCGATATATTACCAATTTTGTATCATTATGTAGGGAGCCTTGGTTGACGAGTCTATCGGGCGCAAGACCTCCTTCTGTGTCTGGGAAGACATATGTACTCAAAGGCTGTGGGTATGACTTGTCGCGATTCTAAAATATGGATATATATTAAATATTTAATTGAGTGCATAATAGATTTGAAAGCGGAGGTTACAAAATATTTCAACAAACTATTGAACAATACAACACAAAAACACAAATTCGACTTTGTGAGGATATAGTAAAACTAAAATGAAATTTGTTGAAATCAAATGGTTTTCACAGAAACGATGTTGGAGCCACACAAAGCTGAGTACTTTTATCAATAAACTTATGAGCAATAATAGAATGGATGGGAACTAAAAGTGCAGCAAAGATTACATTACCTTCTTGCAGGTAGAGCAATTGCAGTAAAGAAACTGTAATTACAAAGGCAAGGCTGGCTAAGCAAAGCAGTACGTAATGACGGCTATCAAAGCAACCAGCTGCTTTTCCAGTCGTCAGCAGAAGTACGTGATACTTACTAGAGTTCAATGCGTAAACTAGCAAGCTCTGCAATGGTTGGTCAAAAAGCCTACCATGCAAGTGTATAGCGCTCATGCCCATCACAGAACACATTTTAATCTACAGAACTAAGCGCACAGCGTCACATAATAAGCGTCACATGATAAGCGTCACATGATAAGCTCCACTTGAGCTTGCTTTAATAATTTCGTCTCTTTTGTTGGCTACAAGGTGTTGCTTCTGATAGTTTAGAGATGTATGAGAATATGGTTTACTTTGATCATCCACTACCTACATGACTTGTTTTCACTTTTTATGTTATAGCTTCATATAAGAATAATCTTTACATACTTGAAATTACAGGAGTTGTCTACACTTACCACACGACTAATGGCTAAAGTCTTAGCTTTTGGTATTTCTTTCGAGTAGTATTTGAGACGCACAACAGGAGTATATCTGTTCTGTGATTCATCACTTTGCTCAGGCATAGCTGGAAGACTCGTAGCAGTTTGCTAAAAAAGGACATACATGTATATGGTGGACAATATATTATGATTTCATAACTAGTGCTTTCAGAACTGTATTTTGACCTGCTGTCTTCATCTTCAGCATCTCAAGCCACACATACGACTTCTTACACAGTAACACATGATAACTGCAAAAAACGACTGAGAATGTTGAATGCTAAAGCTATGTAGCTATCGCAGATGTTGCAAAAATCTACAGGACAGAAAACTGCAACATGTGTAACACAAAATGTAACATTTAGATTTATACCACATATAATTGTATACCAACGATAGAGGAATATGCAATCTTGAATGCAGAGATAGGAAACTTTAAGTGCTAGGTAGATTCACCAGTACTTTTTATAGCAATATAAGTTGACTGTATTTTGATGTTTATTCTGTATGTCTATTTGAAAGTAATATTCACGATAAACTCCACTCGCTGTCTTACTAAACACAACAAACCTGAGTAATCTGCCTCGATGACATGGCTGACCTCCCGACCGGTTTTGCCATTGATGGTAAATCTCTCTTGGCTACAACATTCCGTGAAGTGTACGTAATTAGCAGTCACAAAACTTTACAGTGAACACTTCTCTCGTTCATTAGCTGAACCTAAGTGACACGTCTGCTATTTGACAAATGAAAACTATAACTAGATACTTTATGACTATCTAATAGCCTAATTCTTAAGCGCTAAAGTTGTTGACACATAAATTGCATATACACGTAGCTAAACAGCTAGACTCACAGGCTCTCGTTGCTAAGCGATGCCCCATGCTATCCACAGACTTGATCGCCTCCTCATAAACTTTTTCTTGCATACTTATGAGTTGTCTGCTCAGTCTGTCCAGTGCTTCCCGCTGAATAAATATTTTATAAACGTAATTCTATTACTCAAGGGCTATAGTTATGGTAAAAGCATATAAAATACATGCCTTACAATATCAGAAATTGGTTTATGGCAAAGTGGGGAGAAGCGGGAGAACAGAAAACTGGGAATAGCAAATTATAAATAGATGAGCATGAAATATGTGAAATGGCAAGGAAAGATGAGTTAGCCTTAGGTTTAGAGGTATGACTATTCGTGGCAGCGTGTTCAAAATGGAATGAAAGCGGTTATGAGGCAATCTGGATAGGATTTAACCTGCTGCATGAGTTCCAGATGTGTTTCGACCTTGACAAAATGATATCTTAAAGAAGATCAATAGTCATACAAATAAATAATAAGGCAGTTTATACTTACAAATGTTTTGTTTTCATGGAATGCCATAGCACTCTTGAATGAACAACAAAAAGTTCAGTTACAACAGAGATTTAAAAACTTGATTAAATTAATTTGTCAACATAAAAGTGGATTACATATCAGTATACCAATGTGAAATAACTGAGCAATAATATTACAAGTGTTGTGTAACGCATGCTAGGAAAGTAGTAACATTATTTTGTTGGTTGTTGCTAGAAGCACAAAAAGGTGTGCAATCGTAAATTTGTTACAAGTCTGTACACTGCATAGAATAATGGTATCAGTGACAACGTTGCAAGGTTTCTAAAAGTTTCCACTCACATTGATATCTCTGTTGTCTTCAGCCTCTCTCCACGGCAGCTCTACTTTACGTCCAGAAGGAGCTGGTAGATGGAATAGATGGAAGAAAGACAATTTAAGACGTACATACAGTAAACTAACCAAACATAAATTTTAAGAAAGACGTAATTACAGCGAGCCAATTACTGTTGATCGAATATTTTAATTTATTCTCTCAAAGAGTTCTCCTACTCACGTTTATTAACGTAGTTGCCAGGGACGGCTATCCCTACTTGATGCAAAGAATTAGGGTCGAGTTCGTTCAAGTATGGTCGAAGGGCACTGAACTCAACTCTGTGGTGCTCAGACATCCAATAGTCATCAGCTGATGGCTCATCTACTATTAAAAAAATTCATGTATTTTTAAAAATTAATTAGAATGCATGCAGTTAGGCTAATACACTATTGTATCAAAGCATGTGAAAATTTTGAAGGCTTTTCCTTGAGAATTTAGAGGTAATACACAGGAACAAACGACCCAACTGCTGACACCCAAGCTGGTAGTTGAAGTGAATACCAAGTTTCTCATTTATGAGAAAATGGTTTTAAAAAAAAGAAAGTAACTCCTCTTCAAATGGCTCAAACCAGGTCAGTAGCGTTTGATAAAACGGGTAGTCAACAAACTTTAATGGCAGAGACAGGTTTGTCTTACAAGAACTATCTAAGATAAGACATTCATGAGAGATTGCTTCTATTTTAACACATGCATCTGCTACACAAAAAGGAATCTGAGAGTCCAGGAAAATGTGGTCAGAGAAGAGAAGATGTTGAAGCAATCTACACGTACCACAGCAGTAACCATGAGGCGAGCCTGGACTCTGGTAACACAAAGTCACTGACTTAACTTACATCAGTTATAAAAGTATTAAAGATGAGAAAAGAAATGGTTGAAAAGGTAAGTTACGCGAGATTGTATATTGAACGACAAAGCTGCGAGGTAAATACTCTAATAATTGCCTACTCACAAACTAAATAGGAGTTGTATTATACTGTTGAACTTTTGCTAAGATTAATAAGATAACTCCGACCCATTTGTAAAGATTGAAAGAAGAAACTGACAAATGGCACAGCAGACTTGGCACACTCATTATTACCAGGAGTTACGATGTCAATGCTCATACTACTCAAGCTGCAAATATCTGAGCGATCAGGTGATGAGCACCCTCTCACGTCTGCAACCAGCAACTGACATTAAATAACAGTTTGTTCATATGGTATCATGAAACAGGTGCTTGACAGCAATGGTCCGTTAATAACAATTGTTTTTACTAAACAACCATAACCTGAAATATAAGCTAATCACCTCAAGCTAAATTAAGGTATTTATTAAAATTGTAAATATGTATTTGGATACACAAAACTTAAGAAAACAGAATGAATGAAAGCATAGCTTTCTTATAATATTCATAGTGTTAGTGGGTACATAGTAACTGAATCTTGTACTGCATTACACTTGCGTTTAATTATTACATTTCTAAATATAGCAAGCAGAACAAAACTATATATTGATAATCTGGTTAAAAGCAGTATTCCATAAATCAAACATTGCTCATTCGATTGGTAACAATAGTGTTTTTACGAAAACTAATTGCGGATTGAACTTTTGAACAACTACATATAAAATCTTTATAGAATCTTATAAAATAAAATTTTTTAAGTAGGCGTGTTTTTATATTTTTATATTTTGAAGTAACCCAGAATGATAACATTACAAAACCTGCTCAACCAATACAAAAATTACTCATCGCTTTCTATAACACATGATTTTGACAAAAGCAAACCTTTGAAAGTAAAACCTTTTTTAAAAAAAAACAAAAACTAGAATGACTAGAGAACAAGTTGCGGGTTTAATGAGATGACAGCCTAAAAAATAAAGAACTCATTTACCTTCTTCACACACTGTAGATCGCGTATGTGTGATAATTGAGTTGGGTTATAGTTTATACATAGAAACTTTACGAATGACTCAAATGAAAATATTTCAAAAAAAGTTTTGTAGTTTGAAAAAAGTTATTGTTGCCTAAAGTTATACCCATTTCATTTGTTGACAAATAGATTTATAAGCCATCGGTGAATTGTACTGGTCAAAAGCAAAGAACATTCTAATAAAACTTCTCAGTGATGTCAGAGCTTTATAAGTATTAAATAGACCAATGCCAACAAAGGATTAATCGTCCCAGTATTATATAGTCTCCTATAAATGTGACATTTACCTGAGTAAGTTGTCTCTGGTTCAGGACTGACCAAAGTCACTTTACTGGCTTCTTTAACCATTTGTTCTTTTGAAAGTTTTGACTTGCTTGGACTCTGAGGATCCATTCGTCTCGAGGAACGTCTGGTTCTCCTAGTGCCCTCATCTGTGACATCGGTAAAAAGGCTGCTCACTACCGACATTTCACTTTGAGATTTATTGCCAGTGCGAGAAATTATGTCAGGCTCTGAATCTTCTTCACCTCCATCATCCTCATCATCGTAATTTTCATCCTAAAATTACTGACACCAATAGTGACTGGGTACAAATCTTTTGTGAAATATTCCATTTGGAATCTCAAACTTTATACACTAAAACATGACTTCTATTATACAGAGTATACCGTATAGAATGGTCATAACAGCCTGATAGCTTACATCATCACTGACGCTTTCCATTTCTTGATCCTCATGCTGAGTAGTCTCTCGGCCATGAGCCAACAACTCCTGTTCACTCGCTAAAGGCTCTCTGAAACTCAATTTAGACTGAGTAGCCCTCTGACCCGCAGCAATTGGGGAAACGATTAGTGTGCCCGCAGTCTGCAGTATTTAGTTACAAAATATAAATACATGTAACTTGTCACTTCTCACGTCAAAGAAATGGCAGAGATATTTATTGAATATTGATTCCTAGCTTGTAACTGGAGTTGTTACTATTTTTTATAATTTTCAAGGAAATAATGCCTGCATGCTATAATATTTTACTGCTCCATGCACTCCATGCAGTATCGCAAACATGGCTGCTAGAAAGCAATTTATATCTCTGTGAGAACGGGAAATGTGCAAGTTCATTGGGCTGTGATTAGAAGAAGCCAATATGTGAAGCTAATGCCACCATTCTAAAGCACTTGTTTGGCATGTCACTTTACCTCATTACCCATAGTGTATTTATGCTGCCTAAACCACCAAATGGCTTGAAACAATGCCCGGAATACATAACGGTAGTACAGCACTGATTCTATACAGGATATAATACTAACATGATGGGTTTGTCGATGTTGTTACTGTAACCCCTAAATTCAAGTGAAGCCTTGAAAAGGCTTTACTTGAAGTTAAATCCTTCAAAAAAACCAATCTAAATGTATTTACAAGTTGATGGCAGCAAGCAGCTGAATTTTTTATAAATAAGATGATGAGCATATTTTTAACATACATTTAACCTGGCCTCCACAAGCTGATGGCTTACAGACTCTGGAACATCATGATCTATAGCCTCAGGTACTTCAGGCAAGACGAGTCGATTACTGCTGAGATTCGCCCCTATAATCTCTTCTGGTACTTCCCTGTTCATGCTAAGTTGAGGAAGGCTTGTAGAAGTAGCAGCTAAAAACAAAAACAAAAGTGTGCAGACAAACAAAATGACTTCTCAGAAACATCCTTTGTAACCCGTCAGCTCATAAAAATACACAATCGGTAGAGAGACATGCGCTACAATTAATAATGTAGTCATGCAACTTAGCAAAGTTGCAGCAACCAAAGTTAAGTCCTCAATTGACCTGGAATAAGTAAGACCTGGAGCTAGCAAACAGAGTATGCAGAGAAATAGCTGCTGAGATCAACCAAACACCAACAAGCTAGTGTTTACAGTTTATACCTGTGTTAAGCCTGTCATCAGAGTTGGCTGTTGGAAGACGACTCATGTCAACGGGTAAACTACTCATAGCGGATTTGTCAAGTCTAGAGTTATTGCCCATGTCTGAGTAGCGAACTCCGAAGTCTGCGTCAGAGTGCATGCCGTCTGCAACTTCATCCTACAACATTGCAAAAACCAAGTTTATTGGAGGAAGAACCGTGTCAAATTTTGCATTCAACCAGCACCTTACTGAAGCCATGAAAAGAGTTGAGTAATGTCATATACATAGCTGGCTAAAGCAGATAAAAAGTTAACTTAAGAAGCCGGTGTCGGATGTAATGAAGGTATACACAGAGTTAAATGAAGATATACACAGAGTTAGATGAAGATATACACAGAGTTAAATGAAGATATACACAGAGTTAAATAAAGATATACACAGAGTTAAATGAAGGTATACACAAAGTTAAATGAAGATATACACAGAGTTAAATGAAGGTATACACAGAGTTAAATGAAGATATACACAGAGTTAAATGAAGGTATACACAGAGTTAAATGAAGATATACACAGAGTTAAATGAAGGTATACACAGAGTTAAATGAAGATATACACAGAGTTGAATGAAGATATACACAGAGTTAACTAAAAATACACACAGGGTTCAATGAAGATATAAACAGAGTTAAATGAAAGTACACACAGAGTTAGATGAGGGTATACACAGAGTTAAATGAAGATATACACAGAGTTGAATGAAGATACACACAGAGTTAAATAAAGATATACACAGAGTTAAATGAAGATATACACAGAGTTAAATGAAGATATATACAGAGTTAAATGAAGATATACACAGAGTTAAATGAAGATACACACAGAGTTAAATGAAGATATACACAGAGTTGAATGAAGATATACACAGAGTTAACTAAAAATACACACAGGGTTCAATGAAGATATAAACAGAGTTAAATGAAGATATACACAGAGTTAAATGAAGGTATACACAGAGTTAAATGAAGGTATACACAGAGTTAAATGAAGGTATACACAGAGTTAAATGAAGATATACACAGAGTTAAATGAAGGTATACACAGAGTTAAATGAAGATATACACAGAGTTAAATGAAGGTATACACAGAGTTAAATGAAGGTATACACAGAGTTAAATGAAGATATACACAGAGTTAAATGAAGATATACACAGAGTTGAATGAAGATATACACAGAGTTAACTAAAAATACACACAGGGTTCAATGAAGATATAAACAGAGTTAAATGAAGATATACACAGAGTTAAATGAAGGTATACACAGAGTTAAATGAAGATATACACAGAGTTAAATGAAGGTATACACAGAGTTAAATGAAGATATACACAGAGTTAAATGAAGGTATACACAGAGTTAAATGAAGGTATACACAGAGTTAAATGAAGGTATACACAGAGTTAAATGAAGATATACACAGAGTTAAATGAAGGTATACACAGAGTTAAATGAAGATATACACAGAGTTAAATGAAGGTATACACAGAGTTAAATGAAGGTATACACAGAGTTAAATGAAGATATACACAGAGTTAAATGAAGATATACACAGAGTTGAATGAAGATATACACAGAGTTAACTAAAAATACACACAGGGTTCAATGAAGATATAAACAGAGTTAAATGAAAGTACACACAGAGTTAGATGAGGGTATACACAGAGTTAAATGAAGATATACACAGAGTTGAATGAAGGTACACACAGAGTTAACTAAAGATACACACAGGGTTAAATGAAGATATACACAGAGTTGAATGAATTTATACACAGAGTTGAATGAAGGGATACACAGAGTTGAATGAAGGGATACACAGAGTTGAATGAAGGTACACACAGAGTAGAATAAAAGTATAGACAGAGTAGAATTCTTACACAAAAAGTTGATTAAGCAAAACAGAAAGCCTCCTAAAGCAGAAAAAAGAGTTGACTGATGGTATATGCAACGCTTAATATAATCAAACTGGTAAGTTTGCTATCACAGAACTGACTAAAGTTAAGTATAAAGCTGCCTGATAATAGATTTTTAAATATAATAATTTATATAATTTAGATTTATAATGTAAATAATTTAGATAATGAACATTATACAACTAACTTGATGCTCCGTGTAGTGGCATATGAGTTGCCCACAACAGAGCATACAAACTTGATATTGCTTGTATATTATGAACCATATGGTGAACAAGAAGCTCCATTGTCAGATGTACTGACCTCTCTAGCAGGTGAATGCTTGATAATAATCTGCTCTAGCTTGTTTTCCAGCCACTGAACCCTTTTTCGTCGCTTGTTGATTAGACCACTGTCAGCTCCGCTGTCAACAGCGGAGAGTAAATCCTGCCTCGCATGAGCCAGCTCTCTGTTAATCTTACCACAGATCTGTACAAGACATACTCAACCTTTTCACATCTTCAGCTAATTATGATGAGCAAAATCTCAAACCACTAACAGTTGTTATTTGAGCATATTCTTTCCTGTTGAAACCTTTAATTATTTGCACCAACTCAGCATTGAATCAGCGAGATAATACAATCTACAATCTTAAACACTATCACAATTTATGACTGGTTAGTGGTTACTATGACCAATTCATTATTAAGCATCTTAGATCACCTACAGAAACACAGACCATGTTGTTTTCCTTTGAGGCTACGTATTGACCCTTGCTCTCTAACATACCATTACTGTACCTTAGATAATCAATTCATAAGTTTGCCGCTTGTACTTGATACTCAGAACTACAATTTACTGTGTGTATTCAGGTTGTAACATTCAAAACAATTTCAAAAATGGTTACATGGCTTTATCGAATATTGGCAAAACGAGGATAGCAGTTGAATAAATCACATCATAAATGTACCTTTATGTAAAAAATGCAATGGTTTATTAAAATTGCTATGCCTAATTATGTAACTTATAGTTACCAGTTGCTAGTTAGAAAGAGATGTTGACCTAATCTGCCTACATCCAATGTGAATCATTCTTGAAAAAGTGACAAGCGGGTTATAATGAGCAGAATAGTGAACTATCAGCAGATTTGACACATTCATGAAAATTACATACATTCCTAGACAACTTTACTGAACCATATAATAGCGTCTCTTTAATGGCAGATAAAAGAGTGAAACCGGATGATGTCAGATATAGTGATAAAGTTAAGGCCAGCTTTAAATGGTGAAATAACAGTGGATGCAACTAATTCTCTCCGTTTAACTTTGTCTGCAATACTGATTTAGCTTATAAACACTTAATTAACTACTACCTCTCGACCATTTCATTAACTACCTTTACCCATCTTATTAACTACTACCTCTACCCATCTTATTAACTACTACCTCTACCCATCTTATTAACTACTACCTCTACTCATCTTATTAACTACTACCTCTACCCATCTTATTAACTACTACCTCTACCCATCTTATTAGCTACTACCTCTACCCATCTTATTAACTACTACCTCTACCCATCTTATTAACTACTACCTCTACCCATCTTATTAACTACTACTTCTACCCATCTTATTAACTACTTCCTCTACTCATCTTATTAGCTACTACCTCTACCCATCTTATTAACTACTACCTCTACCCATCTTATTAACTACTACCTCTACCCATCTTATTAACTACTACTTCTACCCATCTTATTAACTACTTCCTCTACTCATCTTATTAGCTACTACCTCTACCCATCTTATTAACTACTACCTCTACCTATCTTATTAACTACTACATCTACCCATCGGCAACTATTGCTGAGCAAACACATGTATAGGAGTCCTTAATTAAACAAACAATGAAGGCATGCAAGGCTAATATAACCTCTAGTGTAAATTAGGGCACCTTATGAATGCCTTACAGTGGCTATTGATAACAGTGTGATCTGTTAAATTAGGTAACTTAAAACTTTGCCGTGTGTACAAAATGCAGCTAAGCATGTTTGAGTAAATTAACACATGTCTGCGTGTGAGATTGAGATAATAAAATGTCAATATGTCTTACCTGTAGTAAAATAATCATCTCATCAGATTTAATTTTTAGCTGTTTAACTTGGTCAACGTGAAACTGAAGAGAGCTTGCTTTAGCCGTTTTGAGATCCAGCAGAGCCTGACGCAGTTGTTCTTGAAAAAGTACAACATTCTTGCGCTGCTCTTTCATATACAAATCTGATCTGTAGCAAATCTTAACATGCTCTTTTAATGGTTTACCACTTCTTACTGGTGCTGGCTTCTCTGTCAATCCAGCAATGCTGGGCAATTTGTCAAATTTATTGATGGTTGGCATTGCTTGGCAGTTAGCACAAATCTCCTTTAGCCAAAACGGTAGCAATAGACATTACACCCATCTCAAATAACTTCAGGCACAGAGTTCTGCAAAAGTAGTATTGAATGTCACCTCCATGGCTGAGTGACATACAGTAAGAAAAATATTGCCCTAATATCTTTTAGATTGTCAGAATGTTAAGTTAAAAAAAATCTGACAACTCTAGAATATTCAAAATAGCAAAACAGTTAATTTTAACGCTTTCATGGAGACTCTTCAATTCATGTTTATTGCACTAGATATATCTAGTATAATTTGTTGCAATCTTTGCTGGAAGGCTTTTGTAGAACAAATTTTAAAAATAGAAACTGCGGGCAAATTGACAGTATAAAACCATAGCTGTGTTTTACAGACCATGCAATTTGTATGAGACGTATTCAGTTTTTGTATGGAAATATCACAAAAACAATGTACTAACAGGAAATGCAGCAAGACCACAGGATAAGCGTATAATACGTACGAGCAGCAAGACACCCAAAGACATCAAGACATCCAATTAGAAAACATCAAAAGCAAATTAGAAATTTCAAAATTAGAGAGATCAATCATAAAAATTGTGTCAATATCTGCTGAAGAAACCGCCAAAGAAATGTAGGAGCAATTAAATCTACCAAAGAAACATCGGAGACAAATCAAATGATTACGTGTATGCAGATCTGCCATTCTCTGTCAGACATGACCTAGATACCCGAAGTAAGTCACGAGCTCTACCCTACATGTCTACATCATGTACATCAACTAAAGACTTACGCAAACAAGATATCTTCGCACACTTGACATAGAGCTTTGAACCTTAACACTCAACCTACTTCCACAGCTGACTGCTAAGGAGCCTCTCTCTCCCCGCCTTAGGAGCCTCATTCTCTTTCATCAGCCTAGGCTTTTCTACATCACTATCTCAATTGCCAAAAAGGTTTACCTATTGACTCCCTATTGACTGTCACGAATCTCATTTGTCTGTTGAGACTCACAGCCATACTCGACTGAGCAAACAAATATGGGCGAGCATTCGAGCAAGGATGTAACTTTTATTAGCTATTTTAACTTTTTGTTATTAATATTATTGTTTTAGAATTTTATTAGTTGCGTACTTAATTGTTTGACTCATAAAATAAAAAAGTAACTTTTATTGGTAAATGTCAGTATTGCTTGCAATAGCTTAACACCTTCACTAGTACCTGAACCAGTGATAATCAAATTCGTTTCCATAAGCTAAGCAAAAGTGCACAAACTAAACGTAGTCAAAATAGAATAACATGACAAAGCAAATTCAACACTAATGTTGGGTGTGGATTCAGATTAGTTATGCATAACATAACTTTTAGCTCCACCTATACCACAGTTATAGTTTGATAATATTGATGATGATGATGATGATGATGATGATGATAATGTACACCACAGCACTAAAACTAGTGTTCTAAAAACTGATAGCATTGCTAAAACAAAAGTTATGAAATATTAAATTAAAGTTAGTAATCTTTTATTTTGCTGATAAGAAAATAACAAAAAGCCTCTATTTGCAAGCAATTAAATGATTATTAAATTAAAATAAAATTTGAAAGTCAAACTAGTAGAAGTATATTTAAAGTGCAAAAGTATGCAAAAATGTTTGGTATTATCAAATGAGCCGTTATGGCATCAGGAAGATTTACACAAGGTAAACGAACGAAATCCTCTTACCTAGCACACCTGTCTACATGTGTCTATAGCGACAACGACGTCTTCGTAATTTTTCAGTTAGGGAATTTGTACGATCCTATCGTTTACTACATCGTGTTGTTTGTAAATGAAACGGAGTCGCCGCGAACGTCGATAGTCGCACCCAATCGGCACTAATCGCGCCTATAAAGCGTCTGTCAAACAAATCAGCTTCCTTTTTCTTTTAGAACTGGTAAGTGGCATACGTGCGTTTTGGTTGTTAAATGAAATAGATTCTTTAATCGTGGGTAATCTTCCCACCATATATCTCTATGGCTTTTATCATTATTTGGAACGTTAATTTATTTGTTATAAAAGCTGGTAGCCGTGTAATATATTTTTAGCAGAGAAAAATTATGACTTCTCAGTTAATAAGTGGCTCACATCGATTTTTACATAGGAACATACGGCATCATGGTGCGTATGAATGTCTTGGCTGATGCTTTGAAGAACATTTCAAATGCTGAGAAACGAGGAAAACGCCAAGTTCTGCTGCGGCCTAGTTCCAAAGTCATCATTCGGTTCTTGAAAGTCATGATGAAGCATGGTAAGGGCACTTTGTCAGGGAAGGCAGTCGCCAGTAAATACCAGTAGCTTTTTGCTACTGTCCTGGCAAAAACCCTCGCCGCAAGGAAATCTAAATCATGTAAATATGCGATTATTCTGACTGGCTTTTGCCCGGATAAATGTAATTGGATTAACTTTCTCTGGGGCTATTGTTAGTACTACCATATTTCTTTAGGTTATATTGGCGAGTTTGAGATTGTTGATGACCACCGTTCTGGCAAAATCGTTGTGAATCTTACTGGACGTTTGAACAAGGTAAGAGGTTACAATTTTATAATGTTAAAGTTTCTATATGTTAGCGGGATGTAAACTAAGGCTGTCATAGAAGTAAACTAACATGTCAGTAACAACACAGTATGCTTGCCAAGTATATTAAGTTGAATTGTGCCGGTTGCTGTTGTTTCCCTTTAGCACAAATCGCTTCATAATTTTTTTGTATCGATAATGATGACTAATGTGTTTATTGGTTGGCATGTTATGCGCCTGTGGCTTTGTTGGGATGTTGCTGAGGTTGCAGTCACATTTATGTAACTAAAGCATTGGTATCAATGCTGAGTCAACAAGCAGTGAGCAGTTAAATTTTTTATTGTCATGACAAACGATAGTTTACGAGTTGCTGTTTCCCAACATGACATTTTCCAAGTCCCACGCAATCTTTGTCGTTGTGTTGCATGCAGAGCATGTCATAACTTTTTTGTTCAGTGACATTTTCAGTTTACTAATTATTGATCCGAGTAATTTTTAAGGTTTTGAAACTTGTAGTTTTTTCTTGGGATGATGCTTTAAATAATCGTTTATCTGCCATTATCGTAAGGATTACAACAAGATTGAGTTGGCTCATTAGACAGTGTTAATATGCTTTTGTTTTCCTATGCAAGTAAAGGAAGTATTTTTGCTGAGAATGACCTTTTTGGTCTCATAAAATTTGCTTGTTTTTTATTCAACTCAAGTAACTTGATCAATAAGTTACTTTTCTCTAGTACTGGTTTTTGTCAAAAATGAAATCACTCATTGTGTCTTAATATGGACATTGTTACAGTGTGGAGTTATCAGTCCAAGATATGATGTTGGTATTCATGATATTGAGACATGGACCAACAACTTACTACCTTCTCGACAGTTTGGGTATGTGTATAGAATATTATCAGGAACAAATTTGTCTGAAAATGTTTGTCGTTTATAAATTCATTTATGCTGGATTTTCCATCAGTACTACCATTTGTGCTCCTTCCTTGAGACCTGTGATTGAGAGCTACACAGGGTTGTATGGAGCTCTGTATAATCTCTGTTAATCTAAATAGATCCAACTAGGTTATGGAGGCATGTATGAAAATTCACTGGTTTGCAGAGGATATGTATCAATAAACAGTTGCGTATGTTGTTTCGTGTCCAAAAGTTTGCATTGTCAATCTTTGCATAGGATGAAAAGATCATTATTGATTTGGTTAGGGTTCAGGTGTTAACATCTATTGTTGTATAAACTGTGGTCTCGTATGTGCTTACCTTCTCCTTCAAAAGCTACTAATACATGTGCATTGTGTATTAGTCCGTCAAGTAAGGGTAGACTAAACTGGCACACTGAGTAAGTGGGTTTGAGAATTTCCTTGGTGAACTCAAGACTCAATCCACTCAGTGATAATTATTAATATTAGTAAATCTTGTTACTGTTGTCTGTTAAATTATGATCTTACACTAGAATATTCATCTGATTGCAGGTATGTAGTGATGACCACCTCCCAAGGAATTATGGACCATGAAGAAGCTAAGAGAAAACACCTTGGTGGAAAAATTCTTGGATTTTTCTTTTAAATAAAATGGTGTAAAAGTAAACAGCTGCCTTTTTATTGTCTGTGTGATCTTCCTCTAGTTACTCGAGAACACATGCTTTATCCGAAAGAAATAGTTCTGGTTGATAAACAAGCTGGCAATTAGTTAGCTGTTGAGCGAAGTCATCTTTCAAGATAATAAAAAAAGTTAAATAAGTTGTGTAAATGCAAAAACTAGATGTATAGCATCAGTGCAGGGGTTCCCAACCTGGAGTGCATTTTAGAAATCAGGGTTTACAATACGAAGTATTTACAATTTTCTTATTTGGCTTTGATAATTAATAACTACTAGAACCACTGATATAGAGCTATTATTAGTATCATTTTAAAGCCAATAGACCTTTTCCTAACATAAATTTCTCCCATTGCTATATTGGAGTTGTCTTCTTCAAAAGGGTATAATCTGTTAGTAATGAATTGAAGAATATGATATAACAGCTTGTAATCAGTCTAGTATTCAGATGCTCTTAATGCTGCAACAGACCGTATAGCTTTTGGTTGTGGAAAATATGCACAAATAATATTGAACGCTAGATTTGGCATTGTTAGAATATTCAGCAAAATATTTGCAAAAATGCCCTGGCCTAGCTGCATATATCAGCTGAAAGAAAAATCAACAACTTAGCCATCATAGAAAACACATCAGGCTCACAAGTTCTAGTATTATATATATAGTTTATACTAGTATATAGTTAGTTCATCAATGGGCGCGCTGCACTGGGTAACTAACTAAGAAATAACCACTATGTGGTATCTGGTACTATCGTTCAGACATCCAACATTGTTAGCACTTGCTAATTAATCCTGTTATGTGATTGTCTCTTGATGTACCACGTACCAATTGAAAGAAAAGTCGAAAAATTAACTTCTGGCCGAGATGCACCAATTCACTATTTCTTTCAGTACTAGTTTACCTTGTTTATATGTGGTTAATGAGGTAAACTTGGCCATTAGCTGTCGAAAACTTGAAACTACTGCTACTGCAAGGACACAAAAATGTAAAAATTAATTCTTGTGGTCTTTTTATTCATAAAAACTGCAATTTATCGGAGCTAGTCCAGATGGCAATTGTTCCTGCGATTGCTGTGAGACTAGACTTGTGGAAATAAAATGTCCAGCTAGAGACGTTGATTGCCTCCCTTACCTGCACATAGTTAATGGAGCTGCAAGGCTAAACACAAAAGTGCATATTATGGCCAGGTTCAGGGACAAATGATGGTGACAGACATAAAAAAATCATACGTTTTTGTTTTTAAAGAAGATGGCTCAAGTATGTTTGAAACCATAGATTTTGATGAAAAGTTTTGTTTGGATATGCTTTCGAATATTCAGCTGTTTTTTTAACATTATATGGCACCTCAGATGATTATTAGCTCAGCAAAAAAACGAAAACATTCTGATTAGAAACTTTGTGTTATGTGAATAGCCATTGGACTATTGAAGACAGTTGGAACATTAAACACAGTAACTATTTATATTCTAGGTATAAATTGTATATATTGGTATATTTTCATCTAATGCATATACAATGTGTACTGCATGGTTTCGTATACCATACATGTCTGACACATGTTTCAAATACAAAATGCTTGAAAGAAAACTATTTCCCAAGATACTTCTAATATATGTATGTATGCATGTACGTATGTATGCATGCAGGTATGTATGTGTATATAATTTTACTTGTGGCAACAAATGATCAGTAAAACAGTGATAAATCATGGCTAGTTAACAGCTTCCCATACTGATGTTTCTCTCAGCAGCAACTTCATTCCAAGACTTAACAATGGGGCCGGTCATGTTAGTGATTGTACAACACACAGTTACAATGTCATTACACATTGGAAGAAGATTTATGGGTATAGTTTGAGCAAGGATTCGAAATTGTTTCACTTTTCTTATCACTCGCTCTACATGTATGCGTACATCTGCAATCTTTTTGTCTTTGCAACATTATCATATGACATCTGTGATTTTCCTCGTGCACCAGGTGGCATCACCAACTCCGCTTTACGCATCATCAGCAACTCCTTAATGGTAAACCCTCTATCAGCCATGACCTGATCTCCTGGCACAAGGTATTGTAAAAATGAGCTACTCGCCTCCACATGCTGGTCACTTGCTCTCCCACCCCAAAGTTCTGAAATGTACATGATTGATCCTTGTGGAGCAATAGCAATCAGCAGTTTTATAGTATTGTGGTGCTTGTAACTACTCCATGTGGCCAGCTGGCACCGCAAATCTGATGGAGTTTGTATAAACATTTCTGTGCCATCTACTATACAACGTATATGTTTGAAATGACCGTATTTATTAAGTAGAATCATGCCAATCTCTTGCCTACTGTAGAAAACTATTAGAGGCCTGAGAATTGCTGCCAATAGACCTACCATGCTGCCAAATGTGCGAGTAACTTCCTTTGGTGAGATTTCAAACCTAAAAGTATAAAGAGGAGTAACTTCCTTTGGTGAGATTTCAAACCTAAAAGTATAAAGAGGCGGAGCTAGGTATATACTAAATATATATTGAAACAGTTAGGTTAGAATAGTTTTGGCAGCTCCACTGTGGCCATTTAGCTATAATGAAACAGGTTATTGTTGACATTGGCAAATCACACCCACCCTCTCTCTTCCCGTACACCAAAGGAAACTGCCAGAGATATATCTACCTGTCAGCTAGGTCCTTATGTAGGAGGCCCAGTCGTAGTTTCATTAATGTGAGCAGAATGTCATCAGCAATACACAACTTTGTTTGGTGACAGCGCATGGTAGTAAAAGTAGTAAAGCCTTTATACTTTGCCCTCAACAGTGCAGCTACAGCATTCCTAGATGGAGTGTTTGAATCTTTTTTTCTCGCTTTTGCAGCATATTCACATAAGCTATGAAGAAGTTCCAATTTTGGAATCCCAGTATCGAAAACACTGTTCTTACCAGATTTCAGAATTTGTTTATATTTGGGCTGGGTGTAAAGTTTTAGCTGATTCATCTTTCTTCTTAAAGCAAGTGTTTGATTAAAGTATCGCCCTTGCAGAGATTTCAACTTTTTACTCAAACGTCTTGAGATGAAAGGTGTCGTAAATTCAGGTTCAGCTGGTGCTATTTCAATCGGTGAGTCTTGTCTATCACAATGGGAAGCACTTCCAGTTACTTCTAGCCAGTCTTCACCAGAGGCATCCGACTTATTGCCATCATCAATTATAGGAAAATGTTTATCTGTAGCCACTAATGCATTTGGGACCCTGCCTTGCGGTGGAATACTGCACAGAGAATAGCCCATGTGTAACATAGGTAATGGATTCATTATTGTTGGGGCACCATCAATGAAATGTTTACTGCAGATAACAGAATATTTTGAAGGAGACCAGACATTTTTAGAAGATGTCTCTCGATTGACTAAGGATTTCCATTGTGCTCGTCTTTTACAGTCGACAGGAAATTTAAAATGAGTAAATGGTAAAGGGCACCCACATGAACCTGTATAAAAAAAAAGAAAAATATATGATAAACATAAAGTACAGAGTAAGCAAAATATGCACAATATGCAATAAGTACTGACTTATACAGCATATGCGAACCTAATATCAGAGAAGAATTTTTACTTACTGCACAACAAGCGTCCCAAAACACTCAAAACTTATCAGTTTAATTTTAAATGTTCTTTCAAATAATTATATGTCAACCTACTTTATTTTGTTGTTTCGGTGACCAAAAAGGTAAACTAACTCTAACTAACTAAAAATATAGACCGTTTTCATAACATCGTTAGTTAACATCATAACTGCAAATGCTAAAGAGATAAATTATTACGAAGACTTGACAGTGAGCGAGATTTAAACTTTTACTGAAGATGAAACTATACAAATTATCTGTTATGCATAACCTTTGGCTAGGTCCCGCAGCATTAGGTATAAGAATTAACAAGGTTAAGTACATTTACCTATTCTAGTTCATTTAAAAGAGCTTTTCGCCATAACAACTTGTCAAACAATGATGACATACGCTGCCAAAAGGTTTGAAGTAGTTATTTTTTATTATAGTTGTTTCGTTTGATACTCTAAATAAAAAAGGTCAACCATATGCTATGTGTCGGAATTCCATGCTAGTCATGACAATGCTACATCGATGGAATGTAAAAAATACACATATATTAACTCTAAAGGCTGAACAGCTTAATGACAAAAAGGCTTAACATGCTAGAATGGCACCTTTACAGGGCACTGTCACACTCTCATATGCACTAACTAATCAACAAAAAATAAGGAATATTTCATAACTCTGGCACTATCTATTTATCGAAATTAAATTTAAAATTAAGCTAAAAAGTTGACAATTAATAATATAGAAATATAAAAATATATACCATATTATGTAAACGATTTCTAGGCAATATTGAAATTTTGATTGCAAGTAGAATATTAAAAAATAGCTGGAAATACTACATACACACCTTGCAATGTTTGATGAACTCTACAGATTTCTTTTTTGTGTTGCAATAGCTTCGTCGTGTTGTTTGTAGATTTGTACACAGCACAAGATTCTTTTGGCATGTTTTTTGTTGTTGCACTAATGGTACATGGAGTGACAATGATCACAAACAAACTAACTAGCAAGTGCTAATAATTTTGGATGACTGGCAGATAACAAAATACTATAGCAGCTGCCAAACATAGATTGCACTGTACAAAATTGAATCGATATTATAGCCAAGTTTCAACGGGAAAATAGTTTAGGTTTATTAGTGCACTTATGTAATAAATGTACCTCTTTAACCACATATAAACGAGGTAAACTAGTACTGAAAGAAATAGTGAATTGGTGCATCTCGGCCAGAAGTTAATTTTTCGACTTTTCTTTCAATTGGTATGTGGTACATCAAGAGACAATAATCACATAACAGGCTGAATTAGCAAGTTAGCAATCCAACATTAGCTAACAATGTTGGATGTCTGAACGATAGAACCAGATACCACATAGTGGTTATTTCTTAGTTAGTTACCCAGTGCAGCGCCCATTGATGAACTAACTATGCTAGAAGAACTTGTGAGCCTGATGTGTTTTCTTTGATGGCTAAGTTGTTGATTTTTCTTTCAGCTGATATATGCAGCTAGGCCAGGGCATTTTTGCAAATATTTTGCTGAATATTCTAACAATGCCAAATCTAGCGTTCAATATTATTTGTGCATATTTTCCACAACCAAAAGCTATACGGTCTGTTGCAGCATTAAGAGCATCTGAATACTAGACTGATGGTTACAAGCTGTTATATCATATTCTTCAATTCATTGCTAACAGATTATACCCTTTTGAAGAAGACAACTCCAATATAGCAATGGGGGAAATTTATGTGAGGAAAAAGGTCTAATAGACCTTTTTCATGTCAGCCGCGGGGCAGGCTGTCCCGCGGCGAGCAAACCAAATTGTTTTGCTTACCGGGAGGACAACTCCGCAAAAACAACAGTTTGTCAAGCAGGCTATAAAAAGGCTCGCTTGGATGAGTCAGGACACTTTGCTCAGGAACACAAGACAGTAGTACATGCTTCCTATCTAGTGGTTCTCAGGGTAGAAAAAAAAAGAAACCACATACAATTGGGGAGAGATTGATATTACCCTGTTGTAGGGGATATAGTTTGTTGTATTGTTGGAGATAGTGCTGAAGCCAAACTACGGTAAATACATTGTCACTATCAAACAACACTGTTCACAGTAAAATCATGGCTGATAATATAAAAAATACAGTTCTGGCACAGATAAAGGCTACACCATACGGCCAGTTTGCCATTCAAATCAATGAACCTAATGATGTGTCAAGCTGCTCACAGCTCCTGGTATTAGCAAGATATGTTCATGGTGAAAGCGTTCATGAGTTCCACTTCAATCACTCGCTACAGCAGAGAACAAGAGGAAAGGGTGTCTTCGAAGCTGTGTCCCTTTTTCTTCAGCATGTAGGACTTTCCTGGGAAAATGTATGTGCTTGTACCACAGATGAATCACCAGCAATGATGGGTTGCAGGTCTTGGTTTCGTGCAAAGGTATTGCAAGCCAATGGCTCAACAAAATACTTCTATCATATGATCCACAGGTACGCATTGGCAGCAAAGACTCTTCCATCAAATTTGAATTCTGTGCTCTAATATGTAATTTCAATGGTAAATTATATAAAAGCATCAGCCCTAAACACAAGTTTGTTTCACCAACCATGTCAAGATTTCGATGCAGACTATGGAAACCTCATTTACTACACAGAAGTGAGGTGGCTTTCTAAAGGCAAGTTTCTGAATCGATTTGTGGGACTGATTGATGAGATTGTAGCTTTCTTTGTTACACAAACTTCTGAGAGAGCTACAAGATTCAGTGAGGAATTAAGGACTTCAGAATGGAAAGCTGCATATCTGAGAGATATCTTTTTAAGATTAAACACTGTCAACACATCACTTCAAGGGAACTCTACCACTATAATCGATTTCACGGACAAGCTTAGAGCATTCATCATGAAGCTAGAGATGTGGAGAAAGTCAATGCTGACTCATTTGATGTTTGATTGCTTGTCAGAGGTATTGCCTTTACATGATTCAATTTCATTCATGAAGGATCTGGTTGCAGACCACCTCTCTCGGCTGGCTTGCGAGTTTCAATAATATTTTCTTGACTTAAATGACAGTTTTGAAGTTGGCTAGAAACCCATTTAAGTTAACTGTAGCTGATATTGATAGTGACATGCAAAAAGAGTTGATTGTCCTTCTCAATTACTCTGGTGCACATGATAGATTTGAAGACTGCATTCTTAGCAAGTTCTGGTGCTCATTGATAACATCCCACCCAAAGCTTTCAGAGGTAGCTTAAAAGTGTTGCTCATATTTCCTAGTAGTTGTGTGAGCAAGGATTTTCCTCACTTTTGTACATGAAAAGCAAATATCGCTCACGGCTAAATGTTGATGATGACTTCAGAGTTTCGTTATCTGTTACTGAACCGAACATCAAACAGCTCACTGATGCAAAGCAGGCACAGCTTTCCCATTACACTGGCCAAAATAAAGTGGGAAAGTAACAAAACACTGTGATGTATAAATTTGTACTGCATAGTTATCATTGTTTTAGTAAATAGCAATTTTATACCATAGCCCATTTCTTTACCTGCTTAAGTGACACATTCTAATAATGCGCGCATGAAGTTAAACTTTATGCGCGTAATTTATAAAGTTTTATAAAGTAACATAATTTATGAAGTTAAACCAATAATACCCTTGATTGAACTGTGTTTTCCAAAAGGGTACATTTTTGTCACATGGCTCCCAAGGGGTATCTAGGTCAAAAAAGGTTGGGAACCCTGCTTTTGTGAGATGTAAATAGCCTCGGCCCATTCTATGTAGAACAGGTCGGATCACAATAACAAGTGGTTTTGTAGATGCTGTTACACAATATAGTTGATGGGTAAACTATGTAAGACAACATCCATGTACAGTATCAAACTATTCAGCAGGAAATACTTCATCTTGAGGCAGAAGATCATTCTGGTCGACTACAGCCAAGTGTGAAGAAGCTGCATGACTAGAATGGGCATTCTAGCAAGTCAAAAATATAAAATGACTGAGTTTTTATAGCATTAGAATGAGCAATGTCAGACACTGACGAGTGAATGTACAATAATGTCCTTTACAAATGAGACATCTTTTCTTGTACTTCTACTGTCAAATTGACAAACAAGTTAACATGGCTGATGTGTACAAGATAAATCTACTCTTGACAGTTATTGTATATTTTGCTTTTTGAACCCATTCCAAGCGTGTTCAGAAATGTAAGCTGTAGACAGAACATAAAAAACAAGCACCTCCAATATTCCTTCAAAGGTAGATGCAACCTTGCTATGAATTGTTAATCTTGTTTCTACCATATTTGTACAGTCCAAGAGCTATGCCAATGGCGATTGAAATAACAGCTGCAATCTTTATCCATCTGGTGGTTTCATCCTCTGCGACATGCAATGCTTGCCTGTAACAAAGACCGTAGTTGTTTTCCCTTACATCAGTCGTGTGACATAAGAATCGCAAACAGCTATGCCACAAAACCTGCTACACTCTACATTAGTTGTACAATGCATTACGGGTGCCACAAGCATCAAACTCAAACAGTCACAACATTCCATCACACTGATAGACCTGTATAATTGTCGTCGCAGCCAAGCACGCCAGTTGTCTGCCATCAGTGTGTACACAATAGCGCCTGGATCGGCGCAGCTGCAATAAATATGAACTACTTATCGGGTGCGGTTAGGGATAGGCCTACAATTAATTTCAACATTAATTTCGTAAACTCAATATTGTCTAGCCTTTGTATTGGCGTAATATAATTTGCTGATGACTCTACCAAAATTAACTATATTTCCAACTTCTTCCACCACCACAACATGCTGACTGTATGAAATTATATGACCTAATTATATATTACCTAGCTACAGAAATCTGCTCAGAGTCAATGTTCTATAATTCCAAATAGGAGGGTTATATTAAATGTCTACTTCTGATAAAGGGCCAAAGGTTAGAGAATGACTAATAAAATTGATGGTAACACTGAACCGCCTGTAACGTTAGAAGTATTTTTTTACCCTGGCTAGTAGCACCCATCATGTGAGATCTAACTACTCAGGGGCGGATCTAGGAAAAAAGTGTGTGGTGCAAAATTTGTGTATACATCTAGAGTGGGAGGGGGTGCGCAGGGTGACCCCCTTACCTGGCTCCGCGTTAGCGAAACTTTTTGAAATCTAGGCATCTTAGAATGAAGGAGAGGTGTGTTTGAGTCCAAAAAAGTGTAATCATTTATTTGCAGCAAACAACAAGTTTAGAGGTAAAAATTGACATTGGATATGATTAATTAAATTGGTGTTTTATAATGTTCCTTATACTATGTATATCAAGATTACATGTAAACAGAAAGTTAACAAACATTTGTGCAATAAAATAAAATCAAGACAAAATCAATCACAAAACCTCAACAGCCATTTGGTTTGGCTGTGCATAAATTAGCCATCATTTTTGCAAACAACCATTAAAAATGTTTCGTAGTATTAGCTACATAACGATGCTATTATAATACAGACATATTAGGGGATACTTTTTTGAATTGTTGTTTTGTCGTCGAAAAAAGTGATCCAAAGATCGCTCTTGACCTTTCTTTTGAAACATTTTGCTTTTAAATTGCTTGTAGTACTTCTTTCGAAAAAGTTGTGGCTCAATTGGGATGTTTATTGGGACCACCCTCATTTGTTTATAGGCTAAACAAATTAAGGTCAAGGTTATTAAAACTGGTTCGTTATAACGAGCTCTACTAGGCCGTTTTTGTTCATTTCCTCCCAAAGCAAGTTCTCTGTGAAATGAATTGTAATTTACTCAATTCTGGATGGATTTTAAATCTTTTTTTTTTAATTTTTGCCTTATTTATGGTGGTGCATTTGCACCATATGCACCACAGTAGATCCGCCCCTGCTACTACGACAGTAAATCACCTTACTGTCGGCTTCAGTACTAAGCTAAGGCTTCAGTAACTATTGAAGCCTCTCTGCCTTTAAGGTATCATACTCATACTCTCACTCATACGTCAGCATTGTCAGAGACGTGCTTGAAACATCCTCACGCATATCATTCCTGAATTGTGTTACTAAATTTATGGCACTTGCAACTGCCTCCTTATCAGCCACACCGTTATTGGCTTCCATTGATAATAATTATGGTTTGGATCAAATTGGCTACAGCTATCAACAGTCTAACAAATTTTATTCGTAGCTAACCTAAATAAGACATTTGATATGGACTTCGAGTCTTTCCATGGCTACAACTACTCCCTAGAAGCACTGCAAATCCACAACTACTCCCTAGAAGTACTGCAAATCCACAACTACTCGCTAGAAGTACTGCAAATCCACAACTACTCCCTATAAGTACTGCAAATCCAAAACTACTCCCTAGAAGTACTGCAAATCCACAACTACTCCCTAGAAGTACTGCAAATCCACAACTACTCCCTAGAAGTACTGCAAATCCACAACTACTCCCTAGAGGTAGTGCAAATCTACAACTACTCCCTAGAGGTAGTGCAAATCTACAACTACTCCCTATAAGTACTGCAAATCCAAAACTACTCCCTA
This sequence comes from Watersipora subatra, assembly GCF_963576615.1. NCBI lineage: Eukaryota > Metazoa > Bryozoa > Gymnolaemata > Cheilostomatida > Watersiporidae > Watersipora > Watersipora subatra. Next base: position 11,101,326 of record NC_088708.1, on the reverse strand, counting down.
GAAGTACTGCAAGCCCACAACTACTCCCTATAAGTACTGCAAACCCACAACTACTCCCTATAAGTACTGCAAACCCACAACTACTCCCTAGAAGTATTGGAAGTCATTTCTTAAACATGATTACATTATCACAGTTTATAGAACAGGTTTTCATTTGAATCAAATCAATACGACCAATTGTGATACAAATCAAAAGATCTAGCCATCGTTTTAGTGATTACATTTCGGATATTTTTCAGAGCAGCATCGCTGTTGTTTGGTGATATTAGTTAATCGCTTTTATTTTCAACTGGTTACTAGTAGTAGGTCTAACCTAGTAGTAGGTCTAACCTTATAGTAGGTCTAACCTAGTAGTAGGTCTAACCTTGCTTACATTGAAGCTTTTTTTCAAGCAATGGTCATTTCATAAAACAAACGCAACCACTCAATACCATTTACAAGTGACCAAGTTGTCTGAACGTTTTTGTTAAACGGAGATAAATTTTTTCACCTCTGCACCATTAATACTGAGCCAGTCTACTTTTACAATCTCTTTCTAAGCGTCTGCAGGCTCAGTTGTAGTTTGAATTAGTAACTACGTACTTAAATCAACTGCCATTGCAACTGTCAGCACAGAGTGGACACTATTAAAAAAAATAATCGTTTCTTTGAAAGTTAGGCAAGAGAACATCTGCAAGTGGATCGTCTGCAAGCAAATTTATTTAGTTACCAAACCAGAAAGTGTTTAGAGATCAAAATAATTGGTTCAATAGAGTTGTTAGCGTTCACGCTAATCAACTGCTAAAAAATTTTTTTTATTGCTGATCAACTTACGGGTGCACAGCCATAGTAGCCAGTGTTGTATAAAGTTGACTCGGCGTGGGATCCACGGCACTGTAAAACTGTGGTGGTGCCAGACCATTGGCTTTACAAAACTCTTCTGGTGCTACATCATATTTCTGCACAACATGAGCTTTCTCAGACTTGCAAGCCACTATCAACAGCGGAATCTCGCTCTCCGCAAAATGTTTCTGCAACACAGCGATGTAAATACCACCAGTAAGTAAATTCATCCAAGTAGGTAAAAAGAGGAGCATAAACCACAAACTACTGAACTCTTTTAAGTGAATCAAGTTGACATATTTTGCCAGCTTGAGGATTACTTGAGTGAAACTAGTCTATACTATAACCATAGTCTATACTTTAGTCTATACTATAGTCTATACTATAGTCTATACTATAACCATACAGCGTAAGTTGTAGCACAAAACTTGAAAGACTCTGGATTTGATGCATCATAAACAAGACAGGCAACGTCGCAATCCAAGTCTCCAGGACTCAACAACTCCGTAATTTCAGCATCAATCTCTCTCATCTACAAGAAAAAGGCTTATGCTAGTCTTGTCATTGATGGAGCGCGCAAATTGAAAGCATGCAGGCGTTTATGAATACCAAAACTTGATGCGCGATTGAGAAGGTATAAAAATGAATAAATTACCAGTAGATATTTCTCGGCGGCGAAGACCTTCACCTGGCTGATAGCGTATGCACTAGAGGGTGCTGATGACTGTTCTCTAAGTGAAGCCATATTCCGCCCGAGAAGGCCTTGTAAAAAGTGTGTCTACAGGAATATGAGAGACTGTTTGCTGAATATCACACAAAAAGATGACGTTTTGAATAATCTATGAGCTATGCAACACATGTAAAACACACTGAGTCACAATTATTTACATACTTAACTCCGTAACGGAAATACCACAACAATGAGTGGGATTGACAATAGGCATAAGAGCATGAGAGGTTATGGAGAGCACCTTTCCAACACCTTTTGGTCCGATCACATGACATAGGAAAACATTTCGATTAGTCTGTCGTCTTGTGCGGTCAATAGTTTTATTTCGTGTCACACAGATGCCGGTACGCTGAGTATCATGCTCATACAAATAGCCAAGGTATGCCAGGTACTCGAGAGCTCTCTCTTTGTCCAAATAAGTCGTCAACCTGTGAAGCAACCAGTGCCAACTTAAACATGAAAATTTTGGTATCAAAGGAAGTGTGATATGAACTTCATGCAGTAATCAATAATGTTGGATTTGTGTCCCTTGAACTGTCTTGAGCGCAATGGTGTGCTTCAATGTTGCCAACCAAGCATATTTGCTGGTGCCGATGTAATGGTTCATGTTGCATCTATAGTAAAAAGTTGGGCTGCTTTCACATTTCTAGTAAATAATATTGTATGCTTAATTTGTGCAATAGTGAAGTTTGATAAAAATAAAACTAAAATTTGAATAATAATAAACTTTAATGAATTCAATGATGTAATATGGCTCATATCGATAAAAAGTGGCACGTGATAAACTTATAGTCCTTAGTAATATGCACTAAAGGAGTTTAGGTTAGATAGCAGTTCTCTTAACAATATAACAAGATCTTTTAAAAAGGTTTGACAAAGCCACAGATATAAAAACACTGCAGTACTAATAATACTATGTCATAAAGTCATATGGCTAACTGAACGTTACCAACTGAACTAGTCACTTGCGTAACAATAACAATTTGCCATTTGTATGTGTGACAGTTTGTGCGCAAGCATGCTGAACAATCAAAATTTACTCCATAAGGAAAATACTGCAGATTAAAGCAAGTTTATCTGTCCAACAGTTGCTTAAAAAATACATGCAGCTGCTTTACCTCCTTTCAGCTAACCAGAATATTGGGGTAAACCCTTACAGGGTTCATAAAACTCACGTCCACTGAGCGAGATAACCAGCATTTGTTATCCAATTTTGCTTGCTAGTTTGAACCGTATTCAGAACATCGTCTCCCCATGGAAGAAATGGGCATGTTGAGAATAAGTCTTTTAATTCTGTTGGAGACAGACAGCCATCCCTGTCCTTCAATGCAAAAGGCTTAATACAAAAAATAGACAATGAGACGTGTTAATAAATTCACACTACAATTATTTAATTCTTCCAAGTGAGCAGTGGGCTAACAACAATTCAGAGACGGTACAATTAAATTTATTGTTAAATAAAGGTAGACTTCATTTCTTGTCTAATCTAAGATTACTAATCTTAGCTTGCAAACTCCCAAATACAGGGTTGGTATTTTGGACGGGAAAACGCTTGTTTCCAGCAGTAATGAAAAACTGAGAAAATGGCAAAAAGTGAGATATAAGCTTTATATATAAATCAGTGTTTGTTTGTCTGTCATCCATTCGGTTATAGCAATTAAAATCTAGGAACGAAAAAACTGCTATGCACTGGGTTTGTACTCTGAACCTCCAGGTCTGCAGGCAGATGTTCTATCCATTAGGCTAAGCAGGTACATCACTATGCAATGGCACAAATGTGGTCATACTAATTACATCGGTTAAGTATTATTAGTTACTATTGGTTCGCTTGAAGACCATGTTTGCAAAAGAGATCGTTACGTGTAATTTTACCATTATTATTGAGCTGGCTTCCGACATGGCTCTTATTATAGTAAAGATTTAGACTAACTTAAATTACTAGCTTGAGTTACTCAAATTCATTGGGTAAGTATTTTATGACCCGTGCAACGCCGGGCATTCAGCTAGTGAAATTATATTACACCATTGATTGATTATTACTGATGACTATCAAAATTTTGGTTTACGCATACAGTTTGTTACTACCAGCAGTGAAAAGTTGTTAAAAAACACACTACTGCTAATTATCTTGATTTGACAATCAGCTGCACTTTGGGTAACTTAGGAAAAGACTTAAACAAAGTACATACACGGATGAAAGCCAGCTATTACTGACTGAGAATAGAAATTTAGGCCCCTTGCCAATGTTGCTTCAGCTAATCACTAAAGATAAACCAGTTAAAGAGTTACTTTCTCCTAGAGTGCCGCAGTATAAATCCTATCAGCTAGTACAAATGTTTGGAGAGTGATACTAAAGATTATGATATTTTCAAATAGTATAAGCTGCTAATCTAATCATTGAATCCTGAATTGAAACGGTTTGAGCAGTTACAGTACTGTTGAGTTGAAAGTACATGTACACAATTGCAGGACTAATGAGAAAACTGCAAATTTGTGTCATATTACAAACAATTTCATCATTTCCATGATATATTTTGGTGAAAAAGATTATAAAATACTATTTGTACAATCAGCATATACATAGTGACAATGATCAGTGCCTGAGTTAGTTCAATAAGGCAAGTTCTGTGTTTCGATATTTACCTGGAATCGAAAAACTAGTCTCACCATGTATATCAATTGTACATTATGTATATATGTTATAATGTATGATGATTACTACCGAAAATAAAGTTATAAAATTTGTTCATAAATCTGTAATTTCTTAATATACGGTGTTCAATTTAGTGAACTATAGCTCCAATATATTCTTTGTTCATTATACTTTGCCCCACTTTATCCCAAACACCAACACTCAATTCTGTTAGTTACTATTAAGGTGATGTACAGATGTACTAGTTGACGAGTTAATCACTCAGCACTTGTATGTCCAAGGAACCTCAGTGAATAGAGGCTCGGTACAATTTATGTAATATAATATATTGCTTCTAATATCAGTGGCAAATGACTGCAAATTTTAGCACTAATTGTGTTCACAACAAAGTAAAAAACAAACTAATAAAGCAAATTTTCTTTCAATTTGTTTCACATCTCAAAACAACCTACGATAACTCCTTGACAATTACTCACGTATAACATTAAAACTAAAGCAGTGCATGAAAGTATTTAAAGGTAAACGTAAAACACTAAATTACTATTGAACGCATCAATAATCAATAAACGGGGTTTTTAGTATTTGCTTTTATGTTAAAGACAAGTGAACGGAGATGTAGCCTTTGCAATACAGGAGATGAATGACCCTTAAGTAGGGTGTTTATAGAGATGAGATGACAGAAACTTTAGATTCCGTAGCATATTCATAGATGTTTTGTTTTTGTTAACTGATATTTTTTGCACTTCTACCTTTAGTTACCATGGTTAGATTCAACACACTCACTAGTTTCGGACTTTCATTGTTTCATATCACTTTTTCTTTTTTCCAAACAAACAACTTTAGAAGTTTTTCAAAGAACTGAACCGGAGACGTTTGCGCATGTTTTTTTATTATTTATTGTTCTAATGTTAAAGAGTATTGCTTACTTCCTTCCTTACCACTCACACTAGTCATCTTGCTATGCAAGATTTAAACCTAAATATTACGATAGGCACCATTTAATATTATTTGAGCATTGTCGGGCCAGCTTATGTGAGGTAAAACTGCGTGCACACGGACTGATTTACAATGATTTGAAAATTTTGGGACAATGCATGAAGAAAACTATTCATATGTCGAGATGAATATTTGCTCAAATCTTGCATTGCGGGCCATAAAGTTCGGTTGGGACTTAATTGCAAGCCAAAGTTTGACTACATCATTGATTGTAGCGGACCACCCATAGACACCAACCTTATCATATTTTTCGAACAACGTTTGCAGAAACTGATATCCAAGATGTGTGAGTTCAGTGGTGCTACCTTGTTCAACATGGAGCCTGCCAATGACAGAACTAGTTATTACAGTAGCACATTCAGAAAGGAGAAAACACTGTTGTAAATACAGTCAAACATGGATAACTCGAACTTCAAGGGACCGAGCAAAAGTGTTCGAATTATCAGAGCGTTCAAGTTATCAGAGCACTGTCACAAGTCCATATATTTACTTATTTATTAGTAGATACATGTACATATGCAAACTATAATATAAATCAAAAGCACAAATGGCTTGTTTCAAATTAAATGCTTCTAATGTAAAGTTTAAAACGTTTTCATGAAAAAGTATAGAGATTTTTCTATCACTTGAGATTGATTTGTTGTTTGAGGTGATGTTATTGCCAGGACGTTTTTCAGATTGACATTGGGAAAACTTGATCGTTGTTGAAATGCTCAAAAGAAAAGACATTTTTTTCTTTTGGGGTTTTACCCACGATCAATTTTGCCGTTTTTTCTTGAAGTTTATGCAGATTACCTTACTTTACCTGGGATTCGTTAAGAGCAACACTCCGAGGCAGTTCAATTAGAAGTTTTACGAGATTTTACGGTACATTCTATATCACTCACACTTTTTTAATAGATACTTATTGAATGTACACACGTATTCTGCGTTTAGGTCAAACGATGAATAGTTTTTTGTAGCTCAGACAACGTATACGTTTAATTACAACATTTTTTAAGACGTTTTAAACATTCAACATTCCGACGTTGATTCAACACGGAATCAACGTCGGAAAACTATTCATCACGGGCTAGCCGAGTCACGCACTCAAGGATTTTCGCCACGCACATACAAAACAACATGCGATTTTTGTTTTGTATGTGCGTGGCGAAAATTCTTGCGCGCGTGACCCGGCTAGCCCGTGCTATTCATCGTATCGCAGTATAAATCAAATTTCACCAAACTTTTAGAAAAGTCATTGACAAAAATATTTTGCCGATGGTGGTAATAACGACGCTTATGAATTACGAAAAGATGAAGTTTACCTCTATGGCTTTGAATAAAGTGATTTTCTAAAGCGAAAACAACCGTTTCGGTAGCTGTTGGGCAAAAAAACAGTTCGAATTAACAGTGTTGAGTTCGAGTTATCTATAGCAATTTATCATTACGTGGGAACGGACCAAAGGAAATGTTCGAATTAACCATGTGTTCGAGCTATCCGTGGACGAGTTATCCATGTTTGACTGTATACATAATGTGGCCTAGAAGACAAAGTATTTATACTTGACATGCGTTGTCAAGTATAAATGGCATCTATAACTGTACACACAGCAAATCTGGACATACTGTTACAGGAAACAAAAGAAACGGTGGAAATTTTCTGAAGCATAATGCAGTTTTTTGAGTTGAATTATAATTAGCCATGTGTTGGATTTCTGTAACTGTAAGAAGATAACTTAAAGGTTGACTTGCAACAAAATTCCCATTACAGTTATTTGATATGAAAAGATTCACCATGTCTTACTCTGTTGTGTTGTAGGTGCAAAATATGTGGAAAGGTGAATACAAGCTCTTAAAAGCTCAAAAACGAACAGAAAATCGCAGCCACACGAGACTGCCATAGTTTGGATTCTCTTTCCAAAACGGCTCCAATGTGACAGTAGTTGTGAGAGATGGTTCCTGTTTACACTTTCATGCAACCTTATTCGTCGAAATATTTTCACAAATATACTTCACGCTTTCAATAAAACCATGTCTATTGTTCTTTCGCGTCTGTTTTATCGTCATCGTGATGCTGTCACTTTTAGCAGTGATATTTTATAACTTACCATAAAAATTCGTTTAATTTTTTAGCCTTAGCTTGAAGGAGTACATATTATTGTCTGATAATCATGATGAGCCTGTTGGTCACTTGTGATAATGGAAAAGTGCTGCAAAAATTATTTGCGAAGTATTGGGTCACATGATCAGATTACGACTTGCCGATTAGACCAAACTGAAACAAAACTGTAAAGTAGCGAGCATCTATATTTGATACGGGGTCTTCAGTAAAACCCGAAGTGTTTGTCATAAACTAGTGCTATGATAAGTTTTATATTGAGCTTTTTATTGGCCTTTCACTTCACGTGAGAACATCACGTGACAAGACAATAACCAAACTTCATGGCTACGTCAGAGAAATAGACTCCAATCTACGGCGGTTTTTCGTTTTTGAGCTTTTACGAGCTTGTAATCACATTTCCACATATTTGGCACCTACAACACAACAGAGTAAGACATGGTGAATCTTTTGATACCAAATAACTGTAACGTAAATTTTATTGCAAGTCAACCTTTAACAAAAAATATTTAAAATAACAATACAAACGTTCTTTATTTTTGTGACAGAAAACATGTCCTGCATATGATAAGTCTACACTAAAATAGTGCCTTAATAAGAGAAATGATATTGGGTGAATAAAATTCACTAACTGTGGATACAAATATTCTTTGGAGAGATGCAATGAGTCATCATAGCCAAACTTCCTAAGAACAGTCCAAGTTGTCTCATGCCGGCCCCGCTGTATGAACAGCAGATGTAGAGTAAGGAATCCATCAAGAGTTAATCCATCATTGGCAACTCCATTAGAGCAATACTTTCTTACAATGCCTTTGACATCCTGTAGTGACTGCGCTGCGAGAGGTGCATTGAAACATTTTTTCTGCAGCAAAAAAATAAGGCACCAGAATGAGAAGGTACAGTAGGAGAAGAGGGGGAAGCGGTTAAATATGGCACAAATTTTATATATGTATTATGCAGACATCCATGCAAATTTTATGCTCTCTCTTATGTTGTATATTACAAAGTAAAAGAAAAAATAAAATAGTAGCCGCAGTTGAAATGCTAACCATTTGCAAAGCTTTTAGCTTTCAAGATTAATGGAAGTGCTTAGTATCTATGTATGTATTGGACAAGGCGGAACACTGAATAAAATACAACACTATAGCATGTACGTAATACCTGAAAATTGTTGAGTTCTTCGTCACTTAGTATCCCATCATTATCCGTGTCACATATCTAGAATATTCAGGTTAGAATCAGGACTATGCTTTAGGGCGGATGGTAACAACATAGGCAATATATGTTCACTGATCTCTGTGGACATTACTCCTTTGGATACTGCTTAAATATGAACACTGAGCAAATGAAAAAACAAAAAAGAGGGCTAAGGATAGATACAGCAAAGATTCTCTCCATCGCAGCCTTGCAGTTTGGTTGTAGCTCCTTCTTATCTGCATCATATAAGGGGGCAGTCGGGTGAAGCACCGCCTTCTGAGCGTAATAAAACATCTCACTAATATTCTTCATGCTTCGAGCAGAGCACTGTAAACATATGAATGTGATGAGCAAGTATTCTAATGTGGTTATACACTAGCTCTATAAAAGTTGCAAAGAGTGCACACTAACACTGTAAAGGCTATAGTGTACACACTAACACTGTAAATGCTGGAAGTGTACACACTAACACAGTAAAGGCTGTAATGTACACACTAACACTGTAAATGCTGGAAGAGTAGACACTAACACTGTAACGGCTGGAAGTGGATACACTAACACAGTAAAGGCTAGAAGTGTACACACTCACACTGCTAAGGCTGGAAGTGTACACACTAACACTGCTAAGGCTGGAAGTGTACACACTAATACTGTTAAGGCTGGAAGTGTACACACTAACACTGTAAATGCTGAAAGTGTACACACTAACACTGCTAAGGCTGGAAGTGTACACACTAACACTGCTAAGGCTGGAAGTGTACACACTAACACGATTAAGGTTGTGTATAACTCACCTCCACACAGGTCTCTACTTCTATAAACTCATTCATTGCTTGTACAGCGGTCTACAATGACACAAGTCACATGACTATGAGATAACACTGTATAGTGCCTCGGAGGCTGGGAAAAAAATGCCATCTGATTAAATCCTACAGAGTTGAAGCAACAGATAGAGAGTAAGCTTAAATAGTATAGGAGTAAAATTACTGTGGAGTAGACTGAGTTAGTAATGATTGAGTGGGTAGAAACCATTTCATGTATTACTAAAGATATAGCAGTCCTGGAGATATTAAAGTATTTAGAAAAGATAAAGCAGGTATAGAACATGAATGTCACTAATGATATATTCTATACTAGATGTGATATAAACAAGGCAACCATCATCTTGTTATGTTGCTACTAGATACAAATAATTAGAACTTTTCTTTTCACTGAGACCATCTCAGGTTTACAGGTGAGATCCAAGGTTACAGACAAACAGTACCAGAGGTTGCAGTAAAACATTTTATATTAACTAGAAATTCCACTGCCATATAGCCCACGACCAAAGTGATATTGGAAAAAAGAAAGGGTACTGATGGTTGAGAAATGCAATATTAGCAGTCAAATGGCACTGCAGTGCAATAGGATAACTGCAATGGTAGCTGTAATGTACTGGGTGTGGGTGTTATTATATACAACAAACAGCAATAATGAAAGGAAAAGATTATATGTTTATATCTCTCCCCCAGCAATAGGAGAAATGCAATATTGGCCAGTATTAGAAGTAAAATGCACTGATATTATTCGAATAACCAATATTATTAATATAGTAATACAGTAATAATAGAAAACCAATGAACAATTTTGTTTACATTTAAAAACGTCATAGCTAACAATATCAAGAAGTATCAAAAATAATATCCAAACTTAGTAATAGTAATACAGTAATAATAGAAAACCAATGCACAATTTTGTTTACATTTCAAAACGTCATAGCTAACAATATCAAGAAGTATCAAGAATAATATCCAAACTTATAATTAAATATCGTAATCTCATAAGAATCGTTAGAAAAAAAATATCATCGTCATTTCCTTTACTTACACTGCGTTGGACATCAGTTAGAATACCAAAGTACTCGAATGTTTCTAAAAAGTCAGATACTTTGAAATCGGCAAAGATGAAACGATTTCAGTACTCCTACGTTAGTGACAGAAACCATCGGCAATTCGACAATGCTATAGACTGGTGAAATGTGCACGTTTTTTTTTTTCCATGAACTGCGCACGACTTAATCGTTCTATCTCTGTCGCTCAGCGTTTCAATTTCGGGTCTTAACTTTGATAAAAGTGAGGCTTAGCAAGTTTTAATAACGATTTTCGGCCAAATGAATCTGTCTATTTGTGTATAATCCGATCAGATGGGTAAGTTTTAAGATAATGCAGACGGTTTACAAAGACTTGGTAACATATTTAAATAGGCTTATATGTGTTTTGTATCGTTATTATACTTTAACGACTCTACAAAACGATTGGTTAAATTTATTGATGAAATTTTGATTCAAGGGTTCGTCTCAATGTTGATGAATAATTTTCGTAAGTTGTGTGCACATGCATTTATCATAAAAACTCTCAAACTTCGCTTCCGCTCATTTAATCGTGGGATAATGAAACAGTAGCAATTATCATGACCATGAGCGGAGACCATAGGAGAAAGGTAGTAGAGGAAGCAACAGAGAAGGAAAGCAGAAAAGGGAGGATTATGAGTGGGAAGGATCAACGGAAGAGCAGTATCAGAAGGATGAGGAAACAAAGGTAACATAGGTGAGAGAGCTCTTACATCTAGAGTGTTTGCGTCTGTTGCATCTGTCTTATTTCCAACTAAAATCACTGGGCGTCGGTGGTCATCTCCGAGAATCTGTCGAACATATGGTAGCCATCTGTGAGTGACCTGCTTTAGGGTGTGCGGATCATCCACTGAATATATTATGCAGATGACATCAGCCCGGTGTAGCTCTTCCAACAGCTCCTGCTCACTCTGTTCTCTGCAAATCATCAACTAGGTTATGTTAGATAGATTTATTAATGAAATATATTCATTAAAAAAGAAACTAGAGATACTTCTTAAGTTTCCTTTTAAACCAACTAAGGTTAATTGAATGAACATTATTCCGATGCATACAAATATTATGAATATTTAGATATTTAGAACACTAGATAGAAACTACTTCCACAAGCATAACAAAAGTGAACTGGGAATTAAAAAAAATACTGTATGTCACCTAACCTCTCTGAGTAGTCAACAATGTTGGTAGGAACTTGTTCCGGCGTCACATCTGCTGGTATAGTAATTTCTTCTGATCGGGGTGGAACACGCTCGGGAAACTCCTCACTAACCAAGGATAAGACTAGAGAGGTCTTACCCACACCCGCTGCAGCAACAGTGCTGTACTAGAGGGTAATGTTATGCAATATTCCACAAGCATTTAAAATGATGTAATAAATAGAGAATATTCCACCCCATTGATGCCAATACAGTATTTACTTACGTTCACCCACGAGCAATATTCTGACAGCCTTTTTCATTCTGTCTGCAGCTGATGCATAAGGTCTGAAAAAACAGCCAAATATTTAATTTCATTGACAGGCTTCGGATCATGGATTTCAAAGCCGGTTAAAGCTGCTTAAAATTTGTCTCCTTATTTTCACTCCAACCAACAATAGCTAATAACGCCATTTCAAAAGAACACGTCCACTAGAGCAATAAGGTTTCACGAAGGGCACATGTTACCCTGCCTTAAACACATGGGTTTGTAGGGCAACTATCCTGAGCCACACGGCATTATATGCACAACACATGGACATTTGCCCTGGGTTGTTGAACTAGTATTATCAGCCAGCAAAACCTTGTAATTAAAGACACATAGCTGATTTTTATTAAAGCTTCACTTAGGCACCAAGATAAAATATAGTGATGTAAGATTGGCTGAGCAGCAGATGGTTAATCGTTATTTTTAAAATTGAGTGTCAGGAAGTTTACGGCAAGCTTTGTTTTTATGAGCATGCCTTTATAAATTAGAACCCGTCACACCTACATTTGTGAGGTTTGATATAAAGAGAGAGGATGCTGTTTTTAGTCTAACAATTCATGATATTGGAGATAGTAAAATTAAAAATATGCGTCAACGATTGAATAATGCATTGCTGGCTTATATATTCACTTGACATATTGAAAATAAAATACATGGGTAGTAGTTTACTCGCCATACAACCACACAAAGTATTGTAAGAAGATACTAAAACTAATTTTCAAGTAGAACTAAAAACCAAACAGTCATAAACAACAATCACATTAAAGTATCATAGCAAACATAAGCACTACTGATGTCACACCAACTTTTTTCAGAATAATAAAGTACAATGTAATCAATTATTGTGTCAAATCTCGAAGACGGACTTCATACTGCGTTGTACACAAACAATTGGTGACATAATGATAAAGAAATGCAATGTCAAAGGAAAATGCCATCAACACTATTTGAGTATTGATGAATGAACTTTATGCTAACTCGGAGATGTTGTGCAGGCATCCCTTGTGTGCCTGACTATGTTACAGTAACTTAGGCTAAGGAAGCCAGCTAGGCTTTAGAAGGCAAAGCCTCTAACACAGGCTTGCAGGATTATGTAGCTTTCTTAGCTTATTGAGAAAGCTAAGGAAAAACTAAATAAATATGGAAAAGGGTGTATTGGGAGATTCTTCTTCCTGCTTTAAGCTAGTGAAAACGTGGTGAGTGCTTATACAACAGGAGGAAGAAACAATCACGAATTAACAAGAATGGAAGACAGCATAGCTTACAATGAAAATGGACAGCGCTTAGAGACGCATCCCAAAGTGCACAACGACTTGGCTACAATGAGCGTAACGCCGAGTTATCAGTAGTACATTCATTCGAGCTTTATTTACATTCAATCCAGGTCCAGCATACAAGCCAAACAAGTGGTATTACTGCGTGGTCGAGCTTTTATTTACAACCTATTGTTAAAATATTCATCTTAAACAAAACCAGCATATCAATGAAGCCAAAACTAATGCATTTCAATGTATTTAAATCGGACCTAGATCTAATGCATAACCTCATACAGTCAACACCTTACTGAATACTGATCAGTCATTAGGCATGGGCTCAATTCTGGCGATGACGAATTAGAAAGGTATGTTGCATCAACACTCGAACTAAATCACATTTAATTTCTTTTTTTCTACAACTACTTACGATGCGTTCTACCTTCTCCGATTAACCGTTAAATAAAGGTAGCTGACCGGTGACCCCACATAAAAAACAATGATTTTTAACACTAGTATTACTGAACCAACAAAAACCATGAAAACTCATTTATTAAAGTTACGCATGCCTAAAATGTATATTGCAGTATCCGACGTTGTTGGACCAGTTCTTTTGTGATTAAGCTTCCATCTATTACAGACAATAATATCGGCGAAACATGGAATTTTTTGTTTTTTACTTCTCCGGAATCGGAAACGAATTGTGGCGCATGCTTAAATGAATGAGCTACTAGGTCTTGATGAAGTATTTCTATGGCTCATCGAGGTTCTCGCAGAGCTGTAGGGGCTACACTGCTCTGGGTTTGCGATTTACCTACACTTGTAGAAAATTTAGGAAACCTCTCATCGGTTTAATAAAATAATAACACACAATTGTTACCGGCGATTTATTAGTCTACAGTGATCTAGATACGCGTAAACATTTTTAAAACCACATTTCGTCTCTGGCTGGTTGATAATGATAGGACATTGAAATAAATGCTCATATTGCAACTTTGCTACAGGTATGCACCGTAACATTTTTACATCTCTTATACAAATCTGTGCATAGAAGTTTACTTAATTATATTGATATGTTCTGCTACATTCACTTTTCATTTATTTACTTGTCTATGGTCGTTCGTACAAGTCATCTTCAAACTTTTGTCATCATAATTCATTTTCATTGTAGCAGTCTAAATGGCAAGGCGAAATATTGAAGCAGCTATACAAGCAAGTAAAGAGTTAGAACTAGATGGTAAGTTTAGAATGTTATGCATGACTTTTTGATGTAAAAATTCAGTAATATGTTATGTGTAAGGATATATTTATAAGCTACTTGTCAGATTGTGGAGGGCAAAATGTGATATATTGATTGGCTATTGTGCCTACCATTCACGCAATCTGTACTGCTATAGCTAAAATCAGATGATTGAAAATTTTTATTATTTAAAATAAATATGTCATTGGAAATTACCAAAACCGTAACAATGGAATTGACCAAGAAGTTGGGGTTGATTCTGGACATGAAAGCACTTTATAACTTTTATCGTAAAGTAATATTCTATTTTTGTGATGTTCACAATGTATAAAAATTTATTCACTTTTATATTACAGTAATTCATGACTACTGTTGTACGTATTCAGCGTTTCTAATATAGTGCCTTATCAGCTAGCACGTTTCAACTTTCTGCACCTCTAAACTCATAATCTTATGCGGCACAAACTTTTAACAAGTTTTCCTGAATTATTTTATTAATTATTTCAGTATATATATTTACTCAATTTTTGTAGGTCCTTTTGAAAAAAACTCAACGTTTTTTTTTCTTTTCATATTATCTATAACATTTTTCATGGTCTTTAACCTGAACTAGTTTTCTCTATTCATGAATGATACAGCAAATATGTATTGACAGGAAAACTTTTGCCCTGCTCAGTGCCGAGTTCCTACAGCCGACTTGAGTCATACAAAGATATTCACAGCAATGAAGAAATTGATGGGGTGTACAGTTTACAGTATTCTCCAGATGGTTCTGTCTTAGCTGTTGGTACTGGAAATGAAGCGATGAGAGTGAGCAACTTTATACAATGTGAAGCAAAAAGTTTACTTATGTTAACTACTTATGTTATTAGATCTTAAAAATGCTTTTTAATGACAGAAGAATGCCAGTCTGTGTAATCTTCTCAAATAAGGCGCAACTTGCAAAGCCTCGAATATTGTCTCAGCTTATTTGTAAATTTTCAGCTTGTTTGTAAGAAACTACTACTCAATCTGATTTTTACTGGTTTGATATGCAGCGTTCTTTAAAATCTGTGAATACTTCATATTGCTCAATTCAGCACAGCTTCTTTAAAAAGAAGACATATGCATTGCTCTTATTACAGCTGTACGAGACATCTTCAGGTAAACACATAGTTGATCTGCGCAAGCCTCGATACGGAGGTTACCCTGTGACCAGCCTTCAATGGCATCCATATGACCACCACATACTGTTTGCTGCCACCTGTCAAGGAAACGTATATGCAATGAACACTGAAGATCACACTTGCAAAACAGTTGTCAAAGGTATTTCATAAGACTACAACACTTTCCAACTAGTAGCTCTGTGATCAAATCCTGTTTCATAATGAAATTGCTTTGTTATTGATTTTGTTTACAGAAAGGAAAAATGAAATCAACTGCTTAGATTTTAGCGAAGACGGTTCAGCTTTCGCAACGTCTGGTAAAGACCTTGCGGTGCGAATATATGACACCAAAACCTGTACGGTGAGTTTGTATAAAAATGTTTTTAATAATGACAATCCTAGCAAAAAATTGATTTGCGAAAGTGTCACGACTCCTTTGGCTACATAATTTATAGAAGCTTTTTCAAGGAGTCGACTAATAGCATATATAATCTTAAGACTATCGACCAGCTCTAAAATATGAAATCAAACTTCACGTAAACAAGGCTTTTATGATCTCTGCTTGCCAAGCATTCAAGATTGCTGCTATTGTGTTTCAATGTGTCTAATGACTGTATGTTCAACCAGTCAAGCACAGGATTAGATAAAACGGCAGCGAAACTATTGTGCAAACAAGGTAATCGAAGCCGCTGTTTGTAAGCTATGTAATTATAATAGTCTCGATTAGAGGTATAGTGTGCCAAACCATATACTGTAAGAGACCGTGTAGTTGACATAATGAGGAGTCTTCAAGACAACAACTTGCCCAATTGTAAAACCTTGATTTACTTCAATCATAAAGAATTGAGATATTAAAGGATTTTTTAAATCTCATGATTTGGTTAGCTACCGCCGTTTGCAAGCAAAACAGCAAATTCAGCAACATACTTTATGGACAGCTGAGACCTTTTACAGTGGAAATTACTCTAACACTCTTGTACTGGTAAAGTACACAAAATAAGCACTTTGCTGCAGTTTGAATCAATTTTAATCTCTCTGGGAGTATACTTTTTGCAGAAGAACTTTAAAGACTATCATTACAAACAAGAACGTTAATAGCAAAACTTATAATCAATGTTGAAACTAGGCAGTTACAGATTATTGATATCAGTAAGGGTCTCATGGTAGTCGTACCATTTAGCAAGGATAAATGAGATAGCTAGAGGCTACATGTAGACTGAGGTGATGCAACACACCTGACAGCTTTCGTTGACCAATAGAATATAAACTTTGAAGCAGCTATATATTGTAAGTGATCTGGATGATTACGTAAATACTTTGAATTTTTCTTCCAAATAGTATAGCAACATTGTTCCATGCCGTTACATAACTGAGTTCTGTAACGGCATCGAATATTTTTTTAGTCATCAAAATCCCTGCATAATTCTAATAGAGAATGAACTAGGGTGCATGCATTGGATTCAGTAAAATATTTTTGGAAAATGATGCAACTTTGCAAATTCTTTTGCACGACAGACAACTGGATATTATATAAAGAGCTGGAATGTACAACTAGCACTTGCTAATGTCATGTCACGCAGCATGTAAACAGCTCAACTCAATGTTATCAATAACTGGCAGCGTCTTTGTTCGACAAACCATTCAGCGCGGATTGGAGAACTTAATGGCGTATTGTTGGATAGCTAATTAGGCATGGTGCCAGCTTGTTGTATGCCCACAATGACCACTTATTTCTCAACTCGTTCTTTCTAGCTGCTAATCAAACTCAACCATGCCTCATCTGCAGCGTTTTAATTCATTTCATATAAACTCAATTTTCTTTTTGTTTACGCCAGTTGACGCAGTCGTATGAAGGATACAGACAAGAAAGGCCTCAAGGTGAAACAGACGTTCAAGGACATGGAATGCGAGTGTTTGCATTGAAATACTCACCACAGAACAGCCACATACTCATCACAGGCGGTTGGGACAATCACCTCAAGGTTATAGCTTGAAATTTTCATAAACTATATTATTTTAAAGCTGAATAGCTTGCAAGCAATTGTTATTTTTACATACATTAATGTTTGATATAAATATGTTGACCATTGGTAGTTAAACTTACTAGCAGGGTTGGAACCAAAAATGAAACGATTCAAATCGTTTTTTTATAGAAAAAAGCATGATTTATTTTTGTTTTTCGATTTTTTCATAATTGCAAAAACTAGTGTTTCTTGACATACAGCCTTGTTTTCATGTATGTGTGTGTGCGTGCGTGTGTAACAAGTCTGTAAAAACTCCTCTATCATGAGTTAGCAAGTGTAATTGAGATAATTGACTGCTTGTGTAGTGCAATGCTACAGAAAGACCTTTGAAGTTACGACCTAGGAGTTTATTTAGTAAACCTTAAACTAGGATTAACTGTGAGATAGCAACAGTAACTGACACAGTTTTCTCTCACTATTCTGTTTAGTAATTAACATTATGAGATCAAACTCCTCACTGCAATCAGCTCAAGTGCAAGCAGTATTTAAAGAGTATTTCCCACCTTTGGCTTCGTTTATTCAGAAATAAAAAACAGGCTAGGTACTGAAAACACTGGCAAGTTGGTGGTATTATATTTCACATGATAAACCATATCGATCACACCAAGGAAGAATGTGCTTAAACATTTCACGGTGCCTTTTTATAGCTTTGGCTCTCATTCGTATTTCATGTGAAACTGCTACTCCACTAACTTACATATAGTTTGCACATTATAATTTGATACGACTGTTGAATCCAAGAAATATAAGAATTTGTCAAATTAAAGCATGTAAGTCACTAATACTGAAAAGTGGATTCACCAGCAGTCTGCTGTGTAATACAATACACAGACAACTTACATGAGCAACACTAAGCTAAAAAATAAAATTTGTAAAAAGTAGCATAAACATCAAAAAAATCGATTGAAATCAAAAATCAGATTTATTTTATTTTTTAAGAAAGATCCTGATTTTTTTAAACCCTGCTTAATAGCGGTACTTGTTAAAGAGCTTTCTATTAAAGGCTGGTCAGCTACTTTAATTGGATCGGCAGAACTGTTGACTTGTTGCCTAGTTAAACCCTTGTATGCTATCAGTACTCCAACAGTTTCTATGCTCGTTCTTGATGATCCTTGATACCTGCCTGACTGGTATAGTTTACGATGCTACATGCGTTGTAACTGCAATCTCTCACACACTTATCGTAACACAATCTTCAGGCAGCGCATTATGATAATGCTCGTGAATGTTTACGCCTAAATATATTGGTAATTAACGAAATTTGTGTAACATTTCCTCAGCTTTATATTGACAATTTGTCTTTGAATCGATGTTATCTTTATCTTATCAGCTTCTATTTTTTCCGTAAAAGGTGTGGGATACCAGAAGCACAGATGGAGTGAAAAGAACTATTGGTGGTCCACATATATGTGGGGACTCTCTGGATATTAAGGTAAGATGTTCTGCATTATAATGCGTTATAGCTTCGACAATTTTTTATTTCAAGACATTAATTACAAAAAAGTGGTTTAGCTCAACTTTATTGAGTATGGAACGGTAAGGAAGGTGTATGAAAAGTAGTTCATACCATAATACACTAATTGCATACTGTATTGCATAGAAACTGCTAAAGGAAATAAAATGTGTTAAATCATTGCTACATTGTACAAATATCTACAAGGTTATGGTGGGGTCAAACTGCCTACATTTTAACTTTGTTTGTAAAAATTATGCTGGAATTAGTGGAAGCTCGGCCATTTTATCATGACACTCTTAAATAAAATTTGAGAGCAAAACTTTTGAGACCAAATGCATGTAGTACTGTTGTACTATTGCAAAAGTACCAAATGTGCTTTTACAAATAGCATAAGAGTACAGTAATCTGTGAATGGTAAAGTGTAAGAGCTTGAATTAGCAGACCGTAATAATCCAATATGCATCTATAGAGTTAGCATTGAACGAACGCGCGAGGAAAATGGATTTCATTTAATTGTGTAAAACTTTAATTGGTCATCCTTGTATGGTTTTGAGTGTTCATTGATACAAAGCATAAACTAACCTCACGCATTGTTTATTAATCAATATTGTTCAATTAGTCCATCAATAAGTACCATATCAGTAAGTAGTGATGGAAGTTCTAATATTTACAACTTATTAGCATCAAAATCTAGGTTTGATTAACGAATCACCAACTCCCTCCTTTGGGAGCAATTATTGGACACGCATTGTAAGGTAATAATTAGTCTCCTGTGTATACTATTGTCATCGTGCTGTGCTTCATGCGTTAATACATTGATTATTACTATAAAGTCTTAAAATGTCTATCAGACTTTTAAAACCTTGTTATCTTATCTTGGTAAACTATAATTTATGAATACTTGAAACTTCTAAAAGGATTGCCGATAATTAATTAGTGCAAATTTGTAAGCACTCTAGCTGGCAAATTATCGGCATCTACACTGTATAGTGGTTTTTACTATCGCTGTGAAACACATAGATGTCACTGCTGTGTCATCTCGTGTACTGAACCACAGTCATGCTTACAGGGCTTCCAAATATTAACGGGGTCTTGGGTTGCACAAAACTCCCTTCAGATTTGGGATTACTCCTCTGGTAAGCTAATAAAGAATGTACCTTACCCGGACAATGGCAACGGAGAATACCTTTACGTGGCCCAGTTCTGTGAAAATGAAACGGTCATTGCTGGAGGGAGTGGAACTAATAGCCTCAAAGCAATTAACACAAATTCTGGCGAGGTAAGGGAGTTTTAACATTTATGTTTTTTCATGCAGAGAACAAATTTTGAGACTGTTTTTCACTGTTAACACTTTGAAGGCTAACCCTGCATACATAAGTCCACTGATTCTAGGCCGTAGTAACAACTTTCAATCGTCGGTGAAAACACTTTGAGTAGTACAATTCCTCTTGAACTGAATGGCATATTGAAATGTCAAGCTTGTAAAACTCAATGAAAAACAATAGAAATCAAATATAGTGAATGTTGTTTAAACTATGTGATGTTTTGAATGTAACTGAAAAAACATAATGATTGGAGTAAACCGAGATCGATAGTGTATATTTTTATGAATAAAAAAACTAAGTTTTACTGTAAAGCTTTTGCTGCTGAGGAGAAGCTTTCTCGTTTTGTCTATTTTTTATCATCATTACTAAGAATTTCAATCAGCATGCCATTTGAAACTAATGTTCTGACGGCAGCCATTTTTTATTTCACGGTTGGTTGAAAGCGCCCTTCGTATTATGGGATTCTCTCAAAACTCATACTTGAAACTTGAATTGTGCTGAAAAAATATTCTATACGAATCAATCATTTTCGCAATTGTATGTAAATCAGAAGTGCGGAATGGCAAAACGATCTAGTTTTCTGTTGGCAGCCAGTTTTCATGTCTCGATCGGTTAGAATTGCCGTCGGTATTTTGATGATATCTAAAAAACTAATAGCCCGATTGATTTAAATCTTTGGGATTATACTGAAAACCTATATCACACAAACATTCAAATTTTGTATTTATCCATATACCAGAAATACATAGAAACTAAGCGTCCGAGTTTACTCAGGCGTAGGATTAGGGGGATAAATATTCTTGAATTATCTTGGACCCAGACTTGAAAGTGTTAAATGCCATATTGACTTGTATTCTGAACAGCTTTCTTTTAATTTATTGTATGTCATTTATTTTTTTAATTTTCCAAGAGAACATTGTAGTTGTGCAAAGTAAACGCCAGGTGTCTAATGGATATTTTAGGTACTTGGAGAAATAGGTCTGGATGAAAAATGTGTGCAGGCTGTGGACAGCACGAGAGGAGGACAAGTAGTGGCTGTGGGTGGACAGCTGGATACTGTCAAAACTGGCGTCATTAGTTAATAGTTGCAACTACTAATAACAGTTATCTGCACATTACAAAGTAGAATGTTACAACTTCAAGTTATTTGCCATAACAATAAAATCTCCTCGGACTCAATAACTGCGTCACTCATTACTACTCTGAAATTCTTTTTTGTGATGCTCAAACTTGGCACTTTTGCTCATTGTTTTATGGTTATTTATATTGTATTTGTATTACCCATCTTATATGCTGTCTAAGACTGTAGTGTTTTAGAACTGTCTATAAATTCCAAATGTTAAAAAATAAAGGTTATATCAAAGTTAACAAGTTTTACTTTTAATCGTCAAAGCACTGAATTGGACATTAAATTGCATGTGTTGAGTATGAAATTGCTGCTGACCAACAGCAAGCAAATGATATTAATTGACATTTCATAAATACTTGTGCCATTTTCATTATGTATAGAAGCCATAATTTACCATACATCAATAATCTCACAATGCTACACACATCACAATCTCTAGATCATAAAAGTTGATTTTAAGTTCACTGAATGGCATACAAATCAACTAAAGGCTTAGTCGATATGTATGCCTTCATGCCAGACAAGGCAGTATATGAAGAAATGGACAAAAATGAGCTGGGAAAGCATTACAATCCGATTATGCATGAATCAATATGCACCTGTTTGCATTTATATTTTTCAACACAACAATTAAATGGCAATAAAACAAAACCAAGCACGAAGTTAATTGTATAGATTCGCTTTGTTTCAAATTAATAATTTACGAAAAAAATATAGAAAAAAAGACAGCAAGGTTGCCAAATACTAGAATGAAATTAAAATCAATCATGTAAAAGTAACAAAAAATAAAAACCATTTTCGACTTTGTGAAGATAATAGCAAGAGATTTTTTAACATTTATGATATAACCAAAGTCATTAAGTTTTTCGTGTTTCCAGATTAACAATATCAACTTTACCATCAAATTTCAACCTAATCCTTTTCACATTGCATGTGGGTGCAAATGCGCAGTCATCTAATTGATCGTTGAAATCGTCCAATGATGATTGACTACAATTTTCATCTTGAGATATAATCGTACTTTGGCTACTTTCATCAATGACCAGAGAATCTTGATTAGGAAACTGCGTAGATTCAACTCTTTTGTCCAAAATCTCATATAGCGGCTGCGGTGTATCAGTACCTACAACTGAAGAGTCCGTTTCTGTATCACTCAACCTAGAAAGCCGCAATTTCAACTTTGGGATTTTTTGGCTGAACTGCTTTTTATGTTTGGAACGCGTGCTGTGTGGGTGATTGTGTGATGGATTATTAGTGAGATCAGAGGAGCTGGTAACAGAACTATTGGTGCTGGTGTTGCTGCCGCTATTGCTGGTAAGTAGGCTGTCTGTGCCCGAAGAGGCTGTAGTAGAGTTTTTATGTAGCCTTCGGTTGGCCCTTGACTCAGGAAGAGAATAGCCTTGGGCCAGAAGAAGTTCAGCATCGTAGCGTGTAATACCGCGAGCTCTGAGCTCAGTCTTTTTCAGTAAATGTGCTTTCTTGTGTAGATTTTGAGATCGTTTATTCCATGAGTCTACAATTTTAGACAAATGCTATTATTTCAAATATACAAACCGTAAAAATTGTACCAGTTAAATGTCCCACTCGCTCAAAGAACTAGGTTAGCAACACAAAGTGAAAATATGAGCTGGAAGCTAGCAGACCTGATACGCTAGGTGAATGTGCAGCAATCTTCCTTCTGGTAAGTTTTGGTGGTTTGGTAGGTGATGGCGCAGGCTGATCCTCTATTTTGTGGGAAGGTAAGAGCACAATGGGGTCAACAATAATTGCATGAACCTCAGATCTGTCAACAACTGGTTCAGCATTGTTTATAACAGGTGCTCTGGTTTTAACCTTATCTTGCTGTTCCCCGACATCTGCTTGATCATGGACATGTCTCACGCGGTTCTCCGTGTGTCGCAAACTGTAGCCATTCTTCATTGCCGATTTAATCGGCGACTCCGCCTTGTACTTTCCTGTTAGTCGTCTTAAAGGAAAGCAAGTTAGAAATAGACATTGCTCAAAAATGTATTTGAATTTCGACAAACGGAGAAAGATTTGCGAAACTAGGCAGAAAAGCAACAACAGTAAGAATGGTAATCGACGTGATTTGATGAGACATTACAAAGCCTACTTTTCACATGTAATGCATTCACATAGAGAATTTCCATCCCCAAAGAAGTCATCACCGTAGTAGCACGTGATTTCCTCTCCAATATCGATATCTCTAAGTACCATAACACACGCAGTGTCTCTGCCAGTAGGGACAAACTGTAATACATAGACACCACCTTTTAATGCTGCCCAAGAATTGCTCTGGTCGACTTCTGGCTCTGCTCTATGGTAAAAAATTCTTAGAAGAGTTGAGAACAAATATTGCAACATTCACTTAAAATGTATAAACTAAGAGTAAGATTCGAACACTCCTCAAAACTAGATTTGATGATACCATTCTTACTGGCATACAACAGGCGGTCGTTTCGGTCAAACTCAAAGCATTTATAAAATACCCAAAGTTGTATTACACGCAATAGTTATCGTAATTATGGGACAACCTAGTAATTGTTTTCCTGTTCTTTGTCATTTATGGCATAAACTCTTTTTATTATCTTAGACCATAGATACTACGCATATTTGAAAAGCAGGTTTTGTATACAGTCACTCCGTCTGACATAATAAATATTGCAGTATTGGTTTAGTGTTTCAAACCTCCTATATCTTTAGAATGACTTTTTACAGCTTTTTATGATTTTATTCAGCTGAGCGGTGCCTTTTTGCTTTTATAGTTTCCCTTACTTTGTGAACACAAATTCACAAATAAAGTTTCATAATGAAAAATAAGATGAGTGGCTCCATGCTTCCAAGTCCAAATATAGATTTATTTAAGCACTCCATTTGTTGTTTCAAGGGTTTCACTTCTCTTTAGTAAGTACAGTTGTGATCGTACTTGTGGGACCGGGGCAAGTACAATCACAACTGTACTTACTAAAGAGAAGTGAAACCCTCGAAACACAACAAATGGAGTGCATAAATAAATCTAAATTTGGACTTGGAAGCATGGAGCCACTCATGTTATTTTTCATTATGAAACTTTATTGGTGAATTTGTGTTCACAATGTAAGGAAAACTATATAAGCAAAAATGCACCACTCAGTTGAATAAAATCATAAAAAGCTGTAAAAAGTCATTTTAAAGATATAGGTTTTTAAAAACTAAGCCAATACTGCAATGAAATAAGCAGATTTCTGGGCGCGAAGATTAATTTCGCCGAGGTCTTGGCAAATAGTGAAATATCAAGTTTGAGTTTTTTTATATACGTGTACAATTAAAATGCATTCAGTCTGGACTTCTTATTAATTATGAGGCACACCTTCCCTGCTATAGCTTAAAAATTGACATTACAAGTGACCAAACTTCAAGATTGTTTCAAAATGAAGTTAAAATATTTTAAATAACCAAGTTGTTTTAGAATGATTTAATCACAAACAAGTAGGGAGGGTATTTTAAAGTGGCAAGCCCTTGTTATACTTGATGATTTACTAATCATCAAACATCGATCGCTAGAAATAATAAAAGCTATTTAGAGACAAAATGATGCTGTACACACAGCATTATAATATCACTCGCTAACGAAAACTCAGCACCTCAATAGTTAACAAAGGTCATCATCAAGACTTTGCCAGTTAAACCCGATTCAGTTTTGTTGTAACACAAAGACTTTATATATAGAAAATGGCAGCTTCGACGCTTTTTAATTATAACTGAATTCTAAATTTCATTTATAAAATTTTGTCTACTTGTCTACCTTTTTATCTATGAGTCAAACTGCCCTCTATAAGGGTAATGTGACGATAGGACAAAAAGGATATTCTTATGAGTAGATTTGATTCAACCTAAAACACTTTTAGCAAGGGATGCAGTTTCTGGTACAATTTTTATGTAGATGATGTACCACTGTATTAAAATCACTTTTATTTTTAAAAAGAAAAATCTAAACATGCCTGATCAATTCATTATGTACAGAAGTAGACCATACATTGATAGGTTTTAAAATAATGACTTTTGAGAATAGCTATATTTCCAACTATTCATTTGGGCGGAAAGAAATGCCATCTAGCCCATTTCAGAAAAGGAACCCAGCAAACGGCCTGGTATAATTTTATAACCGAAATTTAAATCTTAATAAGGGTGACATAAATACTATACAATATTGATTTGTCAAACAAATTTCGACAAGGTCGTGAGTATGGAGTAGATATAGGCTGAAAAAAAAGAAAACTGATAATCAAAACCAGCGTTTACAGAAACAAAAGTTAATTGTATTGCATCTATTTTCGGGCTTTTCCACATTGGCAAATACTCTCTCTCTAGCTGAGGTGCCCATTTTGTCAAAATTGCCATTCTTGTCTCAGTGTTAAAAGTTTGATTTACAAACTGCTTTTTCCTAAAATTGCTGCCATTTAATCAACGCATGACAAAGATATTGCCGAACAACCAAAGTGTATGATTGTATTGTGATAAATAATTGCAATTTTGAAATGCTGTCAGTTATTCTTCAATTCATTACACTCGCTGTCAATGTAACAAGCTAGATTAATTGCGCAAGCTTTGCCAAACACCTCGTATTGCCGTTTACCCTGACTACGAACATGCTAAAAACATCTCAAGCATAAGAAATAAAAGCTGTAAGTTCAGTCCAACCTCAGTTTTCAACTACAATCTGTTCTCAAAGGCTGCTATAAAAAAGCAAGTTGCTTGAAATCTGGAAAAAAAAACTTTACCATCACACATAATAGTTTTAATTTGTTCCCCGGAAACGACTCAAGATTAAGTATTTTTAACCAATTTTAAACCATAAAGTGTCTATTCACAAAGCAGATAATATATCAAGCCCAATGAGATTTCATAAATACTATGTTAATAAAGTTGACTAGTCTGGAGAATATATTGCTGTATATCTAGAAACTTGTATGTATCCCAGTCTCATTTTTTCAGATTTGTGGATCAAATCCAAGTGTAAAAATAGTTTATGCGTTTCATTCTCATCAGAAATAGTAATAAATAATACACAAGTACACAAGGCAAAATTCAAATACAGTCAATATTTGTTAAAGTGCAATGAACACGTCTGAGTACAAAGTTAAATACTAATAAAAGACAGCATCATCAATTGACAACCAAAGACCATCGCCGAGCTTCTTTCAGTTATCTCAAGAGTGTTTGGGTTGTTCAGCATTCGAAACAAAAGACTCTTAATTTTTTGCGCGAACTTGGGTTTGTTCGAGATGAAGGCATTTGAAAACCCAGGCTGGACTATTATCTTCTAAAGAGACCACAGTCACCTCTTATGAACCATCAGTATATCAGTAATATTTAACATCCTTTGGGTCTACACTGCGGTAGGTTGGTTACAGGTCGCCTCATGGAATTAGGGATATTATTCAATATACATACGATCACTCTGCCATTGTTGGTATGCAACCAATATTCTTACTTTGCAGTTGGGCTTGCAGTCATGATTGATAAAAGAAGCAGGCCCAAGCCAGAGTTGCGCACAGTTCTTACGACAAGAATACATCACACTAAAGTCATTCTTTCCAGGTCGCAGCAACTGTGCTTCCTCTTCCGGGCTTAACTCCGCTATACAGCCTACTAGCAATTGAATCTTCTCATCTTTCACCCTGAAACGAATGTCTCTTCATTCGTAGCATATGGAACAGACACCTTACGTATATGAATTGATGTTTTGTGGAGAGGAAAGTATCAGTTGATTTTGAAGGCAAGAGTTGAAAATGGCAGCCTCAAGATGACTTATCGTGAAACCTCTAATTGAATGCCATAATGCTCTATATTTCAACCCTTCCTCTCTAGTGGCGGTCAACTGGAGGTGGCGGTTTAAATAGAGGTTGGCGTTGTATTTTTCAAATGGCTTGTCAGAAGTATGAGAAGATAAATTTAGCCCTTTTATGGGCAAACCAAATTTCGCCTATGTTTTGCCATCTTTTTCCGGTAAAACAATTTTAAACCTTGTGGATGCAATAAATCTGCTTACTTACCTTTAACTTGTCAAAGATCTCTTAATAAAATACTCATTGGAAAGCCAAGAGATATCTTTACCAGTTGTCATCTATTGCTTGCAATTAATCTGCGATGATATTATAACTTTGCTTTGCAATTTGTTAGAGCTTTCAATTTTTCAATTCATTGTAAACTTGAAGGCATATTTTTATTTTATAACTATATATATATTTCTCAAAGTATGTCGTCCGTGTGTCGTATGTCTGTCTGCATTTCGGCTATAGCTATTATTAGAATAACTGCAGCTGGACAACAATGCTGACGCAATGTCATGGAGTACCGTCATAAGAAACCTAGCAGCTTACTCAATTTTCCATTGACAATGTGCCAGGCTAATAGCTTGAAAGTTAGTTGTTTGACAAAGTTTTAAAACCTTAACAGTTGTTTTCAGTTTTCTCTTAATTTATTTCAACTACACAAAACACTTCTCTCATGATATGTAGTTTGAAAGTTAGAATGGTAAATGATGTTTTATATTAAATACAAATCAATTTTCTGTCCAGACTTTTTTATTACACGGGCAACGCCAGGTGGTACAGCTAGTTTAACAATATTGAATAAAAACTCATTGCCCTCATTGATTTGTTTGCTACAGTTTACAACCAAAACTAGCTTTTTAGGTGGAGTAAAAGAAGAGTTATGAGCGTCGATCCATCGTAAGCTGTGTTAATATAACGGCAAGGGTGCTATTAAATAATATGCTAGACATCTGCAAATTCATAAGTTATATAATGATGATTGATGAAATGCTACAAATATATATATATATTCATCAACAAGTAACATAAACGAACCATACTTATATTACATGACAAAACAAAAATTAACGTTTTTAAAACAAAAATATTTGCATCGTTTGCTTGGATAGCTGCGTACTGATTGTTGTTTTCAATGGAACGAGCGTTTTTTGGTTGTCCTCAACTCTTCTTCTGTACTGCTGAACTAGTCGATGTTAGCGTCCAAACCATTTTTTGGTAGAGCAATACTTTTACGCGTTGCATATAGCACAAATACAATGCATAAAATTTTTTCTCGCTGAATGCAACCTTCACCTTAAAACTAGTGGTTCATCTACCATTGTAGATATAAACCATTTTTATATACATACATGTACATGTACTTCGAAGTATCAAGATTGCGTTAAACAAGAAACTACTATTAGCTTAAAGGTGAAAACACACTGGGCAATATTAAACGCAATATCACACTGTGTGGCTCATGCAGAGCAATGACGCTAGACATTCTCTATCACAACTTTATCACAAGCGAGATGCAATTCGATTAGTTAGTTTTCCGAGAATGTATTTTTATGGCAACAATTATTTCTTATCGATGTTGACCAACATACAGCAGCAACATTTTGCTATTTTGTTATGATTGAAAGAGCATCAGAATGAACACTGAATTGTTCATAAATTCAATAAAAGCACTCCCAGTCCTTTATGACGTAACAAACAAAAATTAAAAAAACCCCAGTTGAAAACCAACATTTGGAGTCAATCATTGCGCAGGTTGACCATCTTGAGAATGCTAACTATTTAATATGTTAAGGATAAAAAACTACTATAAAGTAAATTATATATAAACATCGTAAAATACCACTGTTAAAAATACAAGAATCATTTTTTCTTATGTCTTCTTGCTGTGTAAACTCTGTGAAAGTGAGATAGGCCTAATAACAAAAGCGAAAGTTGTTTACGTCATTGCCTAGACGGCGCCATATTGACTTACCTAAATTTATTAACAACTCCGAAGAAACTAATGATACGGAATTTTATTGGCAGAATGAGAGCGTGCCCAAATTGTGGTTTGCTGGTGAATCGCTCAAGTGTGTTTAGGCACGCGCCAGCGATATCTTGCCGCTCCTCATGACGCGCACGATAAAATCGCCTAGTGTGTTTGGACCTTAGGGCAGTTATTAATTATTTCTATGGCGTTGCTTTCAAAGTTTTAACGAAGCAAAAACGAAAAGCTTTAGAATTGGACAACGAGAAAAAAATTGTTATTGATGTAAACCATTCATTACTTTTTCCATTTACTACTTTCATTACTACTTTCATCTACTTTTATTTTCTACTGACTAATTAATATTATGGACTCATAAAGATCCAATAAAGTCAACATGGCGATCAAATGTGGGTGGCGTTCAATTACAGAGTGGCACTCTATTTTCTAACCTTTCGCTCAACGTGGCAGTTAATTGGAGGTGGCATTCAAATAGAGGTAGCGTTCGATTAGAGGTTTTACGGTAACTGGTAAAATACTGAAATTATACCAACCAGTCCTGTGTAGCACAAATTCTTCCTCCAACATGCCCCTCAAGAGAGTACCGGGTGCATGATGTGATCTCATATCCTGCTTCATTTGAAAATGTTTTCAGATATCTGAAAGCCTAAAATAGGTTAAATTCTGTAAGTATTCTGGAGAAGAGCCGGTGAACAGAATCATGAGAAGGAACAGGATCAGCTCTGTGTTCATGCATGTATGATAAGCAGAAAATAAATTTGGCTTAGACTCTATTGAAGTCCAAAAGTAATGATTGGTGAAGGAGAGGTCGGCACAGTAGACACTCTTACAACGTAAATAATCCGTTCCAGGAATGTTTACATTATATGTATTTTACGTTATAAGAACTGTAAAGTACATATAAATTGCCTAATCTGTTTTAAGATCTTTCCAAACATCCCTTTGGCCATGCAAAACGGAAAAAACTTGACTTGAATCTTAAAATTCGAGGGCTGTAGAGTAACTGCAGTATTATTGGTTTGCATTGACAACATTTCTCCTTTTTTTGATCAATCTCACTAGTTTTATAGACTATGATTGAGGGTAATTTTTACAATATGTTGATGGGGAGCGCACATATTCGACGTTCATTTACAACAATTGCTTATTTTCTCTAAACAGCTAAGTCTATTCCGCAAACTAAAACTAATAAACAAATAGTTTATACGTCTGCAACAAAGCAAAACAACTAAACATTTTTACTATAAAGAGGTACTACCTGTTCGTCGTCTATCTGCATCCAGGGGTCAATGTTAGAACAGGAGAACTTTCGACGATACTCTAACTCGTAACATTCAGATTGGTAGACCGACGCTGCAACACCCGCACCAATCAATCGCCTTTGTATTTATAAGCAATTGCGCAACTTTCCTTTTCTCGGTTTTGTCGACGCATCTGACTATCTATCACGACGAACTAGAACGTTGCAAAAGTTGTATATATAATAAAGATAAAGTTATACGCATGGCGTTTTTTCTTTCGTAAGCACGAAAAGATCGATTAACATTCAAATCGAATTAGAGAACTTCCCGACTTGACGCTTTACGTTATATTAAACCTTTTACATAGTACCAAGCAAAAGCTTTACATAAATTCTTTACGTTATCTGGAATTTACGTTATAGGAGGCATACGTTATAAGAGCATCTACTGTATCTTACTAATTGACTAGTTACATCTTCAAATGGAGACACCAGAGGGCAGAAGCTAGAAATGGTGATAGCTGTAGCCGAAAGATGAGGCTATGTTCAATTCTTATCTTTGAACCATTAAGAATGCACTACTATGTTGATCCCTTATTGTGAATGGTACACTATTGTAAGTCATATTTATGTTCTGCATGTACTTTGCGATGAGTGAAAAACAAAGTGTTTTCTATCGATCATGGATTATAATAAGCTATAACGCGAGAGTATTTTTGGACACAATAAAATAGCTTTTATTGCTCATAATCAATGTTACTAGTAGCATGTAGAGTTCTCCACATGCGTCGATATGTGCCATTTTAATTTGCAAAATAAAGCATGTATAATGGGTATACCAATTTCTTAACTAACCTCTCAAGCAAATAATACAAAAACTATGATTTACTAAAGGTGTTAATTATAGTCACAATTATAAAGCCACATTCCCCTACCTCACCAAGTTGCTGATTACCCTAGGACACTTATGTACTCGCCTGATCTAACTTTCGCGTTTTCGCAGAGTCATCCTCTTGCGAAAATTTCATGAGCAAAACTAAACTATCCTAACGAACGAGCGAAAACGCGGAATTAAATAGCTTTGTTCATTGATACCGTAGAATGGAATTTTATAACGACATTTATTTTAACGTTTTTATCGACCACTATAGCATCGTTAAAATATAAACCAACAAAATAATTTGGCTGTCAAAATTTATTACGTTATTATTTGGCAATTAATTATGATTATTTTTCCATTAATAATGATTTATAATGATAGGAACTTGATGTCAATGCACACGCATTAGTAGCGTTATTGTTTGTTGGGGACATCAATCAATGCAGTGAGCACGCGTTTTGAAAGAAAATAAGACACACTGACACTCACAGTACTACACAAGCAGCATGGCTCTGGAAAGGTTTGGATTCACCACTGACACTTCTTCAATAACTTGTAATGATTCAAAAGATGAGGCAATAGAGAAAGAGTTAGCTCTGATAAATAACACTAATAATAAGGCAAGAGAAGAAGTTATAATAACTACACACTGTGCTAGTATCTGTAGCTGTAGTATTACTAGCAGCTGTATCATGTATGTATTTGTATACAACTTGTAATTACTGTAATACAGATGTTCAGCAATTATCAGCAGCATTTGAGTGTTTGGGACAACGTTAAAATTAATATACACAACACCGTTGATCGTTAAAATTAAAATGCGTTAATATAAAACAAGCTAAATTGTGACAATAACTTAAAAATTTTCAGCGTAATTAAATTCCATGCTACAGTAGTCCAAGAAACAAATGGCAGCAAGCGATCAAATTGCATTATCGATCTCGGCCATACAATTCTACCTGCGGTTCACAATTATAAACTAGTCCCAAATTGAAATTTTTTTCTTACCGGCGAACTAAACCTGAGGAATATAATTATGTTTGTTCCACTGCATTTATTTTCACATCATTATATTTTCGCACTCATCAGCTTTGCGAAATTAAGTTGCGGCGAAATTTCACTCTGTATGCTACTCATGAAACTAAATACTAGCGAAATATAAGTGTCCTAGGGTATGTGATAGGATATAAGCTACAGAAACAGAACATATGTTATCTGCAATAGTAGCTAAAACTTGTCTAACATGTGAGCAGATGAAGTTAAGATACTGATCTTGGAGAAACCAGGCATATTAATGTTTTGCTCCTGCAGCTTATTTTCCTGGCTTTGCCATCACCCCAAAAACTAAGCATTTTTCAAGTTGAGCAGTGTTAAACCATCTGATGCCGATGAAAACATTAGCGTAATGCAACATGTACAGCGGTAGGTTACCTCCACATTGGATGCCAACAAAAATTACAAGAACCCGCAATATTTGACTCACATGTTCCTTGAATAACTGCATCTGGCGCGCATTCTTTTTCTGAAACTGTACCTTCACCCAGTCGTTATTAATGAACTCTTCTATAGCCATTTCAATATCCTGATTTATTCTGTACTTGGCAACGATTGAACTCCACTCTTCTTGTTTTCCCTTCACAGGACGGAAGCTTTAAAATAAATAATTCTATCAAGTAAATAATGCAATAGATCACAAATTTCATCTTTGAATACATGCATCGCATTAGGTTTATTCACATTACATTATTGGTGCATTGTTATCGCATATAATTATTTTAGAACACAACGTTGAGGAATTCAAGTCTATCGCGTGTCCATGACAACCAAAACAACCAATATCATATCATTATTACAATATCATATCCCTATTGCAATATCATATCATTATTGCAATATCATATCATTATTACAATATCATATCATTATTGCAATATCATATCCCTATTGCAATACCATATCATTATTGCAATATCATATCATTATTACAATATCTTATCATTATTACAATATCATATCATTATTGCAATATCATATCCCTATTGCAATACCATATCATTATTGTAATATCATATCCCTATTGCAATACCATATCATTATTGCAATATCATATTATTGCAATATCATATCATTATTGCAATACCATATCCTATTGCAATATCATATCATTATTGCAATACCATATCATTATTGCAATATCATATTCCTAATACAATACCATATCATTATTACAATATCATATCATTATTGCAATACCATATCCTATTACAATATCATATCATTATTGCAATACCATATCATTATTGCAATATCATATTCCTAATGCAATACCATATCCCTATTGCAATATCATATCCCTATTGCAATACCATATCCCTATTGCAATATCATATCTCTATTGCAATATCATATCCCTATTGCAATATCATATGCTATGATATGATATTGCAATAGTGCCACTAGTGTGAAAGTCACAAAAATCTATTATTGACTATACTTTGTTGCAATATTAATGCCTATGCTTTTGCTTTGTTCTCATCTAACTAGTTTTAATATTACAATAGCAAAACATGGAAAATCCTAAAGCTCCTCGAGCTGATTTTAAATTGAGAAAACTTCCAATTATTAAAATTTTTTGGCTAAACATGGATTAGGTAATACATAAGCAGCAATGCGTAGTTGGTAGTATTTGAAAGCATCATCATATAAAGAAACAACTGAAGAACGCAAACCCAAAATTGACTTTAGTATTATTCTGAAAAAAGTTTACAGTGCGTAAAATTTGTAAAATTCTTATACCGCACTTCCTTTAATACAGATTGTATTTCTGCAATTTAAATCGAGGTAATACATATCGAGGTGATGCACTGCATACCGATTTAATGCTAACCTAAAAACGCTGAATTTAAAAAAAACAAAAGGATGTTGAAAATAGTCTAAATAAAAAATCTTGATATTGGTATGCACATGCATGTTTATGGTTTGTACGAAAAATAGTATTGATAATTAACCCGAAATGATGAGTTTTGCTCTCAGTTTATTAACTACAGCCAAAAACAGGCCAACTCACCGAGTGTTCATCTTGTGTGTCGTGAAGTTGAGAAATGGATCAATAATCAAACTGGTGCAAAGGTCATCAAACTCACACAACTCTTTTGCTGTCATGCCAATCGATGGCATCAGTCGACCTTCGACAACCATTTTTCCAACCCACCCCTAAGAGTAATGGTACCAAATGAGACAATTGCAAGAAATAAAAACTAAACACTATCTTCGAATTAGGATCACAATTTAATCAAAGTAAGATATAACATATGTTAGTTAAATGTTTATTTGTATTGACAAACGAGGGTTGGTCCAAAGCTTGAGAGTCGCTTTGCGTCATGTAAACTAATAATGTGGCTTTGCATAATCTGAACACATTTGAAATTCAATATACTGTATATGAAGAAAAATCATTAGGGTGGAAAAATTCTTATGGTGTACTATGTTCATATATGACTAAGCATGTCCAAACTTAAGTTAAGCTACCTTAGCAAGTCAGAATGAGTAAAAATACATGTATAATTGATTACTAGAGTCTCAAAAAGGAAAATGGAAAAAATTTAGAATGCAAAATGTGAAAAAACAGTGAATGGCATAAAATTAATCTTCTCATTCCAGACAATTTTTTAATTGGGTATCAAACTTGATTGGGCACAACAACGATTAAATGCATATGCAAAAAAAGCTTAAAAGGTTTACTTGCAACAAAATTCACATTACAGTTTATTTGGTATCAAAAGGTTCATCATGTCCTACTCTGCTGTGTTGTAGTTGCAAAATATGTGAAAATGTGATTACAAGCTCTTAAAAGCTAAAAAACGAACAGTTAATCGCAGCCATCACGAAAACTCTGTAGTTTGGAATCTCTATGGAGGATATGACGATAATGATATAACTTTACAGTTTGCCACACAAACACTGCAAGTGAAGAAACAATGAAGAACAAAAAAGTAAGCAAAGAGGACTGGCTCCAGCCAGTGATTCTGGTAGTGTTAGGTCTAAAGTAAATTTTGAAATTGCTCTGCTGTCAGCAAATAACCGCTTTAATCATAATCAGCCTTAGTCCAAAAGACTGCTATATCTGTGGTTCTTCGGAACATTTTCGAAGTAGTCCTAAAAACCACTATAACTAGAGCCGTGGATCGCATCACGGCCAAGGTGATGTATATTACAACGGCAACACAAGTCCACATCAGGCCAAAATATCTACACTACATGATAATAGCAAAGATGGTGAATCGGCATTTGCTGCGTTGGAGACCGACGTTGATTCTCAAAGATGGCTGATCGACAGCGGCGCTACCAGTCACATGATGAAAAATAAAACTGCTTTTTGTGATTATTTTAAGCTAGATTCTCCTGAGTACGTTGTTGTTGCTAATGGGTCTCAAGTTCAAGTAGTCAGAAAAGGTATTGTACAGCTGCAAATAAAAATTCATAAAAATAAAACTAGACGTGCTACACTTTACAATGTACTACACATACAGTGCACCCTCGAGATACGATGTTAATCTATTCCAAGGCTGGCATCGTATGGCAACAAAAAAATCGTATGTCGGGGTATAGAAACCATTGTAATTATACAATGGAAAAATACGAGGTAAAAATCGTCCAAAATTTTATAAAAAATGCGGTACATATTGAAAATTAGTAACAGACTAGTATGTTAATTTATGTTTTAGTATGTATCTTGAATTAGTTTACTGAATTTCAACTTATTATCACGAAATTTTATCCTTCATAAGTTTCTGTCTTCACTTTCATTATAAAATTTAGCGTGTCTGGTTGAAACCTTTTTCAACCAGAATTCAATAAGGCCGAGCGATGCAGTTATCGAAAGCGGCCTCGCACACACCTTACCATTTAATGGCTACCAAAAAGAAAAATGAAATTTTATTTATATTATACAGGACGTACCTACCTTTGGAGTAACGTGACTTTAGCTGGTACATGTAACGAATAAAGCAGAGAGGCGGTAAAAACGTATCAATGTTAATTATGTTGCTGTACACTTGAAGGTTAATTTAATACGTAATGAAATGGAATTTTTAACAGACGAAAGAAAGTTGTGTAGTCCTGTCCAATTTTTTTTCTGATTTGAAAGAAAAAATGCTGGTGCAATGCAGAAAACTGCTAGCTAGCTAACGCTTGTAGAAGGATCCAGAGAAGGTGCTACAGTAGTTTTTATTGTATGAAACGTGCACAAGAATCGATGTAACCATACGTACAAAGTTTGTATGTATTTATACACTAGAGGACAAGGCTTTAACAAGTTTAAGAAAGTAATGCGAATGCATCAAGTATCTTGAGTAGCTAGTTATATGAGTTACATACATACGACGAATATTATTCACATAGGAGATAACAAGCCCATTTGTAAAGACATGGTTAAACAAGAAAATACAACATAAAATCAAAAGGAAACAAATAAAATATGAAAAATGTGCCACACAAGAGATAAATAATATATACTACAGTCAAACATGGATAACTCGAACTTCACGGGACCGAGCAAAAGTGTTTGAATTATCAGAGCGTTCAAGTTATCAGAGCACTGTCACAAGTCCATGTATTTACTTATTTATTAGTAGATACATGTACATATACAAACTATAATATAAATCAAAAGCACAAATGGCTTGTATCAAATTAAATGCTTCTAATGAAAAGTTTAAAACGTTTTTATCAAACAGTATAGAGATTTTTCTATCACTTGAGATTGGTTGGTTTGAGGTGATGTTATTGCCAGGACGTTTTTTAGATTGACATTGGCAAAACTTGATCGTTGTTGAAATGCTCAAAAGAAAAGACATCTTTTTCTTTTGAGCGTTTTACCCACGATCAATTTTGCCGATTTTTCTTGAAGTTTATGCAAAGATTACCTTACTTTACCTGGGATTCGTTAAGAGCAACACTCCGAGGCAGTTCAATTAGAAGTTTTACGAGATTTTACGGTACATTGTATATCACTCACGCTTTTTGAATGGATACTTATTGAATGTACACACGTATTATGTGTTTAGGTCAAACGATGAATAGTTTTTTTAGCGAAGACAACGTATACATTTAAGTACAACAAAGTTTAAGACGTTTTAAACATTCAACATTCCGACGTTGATTCAACACGGAATCAACGTCGGAAAACTATTCATCACGGGCTAGCCGGATCACGCACTCAAGGATTTTCGCCACGCACATACAAAACAAAAACAACATGCTGTTTTTGTTTTGTATGTGC
The DNA here is from genome assembly GCF_963576615.1 of Watersipora subatra. NCBI lineage: Eukaryota > Metazoa > Bryozoa > Gymnolaemata > Cheilostomatida > Watersiporidae > Watersipora > Watersipora subatra. The sequence continues at coordinate 11,063,700 of NC_088708.1, read as the reverse complement.
GTGGCGAAAATCCTTGCGCGCGTGACCCGGCTAGCCCGTGCTATTCATCGTATAGCAGTATAAATCAAATTTCACCAAACCTTTAGAAAAGTCATTGACAAAAATATTTTGCCGATGGTGGTAATAATGACGCTTACGAATTACGAAAAGATGAGGTTTACCTCTATGGCTTTGAATAAAGTGATTTTCTAAAGCGATAACAACCGTTTCGGTAGCCGTTGGGCAAAAAACAATTCGAGTTAACAGTGTTGAGTTCGAGTTATCTATAGCAATTTATCATTACGTGGGAACGGACCAAAGAAACCGTTCGAATTAACCATGTGTTCGAGCTATCCGTGGGCGAGTTATCCATGTTTGACAGTATATTATACATGTATTGATTTAATATACCATTCCACATCAGTAAATTGAACAATTAAAATATTTCTGCCAATGTGGGGGTTTTCTGTATTTTCTACCTCCTCGCCCTTACAATTGGTTGCTCCTTTTGAATGCTGATCGCGTGCATGGCCTTCTAACTCCTTCAAATCTTCAGTCGTAAGCTTCTTTTTGTGCTTGCTTTAATGGAGTTCTTGTTTTAATAATAATTGCAAATGCTGATTGGTTGCGATCATATTCCTTGACAATGTTAATAATACGGGTGCCTTCTTCTTATTTACGACATCCAACTTTGTTGACATAGAGATCCTTTTTCCTTCGTTTTTTATCAGTCTCAGATTCGATAGCTAACGAATTAAATGTAGATACTCGTAATTATATACGTATGCTGACTAAAAGTTTATAGTAAAAGATATTATAACGCTACAAATGAATATTTCCTCTGCCTTGAGTATTTTACACGAAATTTTCCACGTGGAATTCTGACATGAGAGAAGTCGATCATCGTGTCTCTTCTAAACTTCTGAAAATGTTTTCGGCACACAATGTTTCGTTGTCTTTTTTTATTTTGACATGCGTTATGAGCACACCGACCGCCAAATTTTAACTCGGGCGAAACTTTTCTCACAATCGTATGGTGAAATAAAATTCGTATAGCAAGATCTCACAATGTTTGACTTCATAAGGTGAAAAAATCGTATATCAGGGTAATCGTATCTCGAGGGTACACTGTCCTGACCTACACGGAAATCTATTTTCTGTAAAAGCAGCTGCACAAAGAGGATATATAGTACAGTTTGGACATTCACGATGCTGGATTAAAAATCAAAGAAAGATGCTAGTAGCATCCGGATCTGTATTAAACAGGCTATACATTCTTGACGTCGAGTCTGCTATTTATACTGTTAAAGGTGTGGTTGCATTAAATTTGAGTTGATCTTAAAAGAAAGCATTTTTTTCTCTATCAGTTGATATGTTGTTTGTTGTGTTAGGCGATCTCATTGCCAAGATATTTGAAGAGTAAAATCGAAAAAGTCTGATCACGGTAAAAACACTGAGGCCAAAAAAACATGCCCAGACTTGCCCAAAATGATGTCACACGTGATTTATCTGTCAATATATCTCGTATTCACATCGGCTATTTGCGATAAAAGTCTAGTCCTACGCGGCTCTATTGGCATATATTTTATTTTGTATTTGCTCATGTTGGTTAGAATAAAATTTTCAACCCCGCTACAGATACATTATTCTGAATGTTTCAAAGGCCTCAAATAACGAAAATTGAAAATTAGTCTTACTCACTTTCTCCAAATGCTGTGTAAACATTTGAGTGCCAACTACCGGTAACTGGACTTTTGGGCGACAGCCACTAGGGCGACAGACACGTGGGCGACGCTTTCGGTTCGAAAGGCGACAACTTCAGACGGAAAGGCGACACGGCAGACAAACCGGCGACAATTCTAGACTAGAAGGCGACAAATTGGTTTGCTGTTTGGTTGAAGGCAAGGTAATGTACTGACAAACTATGAGATGCTGTCGTTGTGTGCTATGCTTACGTATATTTTTGAAACGTAGCCTTGAAAGTGTTATTGTTTTTTTTAGACTTTTTTATAAATCGAAATTCCAACATGTATTTTTAAACGCCATTGGTGGGATTGGGATTTTTCTGATTATGCTAGCCCAGACAATTGACAAAATATTAAGGTTTTTTTTTAAAAATGCATCTAGCTTGAACAATTAAAACACTAAAACTTGTTTTTGTATCAGCATGTTTGTTCAACACTGTTCGAAAAGTCACGTTCTCGGCTGAATTGTCGACAATCTTGTCGCTGATTAATGAAACTTAAGAGTTATCCCTTCTCTGGTTGTTGAAACTTTAAAGTTATCTTACCTCGAGAAGAAATAGTTTTATGGTTTCGATCGTCAAAATTCACAGTAACTGGGAGAAGAGTTTGCTCTTTGTGTGAGATGAAAAGACAATTCCCTATTATTGTAATTTCTCATTTACTTGTGGAAATAATGATTTCCTTATCCTTGTTTCTTTACAATTATGATAATAATTCAATGTCATTATAATGCAGACTCAATAGGCTAAATTGCGGTTCACACTGATCTATGTTTGTTGAGATTTTATTTGAGTATGAAGAGTGAAGGCTTTTTCTGACATAGGTGTCTAAGATATATCCATATTTTACTAACTTCTGCAGCTTGTTGCAAGAGGACTAAACAGCATCACAGAAAGCTTATGGAGAAATGATCCATTCCAAAGCATAGAAATCAACTGGTCCTGATGCCATGTTACCCTAGAGTCACTTGAGATATTTGACCGAATTACCCTTGTCACAGATCCCGATGGCACACACAACCTGTAGTTTGAGACAATGAGGAGTGATCAACACCTCAAAGACCTTTGTGATATATACTCAGTTGCAGGTTAATGCTGCCATGTACCACATTATATACTATATTTTGCATTTTAACACGCACTATGAATCTTTTTTATATGCGACTATTTTAACAAAGGACAGACTTCAGAAAAGATGGGAAGATATTACAGACAGCCATTGGCTTGAACTTTAATAACAACTTTATTAAATAGTGGTGTAGGGAATTTCCTGCAATTATTTTTGTGTATGATTGGAAGTGCAAGTGCTTTTGAGCACCTGTGAGTCACTGTGTACAATTATACTCCTGTAATTCAAATTATCTTTTCATGTAAGTTTTAGAATTAGTAGAAAGTAATATTCAGTTGCCAATTTATAACCGTGAACCTGATCTCGTCATTCTAGATAGGAAAGAGAAGTTCTATCGCTAGATGGGTTTATCTACATAGTATCAATCAGTATAAAGTCATTGTAAAAAAATTAATGCTACAAACTATTGATATACATATTTTTGAAAGTTATATATGATAAAAATCAGCTTTACTATTTGTATAAATATACCAAAAAGCAAATTTATTAAAATGTATAAAGCTAAACTCATATGTATGTATTTATTTTCATACTGCAATCAGAACAAGAATATACATTAATTTGAGATCTACTACCGAGGGTCCTAATACATGATACATGAGCCAAAGGTAGTATAATGACTCATCAACAGCGGTATGCTAGTGACTCAAGAATGCATCGCTTCAAAGGGGTTGAAAAAGTTGGTACCTCTATGATGTCATAAATTAGGCGGTAAGGAATCTCAGACTCTTGCCACACTGATAAGCAACTTGCCAGTTTTTCCAAGCATTCAAGGAAGTAAAAAAGAAAATAGTGACTGGCTAAATGACTTCTGAGCGTGTTGACAGACTCTAAAGTTAAATTTGTGGAAAAGGATGAACGGAAGAATAGTTGGGCGATTAAAGACAGATTAATCTCAGCAGTTTTTTTTAAATAATAACTATCTCAATTAAATAATTATTTGGTACATTCATTAATACAATATGAAATTCTACTGTGTGTAAAAGAATAATGTAATCAGATTAATGAGGATATAAGCAGGTAATAGATGCCAAGGAAATAAGGTGGAGCAATGCGTAAAAAGTATGCTAATGCAAGATTTCCGATCTGGGCATCAATAAAGTTGGTGTCTTGTTAGTGTTCACCACTAATTCACAACAACATAACAGGCCATAGCAGGACTTAATATTTTGAATTAATCCTGCCCTCAGAATTGTCGCCTCAATGTCCAGAATTGTCGCCTGTTTGTCCGCTGTGTCGCCCTTCCGTCTGAAGTTGTCGCCTTTCGAACCGAAAGTGTCGCCTTTCGAACCGAAAGTGTCGCCTAAGTGTCTGTCGCCCTATTGACTGTCGCCCAACCGTCCATAATTCCGACTACCAATTCTACCGGAAATTCTGTCAAGCAAACTATGTAGAATAAGGTCTTTGTATCAGCACAGTTCCGCTACTACCCACACTAACGATATACAGCCTTCCAAAAGCCCCGCCCACATTATGTCCGTCGCCTATCCTTGGGGCGGGGCTGTATATCATTGCCCACACCGAAAACTAGTTTCTTACTACCGTAAGTAAAATGAGCAAGCTGCGTCTTTGAAAAGAATATACATAAGGATAGAGTTTTAAGGATGAGAAGTCTGCTGCAAACTGGATTTGAACTCACATTCTCCAGTTCTGCGGACATCCATATACCATATCCAATTCACTACAATATTCTGCAAATCATGTTTTGCATTATCTTTAACAATATTATTTTATTATATAATTTTTACAAGCAAACAGATTTTCACCTCGACATAAAGCTTTTATTAAAAACATTCATCAAGTCGTGGCCACTCACATAGTTTTAGCTGATACAATAAGACAAATTCATCTACTGCAACAAACTCAAACAAAACATCATGGTTTATGCAGCACACATTCAAGTCTCTCTTTCCCCTTTATGACAGTTTCCACACTGACAAAGCTGCTTCGGCTGGTGGGACGACATAAACACCCTGTAATCAGCAAAACAAATGCAATAAATATATGTCATTCATAGATATGTCATGCTAAAGCGTATCTACTGAAAGCTTTAAAATTGGGAGTTTGATAGATTGCGAGTGTAATTTTAAAAACGAATAAATGTTTAACAAAAGCACAAGTACGCCAAGCCAACGATTCGAAGCTTTGGTTCTGGAAGTTAAAGATTTGCATTGATCAATCAATTTTCTTCACTTTCTACAAGTGAAAAGTGAACATCTAAAGTCAAATCATAAATCTAATTCACTAGATAAAACTGCTGCAGAAAATTTGAAGCAAATGTAGCTAGGTGAACCGATAAAAAAATATAAAACGATGATTAGTGATAGCAAAAGTTATAATTTTATTAATTAGTACATATATTAATGAATACTAAAATATTACCTTTAGTATATTCATCAATCTAAATCATTGTATTGCTAGATGCTAAAGATTAAAAAGAAGCCGTCAAGAACTCACTGTACATACATATCTCGCATGTGCAGGAAATTACATTTTAGCCTCAAACAGGGAAATATAATCTGAATGTAAACTCAACAGGAAACTCTATAGGAGACTCGAAGTAAAAGATAAATTTACCTTCTCCGATCTTCCTCCGTAGAACGTTAACTACCTGATGCCCAGAAAACTCGCAGTCACCTTCACAGTAACTTCACAGCAATTTTTACAATTATGTTGTCCGCCAATAAAACGTGTCCATCGAGTAATTTATTAAAGTAACGATGTTAATTAATTTAGTAAATATCGATGACCATGCGATTTAATAACAGAGTAAAATCCCTAAACTTGAGATCACAGACAACGCGTTTTATGAGTGATAACATTTATTATGGCCTATATAAAAATTTCGCGCTGATGATTGGCTAAGGAAGCGACCTCATATTTATCGCTCGTGGTTTCTTTTCAGATGTGTTGCTTGTGACGCCACGAAAGAAGCACCCGCTGGAATGTGAGCTTTTTAAAAGAGGGCTTCATTCAAACGCATATATCTCTGGACAGGGTTGATCTACAAAGACAAAAATGGCATCAAATTGTAGCTGATGTTTTAGCCTTTAATGGGTCTTAATTTCATTAAATCGAATTTTTTGACGCAACCACATCTTTAATGCTGCCATATCTTCCTTCCGTGGCATCATCATCTCGCTCATGTAGACGTAAGTAGCCTCAATAACATAAATTATTGGTGTGAAAATGGTTGTAATGTTACCGGCGAAATAGGCGTCTGTGAAGCTTGCGTGAAAGGTAAAATGTCTCAATGGCCATTTCGAACTGACGTGGCATTAAATCAAGTAGGTTTCTTGAGTTGGTACATACGAATGTGTGTGGCCCTATAAAGAATGAATCTTTAGGTGGTAGCAAGTACTTTGTTTCTTTGATTTTAGTAGGCATGTACATGTATATCTTTTACATGAAAAATCTAGCGTGTTCCAGTCGTTTAGAACTCATGAATCATTATTGACAAATCAAACTGGACAGACTATAGGTAAACTTAGAAGCGATGATCGTAGAGAAAAGAGATGATGAGAGGTCGTTGAGAGATATGATGATACACCAAATAGATGTACAAACGGCGTTTCTGAATGGAAAACTGTCAGAAAATGTACAAGTGTATATGGAACAGCCTTAGGGTTTTGTCAAGCCTGGTAAAGAAAATTTAGTCTGCAAACTGAATTGCTCGCTGTATGGACTAAAACAGTCGCCTAATTGTTGGGACATGGTATTAGATGAATTTCTTAAATCATTACACTTCGTGCAGTCCTCTGCTGACAACTGTGTGTATATTCGCTAAAAAAACGACAACAAAATGATGATGGCGTCTACGTAGATGACCTGTGTATAATGTCAGACACTACTGCTGCGAAGACGACCGAATTACAATCAGTTATCTCATCTCAGTTCAAAATGACGGATCTCGAACAACTTCATTGTCTGGGATTAATTGTTGAAGAGACAATTCTATGCGTCTAAGTCAGAAACCTTACATTCAACAAATACTTCAGAAGTTCAACATGGAAAATTGTAAGCCTGTAGCAACTCTGGCAGCATATGATGTAAAGCTGGGTCCCAAGGATGGAAGCAAATTAACAACTCTCGATCTCTATTAATCGATTGTAGGAAGTCTACTATATGCTGCCGTATCTACTCATTCAGATATCGCTGAAGTGGTGGGAGCCTTTACCAAGTTTAATGCTTGCCCCACCCGGATCAACCCGACTACAGCCAATTGAGTGATACGTTACCAAAAGGGCACGAAAGATTTAGGCCTGGTTTTTAGAAAACAAGGTAAACCAATGGTCGGATACACAGATGCGGATTAGTTTTCGTTAATGCTGGTTGTCAAATCAGCTAGTCCAGCAAGCGTCAGTCAGTTGTTGCCATCTCTACTACAGAGTCAGAGTATATTGCGTTGTTTGATGGTGTTGTTGAATGCATGTGGTTACGTCAGCTAATCTCAGATATTGTAAGTGCACGGCTTAATTTTACAACTATCTTTGTAGACAATCGATTAGCTGCAGCAATAGCAAACAGCCGGAAAACAAGCAAGCGTACAAAACACATCGATGTAAAATACCACTACATTCGTGAGGCAATTGAAGCTGGTGATGTCTGCAACGAGTTTTGTTTGACAAAAGATAATATCGCTGACATATTCACGAAGCCACGACCAGGTGATCCATTTTTCAAACTTGGAGACATGTTGGATTTGAGCTAGTTGAATGTCTGACCAGTGATGATTAAATATAGTAAACACAAACTGTTACTTTTTTGTTTCTCAATGATTAAGATCATTGTAATTTTGGGTTACTCAGACTGGCTGTTGGTGCAACCACGTAACTGAGTAGGAGTATTCTAATAATAGCAGTTTCATGGTTTTAATAGTGCTTTCTCATTGTGCTTTCTAAAAGCTTGTTGCTTATTGGAACCCATAGCTTTTTCGTAAAGCTTTTTCTTTGCTCCCAACTGTCAAGATGAACGCAGCTAATAAAGTTTCTGTCAATAAACTGAATATTCAAACTTTATAAACAACACCGACAAGTTAGCTGTGACAATGGATTGAAACTAGTCATTTCAGTACATGAAACTAATCAGGTTTAGCAAAACCAAAGATTTCAGAGTAACTATCAAGGTACTGAAACCAACCATAGGGAAAGTTACGAATGCCATGGTCTTTCACAACCCTGTGAGGCACAACTGAGCCATAATAAACCACAAACTGTATAAAGAATGATTGAAATGCGAAACTATACAAAAACCAAAGATTATCAGATTCTTTTTTGAATTCCACTTACAGATCAAATGCGAGCACTTTTCTTTCCTACAGGCAAGATCCTGAAGACATGCTTTGTCTAACAAAGCATATACAAAAACCGACCGGGCATTAAATTCCACATCAGCTTCAGTTGAACTATAGGTTACAGTTCATACTTATGGATACTCTAGGTTTAGCAAGAAATGAGAATTTTTACAAACATCTCGGCTAGCATGAGTACTGAAATACAGGTTAACTCTAGCTTATCACCTTCATCAGTTGGAAAAAATGTTTGATCAAGCTGATTGCGCCATGAATCCTATCCAGACAGATGACAATTCCTAACATGAATCTCAGATGCAGAATCAAGCGCACCACAATAGAGCGATGATACAAGATCCTAAACACGCAGGAGTGCAGTGGATGATCACACAAAGCATGTTAAAATACAGAAATCTGTGTGGCTCGGGTGCTAACACAAATATCAGTATACCCAAAATGTTCTGTAGTTGAACCAATGTCAGTGAACACTGAAAGTACTTTTGTTGAATGTGGCTATACACCAACTACCTGGCGAGGTACCAGGCAAACCAACATCTTCAGCTGATACCCTGATTTTGTGATGTACTAGATGACCAGCCTGACCTAAGACGTTTCGAACTACAGGCTGAGAGAAATCTACTATGACCTATATGCCAACTAAAAATGGTGCGAAAAGACTATGAGACTGTTTACTTGATGTGGTTGTCACATAGGTTTTTTTTTATAAAATCACTTTGCTGATTACTATTTTGGTTTTTTGCTCACTTTAATAACTTTATCAGTGTTACACTGCGTTATAATCCAACCTTTCAAATATGGTCAATGGGGATGTTCTTAATAATCTGGTAGCGCTAATGTTGTAACATGCTAGTTCTATTTCTCTCGCTTTCTCTGCCAGATTTTTTGTTTGTTACACATGCATCAGGTTGGCAATGTACTAATTTACCCATTAGTTCATAAGAAGCTTGGTGCTCTAGGCGGCAGATATCGTACATGAGTGCCTTTGTATATTTCGCCAAAATTTATAAAATATGTTACAACATAGTTGACCAGATATTTGTTCAATCAATTTATATTAATATGAAAATATCAAGTCTGCATGTTAAGGCCTAGTACACAGTTAACTATTCCAATACGTCAGAGTTTACTAGAGTTATTGATCTGTCAAATGAACATAACCCAACATTCTAAAGTGCTGTTAAATTTAAGTATGCAATACAGTATCCAATCTAGTTGAAAAATCTATTTGTTTAAATGATCCAACCGATACTATTTCTTGGCATTTAAGTGCTTAACTGAGCAGGCTTTTAGGAAAGAATATGGTCTACATCAGCTTTTTCTAAGCGGTAGAACAATAGATACTTACTTCGAAAAAGAATTACTTTAGTAATGATGGAACAAGATCTTCATATTTAATACTCTAGAATTTCTACACAATGTTTCCTCCCTACAAGACTGTTCAAAATCCTAATGATACTTACAATTCTGTCATTGGCCTTATTACGAGTTATAATAAAAACTAGCAAAACAAAAAATCGTGAAGTGCAATTGTCTTGACAGGTAAGAAAGGTTTTAATTCATATTAGCGTCTTCAGTTTAGTCATTCAAGTACGAAATTATAAGAAAAAACGATGAAATAGCTGCACTACAAGTTGTCTACCACTTCATTTGTGTTGAGAAAGACTCCTTGCAGATAATTGCTGTCTGCATTTTTATTGAAGCATTGCCTTTACGTAAACAGTTAATCTATAACACAGTTTTACTTGAGAGGAACATATCAGCTTATCTTTTAAATTTTGGTACAACTTGTGTTTTGAATGCAATATACTTGATGCTGCAAATCTTTTAAATGATAATATCAAAGTCCCAAAACAATGCCTTTAGTTTAAATTATCTTAAGACATAGCCTGTTGCAAAATGAAATCGCTGTAAATGGCTAAAACATCAAAATTCCAAATACGCGTTGGAAAAGGCTTTCAGCCGACTTACGTCCCATGAAGATAATACGCGTAAACATATTGGCAAAATGTCTACCTTGTGAAAAGATGTTTGCTATGCTTAATTAAAAATGGTTTTAAATGTTAAAAATAAATTAAAACAAATTTTAATGCTAAAATTTGTTTGACTATTTAATTATTATCATGCATTTCTTATACTTATTCAATAGTTTTCTAGGGTATTCCAGCGGATGGATTTACAAAACTTCACCTTATTCGAATAAAAAACAGTTTATGGAATCTTTTTTATTTTAATAATTTGTATTATGTTTCACATTTATTTGCTATTATATGCATTTTATAGTTTTTAAGCATGTGATTGACTGTTTTAAGAGATTGGTGTAGATATTTGTGTCTATAAATATATAAAGCTGTCTATTGAGTCGACATGTTTATTTTCGATTAAGGTGCACCGCTCACACGTGAGGAAGCGACGAAACAAAGACTGTATTGCTTGTTGAAAAGATGCCCTCTCTTTCTACTAAAGTTGAACCTGCAATGGCTACTGATCCAGCAGAATGTTCTAAAACTTTTGTGGTCATGATGGAAAAGAAAATCAGGAATTTAGAAAAACGAAAGGTAAACGTTGGAAAAAGTTGCATCGAATTTTCCAAACGAATTGCAGCAGGGTCGATGTTGTGAGTTGACAAAAGGCGCGCCTAGTATATTATTTTATAGGACTACATAACAGAGTGTGTTAAAATTGTCACAAGGAACTGCAGGAAATCTATGGCATATTACTGATCCTAACGAGGAAGATATATAGATATTTTTGCTACAAATAGAGCAAAACACTAAATGTTACCTGTAAGATTTTTGTTTTAAAGCTGCACAATTTTAACGCCTACAACTTTGATTCCATGGTTTCAGTGTTTGTCGCAATAGCTCTAAAAACCATCAGTTTTTAAAATAGTCGCGTAAACGAAGCGATCTCTTATGTGCTAAAGTTTATATAAAAAATAGTGCAGATTTTGTGCATGGTTGCTAAAATTGTACACTGTACGAAGCTGGCTTTTATTTTCTCAAAATGTTTATGTAACACGCCTATATATCAAGGTTGGCCGATTAAAATCAAATTATTTAAATCATCCTAAAAAAATAATCGATGATTTTTTTTTGTCAAAGGCCGTGATTTAAATCATCCTAAAATATCATGTTTGATTTATTTTCTTCAGAACACTCCCAAATATGAGGGTCTACTGTGAATATGAACTGCACAACTTGGTCAAAATTGAAATAAAAACAACTTTTCATAAATTAAAGTGCCGCAAAGTTGTTTTGTTATATTGCTAATGTTTTCATGTGGCATGCTTCAATAAAATAATATTATGTTAGCAGTTATGAAAAAAGCCGGCAATTGATGTTTTCAAAAAAATCTGATTCGAATCAAAAAATGTGATTTAGCTAAAAAAAATATCTGATTTTTTAAAAAATCATGATTTTTTCCAACCCTGTCATATATCCCAACCTACATGATACCCTGGCTATTGAATATATTTTTATTTTTGGAACTGTTGCCAGGTTGTCACCGAATGTGACCTTGTCGTATTCGTTTGTGTTAAAATTCATTGTTATTTAAAGGTTGACTTGCAACAAAATTCACATTAGTTATTTGGTATCAAAAGATTCACCATGTTTTACTCTGTTGTGTTGTAGGTGCAAAATATGTGGAAATGTGATTACACACTCTTAAAAGCTCAAAAATGAACAGTTAATCACCGTCATCACGAAACCGCCCTAGATTGAAATCAGTTTATTTCTCTGATGTAGTCATTACATTTGGTTATTGATTTGTCACGTGATGTTCTCACGTAAACTGAAAGGCCAATAAAAGGCTCAATATAAAATTTCTTGTAACACTAGTTTGTGACAAACAAGTTTCAGGTTTTACCGAAGAGCCCTTACTAAATATAAATGCTCGCTAGTTCACAGTTTTGTTTCGGCTTAGTCTAATCGTCTAGTCGTAATCTGATCATGTGACCCCATCTTTCCTGCCAAACAGCGCGAATAATTTCTGCAGCATTTTTCTGTTATCACGGGTGACCAACAGGCTCGCCATGTTTATTAGACAATGATATGTACTCCTTCGAGCTAAGGTCAAAATATTAAACAAATTTTTACGTTAGGTTTTGAGATATCAGTGCTCAAAGTAACAGCATTACAATGATGATGAAACAGACGCGTAAGAACAATAGACATGGCTTTATTGAATACTGAAGTATATTTGTGAAAATATTCCGACGAATGAGGTCGCGCGAAAGTGTAAATAAGCCATCTTGTGCGTTTGCGTCCCATTTGAGCCGTTTTGGAAAGAGATTTTAATCTATTAGTTGGGAATTGTTTGGGAATTCCCAACTTGAAAACGAATATTTTTTGTGTGAGTTTTGTATGTGCCTTCCGAGTTAGAAAACAAATAATTGCTTTTGTTGATGACATTTTAGCCGATTTAGATTTTCGTGATCACACAGATAATTACAATAGCAGCACCAACTCTGATGATGGTGAATGTAATGGTTTTGTAAGAATAAGGAACATCGTAGGGGATCGTTTTAGATTTGTAGCGATCGTAGCTTCGCATCGCTTTATCAATGCACAAAATATAGACACATTGAATTTTGTACATAGCAGTGTGTGTTAACATGTTGGCAGAATAAAATATATAATCAAAACACTCTTTATAGTTTGAAATTGAAAAAATATTGTATACATATCATGAAGCAATATTGTCAATTTTCGGTAAAATGGCTGGCAGTAGGCCGATAGCTAAATTTGTACATGGACGGCAGTGAAAGGGTTAACTGTCATCTAACTACCTTTAGACCAAACTTGAAGATTATCAAAAGAAGCAGAGTCGTGGACAAGATTTGACTGATGAGCAACTGAAAGCAGTTGCAAAATTGGATGATGTCTTGTCTCAGATTGAGCTTCTTCAGGATTTGATCAAACAAGTAAACACGTACGGAGCTGAGGTAAGTTAGTTTTCTTGATGGTGCATTTACAAACATCTTGTCATTCATATTCAGTACATTGATTGATACTCATTAACAACAAAACATACTCGGCATTAAAATTTCTCAAGCAGGCCTTATTTAGTTTGAGGGAATCAAATGTATCTTACCCTTTGACCTGTTGAAACATTCTCTGAACGGCTCAATTATGACGCTCAAAAAATGGTTTTTGATCAATTATAAGAAGCTAAAAAGTGTAGTGCTTCTAGTTTAATTGTTTGTAGTTGATTACGGTTATAAGAGTTGAACATACATGTGCCACACAATTCAAAGTTGATTTGTTCTGCATTGCTATATGTCCTCTTTAGGTTATGAAACAGCAGAAGAAAGTACAAAAGCGAGAGCGTTTTGAGCAAATTGAGAATGAGCGTAGGCGATTCGCCGAGTTGCTTCATTTACAAAGTGTTCTAAATGCTCTTGGAGATGGGGAAACTCGTCAAGCATTCTCTGAAGGGTCTGCTGGTGCAGTGAAGCTTGAGGAGCAAGAATTAAGCCACCTGGAGGAACTCTATAAAATCATTAACCCAGAGCGTTGTGCTGATATGAGGTCAGTCTTCAGGAATATTTAATTTTTTCCCTACTGACCAGTACCGTGTTTCCTAAAAAAATTATAAATGTCCTGGAAGCTTGCAACAGTTATGGATTATTACCAAGTCTCAATTTTAAACCCCAATTAAAAGTTCTGTCTGCAGCATTAACTTTGTCTCGTTTTTCGATTTGATAGTCTGGCAGCTGTTGCAAAATCTTCTGCTGAGCACTTGCAGTTTGTGCTTGACGGACGCGATAAAGCTATATGTGGAACAACCTATCGATCTCTGAATGATACCATTGCCAAGATTAAAGATTGTTCATTCTTCACTGAATCAAAAGTTACGACGTCCAATGAAAAGTCCCAAGGTATTAGTTTTTTTCTGTCATATAGTTCTATAAAGATTTTACACATTAATTTGAAAGTACCTATATATAGGTTAGCTGCAGAATCCATCACATTATGTAATATTGTTAGTCAGGCAACCGTGTTCAAGTAATATTGCAGGTTTTAAAGTAATTTTTGCTGCATTTTATTTATAAAAATTATTGATTTTTAACTTTGAAAAATAAACTTAATGGTAAAGAGTTCTACATGAAAGTTTATAATTTATATGATTCTTTCGTCAGAAATATCAGACACAGCAACAGAAAAGGAATTCATTATTGTCCAGTCGGAAGAGTTGCCTCCTCCTAACTCGGAAGAAGTAATAGCCTCTCTGCCTCCAGAACTTCCGGTTGAACAACCTGTTGCTGCTAGTGAACAAGTGTACCAACCTCAGATGGAAGGAGTTGTGCCACCTTCAGACTCAAAAACATTGGAAGATATTGTGGAAAATGTGCAAGGAACGTTCAAATTCATACAGGATTCGGAACTTGATGCTGATTGTGAGTATGTCTTGCATTTCTTCACCTCCATTGTCTTAAAACGATTTTGATAAAGCAATTTTGCTAACAGGGCAATTGCTTAATTCTTTGTAGCTCCATCTAATGTCGATCCAGCCGTGGTTTCTGTTCATCAGATGCCTCACCAGCACTATCAACAGCAACCAATGGTTTCACACAGTCAACCAGGTAAGCTCATGTCATTTCCTTCACAGTAATTTGCCTCTGTGTATATATTTACTAATTGCTATTGTGTTTCGTGGTCCTCTCCTACAGTTATACCTCGACATGTCAATTCTCTTGTATCTGTAATCTAATTTTCCTGTTTAAAATAACTAAATACAAAGCAATCCGCTCCCACCCTTTAAAAAGCACCTAAAAACCGGATATTAGTATGAAAAATTACTTTCTAATTCAAATTCACCGCTTATTCTCACAAAGTAACAAATACCTATGTAGTGGTTATGATCTGGAATAACATTTAACATTATTATGTGCAGTACTGCGTGGAGTTTTGACCACTGAGACAGACGGTAGCAGCTAACGGTGGTGCGAGAGACTTGAAGTGCGAGAGACTTGAAGTGCGAGAGACTTGAAGTGCTAGAGACTTGAAGTGCGAGAGACTTGAAGTGCGCGACACTTTCGTGGCGCTATGTAATATAACATAACCTTTAGATTTAACTTAAAGAATTTAGCTCACTATGCACACTTAAAATGAGTTTTAATCTCACGCTAAACTTAGTTCTAATTTTATCTTTGTGTTCCTTTTCTATTGTCTTATGGCTTGGCTCTTTTTGTCTCACATTTAGCCTTGCTCTCGCCTTCACTTTTAGCAGGATTTTTCAATCCTTTTGATGCGATGAGGTAGACCGAGTGATGTTGTCATCCTAAACAACCTCTCTTATATTTGGCCACCTAGCAGCCATATCGAAAACTGTCTCATACACATGTATCTCAAATTTGTCTCGTATCTCATGGCAAAAATTTGCGCGGATTCTTCCTCATATCTCAAATCTATTGCATGTTGAAACACTCGTATGTCGAGCTATGACTGTAGGTACCATAGAGTTATCTTCCCCTAGAGTGATAACAACAAGAATGTTTCCGGTGCCAACAAAGGCCACGCCCCTTTTTTGTGGTAGTCAATCGTAGTGATTGACTAGATCAATAACATCAGCCATGAGACTGGTTAAACAATGATCACGAATTTCCACAGTTAAGATAGAAGTTAATGCTTATACTAAAAAAATGATGATTATAGTTTAGTGCTCTAATATATGTTTATTATTTAAAGCAATTCCACACCTACATGACTTGCAAAAGCACTGAATAGATAGTGTTAAGTAAGTGAGTTAATGCAATCAGTTACACGTAGATAAGATAGATAGTCATATTGGGGTTGTATTACATTAGTGTGATGGGAAGCTAATCGACTGCCATCAACTATGAGCTGTACTACCCGGCGTTGCCCGAGTAATAAAAAAGTCTTGGACAGAAAATTTATTTTTATATAACATTTACCATTCTAACTTTTAAACTTCATACCATGAGAAAATATTTTTAAGCAGTTCAAATGAATTAAGAGGAAAAAGAAAACACCTGTAAAGGTTTTCAAGCTTTTTCAAACAACTGCAACTTTTAAATTTCATATGATGAAAGAAGTGTTTTGTTGAAATAAATTAGGAAGAAAAATAAAACTGTAAATGTGTTTAAATGTAAAATATATAGCAAGTAATGGCTAAAGATGAACTGTTTAACTATGATTACAATGAAAAATTATTTAATAAATGAGGTAATAAAAAAGTCCATTTTATTTTTTATAATTATAATTTAGTATAATCAAGTATAATTTATGTTTATTTAACATATAACAACATTTGCCACTCTAACTTTCAAACTTTTTGCTTGCTTACATCAAGCAAGGATGTCCACTAACTAGTGGCCATCCTAGTTAGTGGCTTCAAGTCTATGTATTTGATTGATATGTATTGAAATCTAATATTACATGCAATGGCTCTTTTAGACTTTGGTGTCAATGAATCACTTCACTTTATCACCATACAATGTCAATACTTTCAGTTGATGGCAGTCGATTAGCTTCCCATCACACCGATGTAATACAACCCCAGCATGACTATCTATCTTATCTATGAGTAACTGATTGCATTAACTCAGTTACTTAACACTATCTATTCAGTGCTTTTGCAAGTCATGTAGGTATTGAATTGTTTTAAATAATAAACATATATTGGAGTAATAAACTATAATCATCTTTTCTTTAATATGAGCAATAATTAATAATTATTCTCTATACATGTAGTACTTTCTAAGC
Source organism: Watersipora subatra (assembly GCF_963576615.1). Taxonomy (NCBI): domain Eukaryota; kingdom Metazoa; phylum Bryozoa; class Gymnolaemata; order Cheilostomatida; family Watersiporidae; genus Watersipora; species Watersipora subatra. The sequence goes on along the minus strand of NC_088708.1, from coordinate 11,046,808 downwards.
CTGTAGTATTAGTAACTACTACACTCTATACCTGTAGTATTCATATCTTAACTGTAGAAATTCATGATCATTGTTTAATCATTCTCATGGCTGATGTTATTGATCTAGTCAATCACTACGATTGACTAGCACAAAAAAGGGGCGTGGCCTAAACGCTCCTTGTTGGCACCGGAAACGCTCGTGTTGTTGAAGGGACTGTTATCACTATATGGGAAGATAACTCTATGGTAGGTACTGATTATTTTCTGTCTCTTAATTAATTTTATATTGTTTGAGGTCTGAGAATGGAAAACATTTTTACCCTGGCTAAACTGACATTTTAGGCTACGTTGGAAGCGATGTAATTCCTATGCCACTTGTGATAGGTCAGTTTCGTTGGTAATGTGCATGTGTTTGCAGTTTGCTAGTGGTTTACTGCAATGTTTGTCCATATTCCATCTAACCACCCCGTTGCGTGTTTGTAGGAGTTGAAGGTTTACTCGCAACAAAATTCACATTACAGTTATTTGGTATCAAAAGGTTCACCTTGTCTTACTCTACTGTGTTGTAGGTGCAAAATATGTGGAATTGTGATTACAAGCTGTTAGAAGCTCAAAAACGAACAGTTAATCGCAGCCATCACGAAAACACCGTAGTTTGGAATCGCTTGATTTCGATGGCGTTCTCAAACATTGTGGTTATTGTTTTGACACGTGATGTTATCACATGAAATACAAGGCTCAATATAAAACGTCTCGTAGCACTAGTTTATGACAAACACTTCGGGTGCTACCGGAAAGCCCGTATCACATATAGATTCTCGCTACTTACAGTTTCGTTTCAGCCTGGTCTAATCATCTAGTCATAATCTGATCATGTGACCCATACTTCCTGCCAAACAACGCGAACAATTCCTGCAGCATTTTTCGACCATCACAGGTGATCAATAGGCTCATCACGTTTATCAGAGGATTATATGCACTCCTTCGAATTAAGGCTAAAAAAATTAAATGAATTTTTATAGTAGGTTTTGAGATATCATTGCTCAAAGTGAAAGCATTACAATTATGATGCAATTCACTTGTAAGGACAATAGACATGGTTTAATTGAATGCATGAAGTATATTTGTAAAAATATTTTGACGAATGAGGTTGTATAAAAGTGTAAACAGAAGCCACCGTGTTCAACTACGTTCCAATTGAGCCGCTTTGGAAAGGGATTCTACTCTGCAGATGATGATGATGGCTGCAATGGCCACAGATGATGGCTGCGAGTAACCGTTCGATTTTGAACTTGTAAACACATTTCCACATATTTTGCACCTACAGCACAGCGGAGTAAGACATGGTGAATCTTTTGATACCAAATAGCTGTGATGTGAATTTATTTTTGCAAGTCAGCCTTTAAGCAACCTTTATTAGTCAGAGGTTTATACAGTCTAACCAAACAATGCTTTTACTATATCTAATTGCACATTTCAATTTAGGCCACCTCATTCTTCTCGTGTAACACCAATCTTTACCACACTTGGCACTTGAATTGTTTGTCATCTGTCTATTACAGCTTTTTGTATGTGTGGTTTGTATTTCTCACAATTTTGAGCCATGGGCTACAAACACCCGCCGAAATCCGTAGCCATCTGCTGTGGCTACTTGCACCAATACTACTCAATGACGCATTCGGGTGGTCATAAATGTGTCAGTTTCTTTTTGCTAACATGGATTATGTTCATAAGGGCACAACATGTCATATACCTGTTGGCAAATGACGCGTTTTGTCTGTTTGCAGCTATGGCTTGTCGCTAACTCACTACATTTTATATTACAGGTACCTATGCTATCAGCATAGGTACCTGCTAGATGGTTGTCATCATTAAGAGCATCATCGTAATCGTGAATTTCTGTCATTTGTCATTTCACAATTTTCTTTATATCGTCAAACTATTTGGTTTCTCAGAGAATTCAGGCTACACTCAACCAAATGGAGTTTTCCAACAATACTCGATGACGTCTGCACCCAACCCTGCTGTTGTCTATCCTTCCGCAGATGCTCCCCACAATCTTCCAATGCCAAATGAGGCACCTTCACAAGTGCACATGTACAGCTCTCAACCTGAGCCTACTGAGGAAGAGCACCCGACCAATTTTGCTAATGGAGTTACATTTGAGTCTTCAGTGATTAAGCAGCAGCAGCAAGAGAAAGGCTCACACGCTGATGGAGGTGCATTCTCTTCTTTTTATCCTTATCATTATGCGAGTTGGTATATTTTGTTAGCACCTGCCTTTCTACATTTGCTCAACTTGGTTACTTGCTTCTGGTTGTCTGTTCCGTAGAAGTTTCTGAAAGTAAGGCCTATGTTGTTGTATCTGTGTTCAGATTACCAACAGAGAGGCCATGGGCAAGTGCGGCGTGGAGGTGGAAATCGTGGTGGACGTGGTGGCTACAGCAATGGCTACAATGGACCTCGAGGTGGTTTCAGGGGTTCTGATAGGCCTAGCGGATATCGTGGAGGTGACAGGCAGTCTGGTGGGGACCGATCTTACCATTCTGGCAATGGTTTTCAATCAGACAGCAGACGTGGCGGACGAAATACCTCACGTGGAGGCAGCGGTAAGCTTTTTCATCATTCAATGAGCTTCTCTGGCTAGTGATAAAAGGAAACATTTCACAAATAATGCTGCGTGTTTGAAATAACTTGTTCGAGTTGGAAGTACTTGTACACATCGCGGTGTATATAATAGTATATACAATATATTCATGATTTGTAATATTTTGGCTGGATCAGTGTCCAATGTTCTCCTTGCAGGTGGCTATCGAGGAAGCTCCAGTACTTACTCAAACAGCAACCGATCTCGGGGTGGTTTTAGAAGTTCTCAGCAACAGCAGCCACCAATGTCTAATTAGATGTTCCATCAGTCATGAAATGCATTGAACATTCCTTCCATCCTTTTTCAAGTTTCTCACCTCTATAGGATGCAAATGATTTCTGCATCACTGAGGTTTCCTTCTGTAATGCATTGTGCATATTCTGCTGCTTCATAGCAAAGGAGCACCTTTTCAACAAGCAACATTGTCTTTGTTACAGGATGGGCATATCCTGTCATTTAACCGATTTCGGTTAGAGTGTATTATATCAACTATAATACGACCAATAAATATAATTATTGTTCTGCTAACTTTTCTACAAATTGCCATCAGTATTCGAAGCTATGTGTTTCTGTTCACACAACGTCTCTCGCACTGAGGTCTATATTCAGCGGTCTTGCTGATTCAATTGTTGATGAATAAAATGTTCAAGCTACTCAAGTATATTTTTGTCTGGTTACCCATGTTAGTGTATCAAATAAAACTTATCTCTAAAGTATTTCTATAATTTATTCAGCAATTACGGCTTTTCTCTAACGATATACAAAGCAATGACTCAATATAAATTGTAGCAGCTCCTGTTTCAATTGTGTTTTATTACATGCACATTAATGTTTTGAACTCTAACAACTAAGCAGAAAATAAGTTTTTAGTAAGCTGTTTCATTGATATTGCCATGTTGAATTTGGTGAATGTCTGTCCTCAGGTGTTCAGTTTCTGTGTTAGAATCCTAGAATCAAGTGTTAGTTGTAATTACTATGGCCTGTTGAACAATCAGAAAAATTAAATTCATAAGATTGCTACTGTTGAAGAAATACATTGGCAGTGACAGCTGCGGTTAATATGGATAGTTTTTAGTCGACATTAGCTCCGTCTACATAGCATGACACTACATTTAGTATTGTCATCAGGTAGAACATATGAAGACATGCAATAGTAAACATATCTGAACGTGTATTAAACGGTAACATGTAGTGAATTGAGTCTCAAGGTACTTTGTTCTTGGTAGAAAAAAATTGTGATGAAACTTGACCGGACAAACATGTCTATGATGTGTAACCTCGACTGTTGATGTCACATGGATGTTAGTGATTGCAGGTATCATAGGTAATTTGGTCTTGCGTTCTATGTTCTATGCGCTGTTAGAGTACTGAAGCTTGTGCAAACAGTGCCTCCATCAATGCGCTGATAATGACCGCTTGTATACAAGTTGCTATCGCAACATTGTGTGTGTATATTAATGAGCATGGCCATTACAGTTATCCTAGCCAGCTTATTCAATGCCAGCTATTATAAGGGCTATGCATATTCAATGTCAACCCTTTGTGTTTGCATTTTACGATTTAGCATGTATGAAACACAACGCTAGCAGCGTTAGCTTTTTTATATGTAGTTAGGCAGATTTATACAGCTTTTGTACATAGACGTTGAGTAAATGGATACAATAATAATAATACCAGGCAGCTCTATAGACTTGTTGTTCATTTGTAAGAAATAGATTTATGTTATGAAAAGAGACAAATTAATTGAACATGCTGCGTGGAAACACGAAGTGGGTTAGTCCCCGGTAGCTGCCAACCGGGACAGCTGATATTTGCGACAGCGAAGGTAGGGTTTAGCTGTTTGTTTGGTGTGCAGCTCTCAATACATGCTCACTGTTATACTGCATGATTGCGCTTTTGTTAGTATTAATATATTCCTGACTGTCACCTATCTGCTCTCGATTATCTCATACACATGGCTTGAAGCATCCTGTGAAGGAATCAAACTTCTCATCATGTTTTAGTAACATATCTATCATGGAAAGTGAACTGAAGATCGATTTGAGTGGTATCAGTGGTGAAGAGGAGGTCAGCGATACCGATAGAGATGAGGATACAAAAATCACCTCAGACTCCGCCATAGACGAGCTGATGTCAGCGCTAGACGTGCTGGAAGGACATGCTGATGATTCAATTCAGGTCTCTCGCAACACCGAGATGTACTGGATTACTACACTGAATGAGCGAGATGAGCTTATTTTATCCAACAAGAAGTCCATCAGCGAGTTGCAGCGCATTAACGACAAGCTTAGAGAGGAAAATCAAATGTTACGGCAGCAGCTTTCCTTAACAGACCGTTCTGAAGTTGTCTCTGCTTTACAAGACGATGCAGCTCAGAGTAGGAGCCTCTCTATGCAGGTAAATAAAAAGTTTTGCCTCAGTAGAACTCACTACAACTGTACATTCATTTGTTCGAAAGCAAATCTAACAGAAAGACACTCTGTATTTATTGTAACAATTTAGAGGAATAAACATGGTGCATTGTTAGCTCTAGTATAATTTCTGTAAAACTGGAGTTTTTTATCCTAATCATTTGCTTTTGATTCGGCCAAGTATGCGCATCAAATCAACCAATCATTGGTAGTATCACATTGATATTCGGCATTTCAAGCTTTTTAGAAAATTAAAAAGGTAGTTCAGAATAATTGAATATTATATGTTTTCAAAGCACAAGTTAAGAGTATTACATTAATTTAGAGAATTTTGTCTAGGTTTTGTCTCACCTCTTGTCTTAATCTCTCATGAAATGAACATTGAAAACTACAATGAATTCGTAATTTGAAATTGTACCAGCTGAAATTCTCCTCATTGCTAAGAATCATTCATTCATTTACATTGTTACAGCTTCAAGCAGAACTAGCAGCATTACAGTTGGATGTCGTATCACGATTGAAAGACCAGAATTCAGAGCTACAAGCGCGTCTTGTGAAGTGTGGGAAAAACTATTCTGAAGTCTTTAATCGCCTGCGTCAAAAACAACGACAGCATCCTAAGCTCTCAAAACTTGCTGCTGACTTGGAGAAGCAGACGGTCGGACTGAATGCAGAGGAGAAGAAGGGATTAAAAAAGCAAGTTGAAGACTTATGTGATGCCTATGACGAGATTATTACCGAGGCGTGCGATGAATGCGAGAAACAATTGCAAAGTGTAGAGACGTTGGAAGATGAAAACTCTCAGATTTCTGCTCGAGAAAGAGCACTCACTTCACCAAAGAGGAGTCGGCCAGCCAGCAGTCTTGAGACCGACAAGTACTACTCTCAGTTGCTTCAGATGTCTGAGAATTCAAATTCGGAGTTGCGAAAAGAGGTAGAAAGGCTGCACAAGGAAATGAACTCAAGAGAGCAGAAGTTATTCGATGACTCAATGGTCAGAGCTGAATATTCAAATCGCGAACAGATAGATAAAATGAAGTCCCAGATTTCTGAACTTTCACAAGAAATGTCGCTTCTGAATGTTGATAACCGAGCATTGAGAGAAAGGATACTTCGGACTGAAAATGAAAATGAGATTCTTGGGAAGAAAGTGAAAGATAGCGTCATGGCTGACGAGGAGTTAAATGCCCTGCAATCTAATCTCGATAGCCAGCTTGACCTTAACCATCAGCTCGAAGGCAAGGTCAAACAGCTTGAACTAATTCGTAAGGAGCATGAGAGCATCTGCTTAAGCATCAAATCCGAGTTGGCCACGGCAAACGATGCAGCACGGAGGTACAATGAAGAGCTTTTAGAAATAAGTGAACAGTTGAGATCCGCGAAAGAACTCAATCAAAGTTATGACTCTATTATTGGCGAGCTCGGCGACAAGCTCAAGTCTGTTAGGATTGAGAATGTGCATCTCACTGAGAAGATCAAACACGTGGAACATGTGCTAAGTGAGTCACAAGCGCAACGAGATATTAGGGATCAACAGGAGAGTCGCACTTTAGAAGATATCACTGCGCAGCTTGAAAATTTGAAAGAAAAACATCATCACGAAGTAAAAATGATTGAAGAAAAATTGCAATCTACAGAAAAGCAACGGGAAAATGCAAACATGAAAGTCAAGGCTTTGCGAGAACGGCTGAAAAATATGCAAGACTCGTGGCAAAAGATCTCAGGTAACACAGAAACTTCCTTTTCTGCCCTGCGAGATCAATATCAGCAACAGATCAAAGAGTACAAATCCATCGTACAATCATTAAAGTCACAGAATGCTTCTCTCAATATCAGGATTGACAGCTTGAAAAAGATCAGCTCACAGCATAATGCTAGCCAAGTGAGCAGTTTGGAGCAACAGGTGAGGCTGTTGCTTTAACTTGTCGCTGTTGCTTGTTGGTGAGACTATATTTTCAATATCCAAATACAGCATACATAATCTAGAGCTAAGTGTGAGTTGGCTTGTTATGAGTCATCCTTGATGCAGTCATGAAGTGATGACTTAAAATCTAGCTTTAGTGTGAGTAATGTACAAAAATAGGTTTAATCTGGCTAGGTTTGTGGAGTTGAAAGTTTTTGAGATGTGAAGTATGACTGGTGTTAAAACTCAATCAGAGTAAGCTAGTCTGTGTAAAGCGATTTAACATGGTGAATTGCCCAGGTTGATTATCTTGTTGCGATATAGAGCTGAATTAGGTCATTTGAGTCATATTGTTTTCTGCAATATTTGCAGATAGCGGAGTATAAACAAATCACGAGTGGATACAGAGAGGAGAACGTTCTCTTAAGAAAGGAGCTGCGAACAATTGTCCTCGAGCTGCAGGTAGAGTTTTAAGAATACATACTGACTACACTTAGATGTGAAATACAGTGTATTTATTGGTATATGCACGGTATCGATGACGTAGTTCATTATAAAATGTGACATTTCCTTTGTGATATAAAATAACATTTTTTGCTACTTGACTTTACCGCAAATTTGCTGTTGGAGCAGTTGTTTGAAGATTTTTAATATTGATAGTATATAGTGTTAATTTGTCATTTATTATTTAAAATCTTGAAATGATATAATACAGCTATTCTTACAATTTCATTTGCTATATACTGGCTGTTTGCTGTACTAATGTTGTTTCTGTTGCTGTTGTAGAGCCAAGGTTTATCTGAGGCTTGTGAGAGTAAACCTGTAAATTCAGATGAATTCGCGAAACTCCGAGACATACTAACAACAGCAAAATCTGAGTGTGAAAACCTTCAACTGCATAAAACACCCCGCAGCAGAGCAAGTTCAGTCGAGCGAAAAGCAAATTTTACAGAGGAAAGATCTGGTTCAGTAGAAAAAAGTTACAGCTTTGTGGGAAAAATATCTGATTCTGTAGAAAGAAGAGCCGGTTCAGTAGAGAGAAGAGCTGGCTCGATAGAGAGAAGAGATGGTTCAGTAGAAAGAAGCTCCGGTTCATCAGAGAAAAGAGCCGGTTCGGTAGAGAGAAGAGTTTGTTCAATAGAGAGAAGAACTGGTTCAGTAGAAAGGAGCGCTGATCCAGCAGAGAGAAGAGATGGTTCAGTAGAAAGGTCCCAATCGGCAGCAAGAAGATCTAGCTCTGTCGAGCGAAAAGCTGTGCCTGTTGAGACGAATGCTACCTCCATTTTGCAGAAGAACAGAGATTGGGACATCAGCTATGCAGGAAAGCATGCAACCAAGAGTCTCAACTCAACATACAAAGATAAATACAATTCATTGTCTCCAACCAAAAGTGACAATTTAGAAACCAAGGTATCACCGAGAAAACAGCCAGTCTTTGAGAATGACCCACAACACACACCCTCTACCAGGTATAAAGTTCTAAACGATCCAGCATCCCTCAGTGCGAGTCAAGAAGAGCGAGAACCGCTGGCTATCAGCACTCCAAGGAAGGTGAATCCAGCAGAGTATAAGTCACTCCTACATAGCGGCGCATACGGGATGAGAACTCAAAGATCGGTCGGCAAGTACTTGGAACCACTTGCTAAAATTTCTACTACGACAAGTGGTGCCAGTCTTTCTATGACTGTACCAACCCCAACTCTTTACGGCAATATGGCTACCAGGTCTGAGCAACGTGAACATTCTGGCAAGTCAATGCTGGTGTCTAGGCTTTCGAATAGTAGCGATGCCACAACTCTCAACTCCAAATCTTTCAACATCAACAGTAAGCAACCTTTACAAAGCCAGGAAGAACGGTCTGTTCACAGTAACACCATGTCAAAAACTAAAGAAGTTGTCGAAATCAAAGATCAAAATTCAGCTGAAATTGATCCAAGTAAGTCATTTAAGCCAATAAACCCAGATGATGACACTGTGCCGCAAAGTTGCGGCAGCACGCTTGCGAGTGGCAAGCCATTACACGTCACGAGTACTCAGCGATATTACTCATCAAACAGCATCAGCAGTCGCTATGACATGCCTTTTCGGTCGAAGTACGATGTATACTCGCACAGATCTAAATACCATACAGATAAATCACCAGGAGAGGATTACAAAAATACGTCTACGGATAGTGCCTATGGCTCACCGTCCAGATCATTTTCAAAGGCACCATCAGTCGCAAGCTACACCAGTTCGTACCACAAAAGCCACACATTGCCCAGTTTGTACACCAATAAGAGTTCTTCATCCATTGAGCCGAGGGACTCACTGACCAAGGTACCACCGCTGCTTGTAGCTCCGCGCTTAATAACTGCTTGAGTGTGTTCACTCTAATACCTAACAAGACAAGAATGTGGCGAGCAAGAAGATCTACGTATAACACATCACAGCAATCCATAAAATTAAGTCACTTGTTTATTCTTATTTCAGTTACTAGATTATGAGATCGAACAAACGAGTCTGTTAAATCGGACCTTAGATGATCTAGAAGTGTCCATGGACAGCGTATCAAGTCTTACTAATAGAGACCTTCAGCGGCTAAATTCACGGCCATCTGAGAGCGAAAAAAACTACAGCAGAAATTACAAGAAGCCACCAACACACAGTATTTACTTATCTGCGCCAGCTAGGAAATATGTACCGACAAATCCGAAAAGAATAGATTTCTATGGAACTGTTGTATATGAATCTATGTACCGGTAGTTTGTATTTTGCTATGCATGGTCTACTGCAGAGTAATACATGAATTGCACACATGTAGATTACTATAATTTAGAGATTACAATGCTGCCATGCGTCACACGTACAGACGAACGATTGTGTTCGGCTTAAGGAAATATGTGTATATAAATAATACAATAAAACAGTATAACAAAAAGAACTCTGACAACAATAGAGAGATGATAACTGCCAATCCATTCTATGACAACCACACCAGAGATGATATTGCACCTAACATGCGCTTTTATATCAAATAAACGTTTTAAAGCTAGAAAATATGCAATCATAGAAATTAGTAAACAACAAAACATTTATAAATCTTGTTTAGCAATTTTCCTTGCTATACGAACACTCACTTATTTCAACAACAAAAGTCACTACTTATGATACAAAACATAAAGATTGCAATAAAGAAAAACAATTTTAAAAACTGGTTGATTACCAAAACGGTTGCGTGTAATAATACCATGAGAAGACAACTGCCATAATACTGTCTGTAGCAACAAGGAAGTAGAGAAGATTCAGCACCATGTCTCATGTGCAGATTGCAGTATACCACCATTAAACATCAAGCCAAAGACTGAGCTGAGAGTTCTGTATGTTTGTCCACTCGCATGCAATCATATGGTACCTTTTGTTAACCACAAAAAGTGCACCTTGCGAGGGGAGCATCAGGTGATCTCCAAAGTCGCCACTACTAGTTACCAAAGGTTGGGTAAAGGGCGTTGCAGTTGTGTTTGCTCGACCAGAGAGGAGTCCTGCAGAAAACAACACAACACATATAAATAAATACAAACAACAGCTCGGGTCCTTATTTTAGTCAATCATTATCCTATACAAATCTCTTTTCAGTTCTTTGACATAGAAAATTAATATTCGACTTACACAACTTGCTTTGCATTGAATGCATAATATACAGTTTGCTTTATGTTTTTGTTGCTCCATGTGTTTTCAATGCATGACTGTTGTGCTTTAAAACAGTAATGAGCAGATTTAGCCAATTATTTTTCCTTTGTAAATTGATAAGTATTAAGCTATGACAATGTCTGACCAAGTATTATAATTGTTGCAGTAACTTTAGCTTTGCCTCAACTTAATTTTTACCAATTTTTGCGCCATAAAAAATTGTGATGATAACAGTGAAGAAACGTTATTGTTCTGCACTAAAACTCTTGCTAGTAGAAAAAATTTTAAAAATAGGCTGAGCAGACAACTCCTTGCTTGCATTACTAATTTATTGTTTTTGTTCATTTAGGTTATATTACTGGGTGAAAATCATTTCAAATTATTTTATTACAAAGTGTTTTTATAGCAAAAACCAGTTGCTGTCACAAATCTGTGAATGACAAAGGAATAGACTTATTATCAATATAAGCTCATTCGACTAGCCATGCACAAGCGTGTGTAGCAGATACCTTCCAGAAGATCCGTCTTCTTAGTCTTCAAATCCATAAAAAGAACAGCGTTTTCGTCAGCAGCAGTAACAGCGAGATCATAACCCGAACTCTGTTTTGATTCCATAAATCTGACTTGATCAGCTGATATTTGTACCTCATGTTCATAAAGCACACTAATTGTTGCTGTAAACAGATAATACATTTTTCTATTATTATCAAATAATAAAAATACAGAAATAGGCACACGCGAAGAATAAGATGCTCAGGAAAATGACACAAATAACAGAACTTACAGAAGTGGACAATTAGCAATTACATTGTGAGATAACATAGAAGATACATTTACATTTACCAACGTTCTTATGCAGGATAAAATCCTGCTTCGTTAAGTGATTGCTTAAAACTGTGTACAATAGTGAGACCCAAACTGTAAAACTATGATTTTACAATTTTGATCTAATTTCCGAGAAGTGAACATGATTAGATGGGTTTGTGATGCCTGCAATGTGACCGACCAACCTCTTGCAATGGCTATTATTGGGCAATAGGATTAGACCAGAGAAATATGCAACAGTAAAGAGTTTTTCAAGGACATGGTAAGGTAAAATGGCTTAGGAACTTAGGCAATATTCTAGTTGAATAACAATCTGCTCACCATTATCATGCAGATAGTGAACAGTGAGCGAACTGGGCTTGACTAGGGTAACAATGTATCGAGTGTTTGGGGACACGTATAGGTAACCAGGGGTAAATTGCTTGATGATCGCATTGTTCAAAGTATCAATCAATAGGTTCTTGCTGCTCTCCTCACATTCAATAAGGGCTAGCCCACCTGCAACAACACCAGATAATATGTGTTTGTTGTGGCAGTGCAAAGATATGTTTCAACAAAGTAAATAGTTTTTGTACGAAAGATTAAAAACTGAAATAATGGACTAAATCCTCTTTATTATCTTATCTAGCTCTCTTTAAATTTTTCTTGATTTAGTATCTCACTCTGAAATTATCAAATCTATTCTAATACGAGTACTTTTTGACAAGATTTATATAAAATCTAGTAGTCACCAATAGCCAAATGATGAATATTAATAGGTCGACAGTTCCAATTGGCTAAAGGCATCTTCGCATCATAAGCCTTGGTCAAAGTGTCCAGTCTGCTCAGGCCGTGTTGGTCATAGTGCGAAGTGTAGGCGTAGCGAGAAGTTATGTTGAAGGAGTTCAGTGTGGGAACAAAAAGCTCATCTACCTGCAAATGTTTAAAACAAACTACAGCTTTCAATTTTGCAGATGGGGAATACTTTTTTTTGTGAAGCTTGAAATCTCAGCACCATTCTTCCGTAAAACTATTCATATTATGAAAAGCGAGCAATGAATTTGTTACTCCAGACAGCCACACTAGTGGTCAGCTTTTGTTAACTGCAGCCTGAAGCGTAATCAGCCCAAACTCATTGCTGCTGAGGCTGGCGCGTAGTCAGCCCACCTCATTGCTGCTGAGGTTGGGGGTACTCAGCCCAACCTCATTGCTGCTGAGGTGTACCAATCATGGTCATCTTATGCATAGCAGGGAAACAAAACATCTTCCCACATTAGAAAACAAAATGTTTGGCAAACCAAATAAAAGAGCCCAGCATTAAGCGTGCAATTAAAATGCAATATGATAAGACCAACTACACATTATGCATGCATTAACTATGCAGTATATATGCATTTAGAATTATGTGGTTGGTGCGTCATTAGCTGAGAAGGAAAACCTAATATGTTGTAAAGCTGCAACTACATGTAAATACAAACATCTTTGATGTACTGCTAAACTTAGTATAACAAACATATTTTAGCTTTGTAACCTACTTCATCGAAAATATGAATTTTTTATCTGACACAAATATCTTGAATTCTTTCCCATGCTTTTCTCAAAGACATGTAAATATACTAAGAGTCACAAGTAATTCAACGACGAGTAAAAATCAAACATCAGACTCACCATGTCAAACACAGAAGGATGTGGGAGCAGAGATTGCACTTGGAGGCTTTTTGGAGAACTGGCAGGACTCGCTGTCATGATTGTCTGAAACTCTGCTTGGTTGCCAAGCAACAGCCAGACCTCATCTGTCATCGGTAGGTAATGAAGCGAGTGCACACTGTGCTGCATTAGAATGACCTGCAAAAATGGACATTCTACAACTGAATAGCGTAGGAAAATAGTTGTGCTCCACATTTGTATATTTAGCTCTCCGTTTATCCAATAGTTGTACACCACATATGTATATCTAACTCTCTGTTTATCCAATACAGTCATTAATAAAAGTTTGAGACCACGCTTGTTTCACCCGGGTTATACAATGTAAGGGCTACCCATCTTCCCTATGCTGCTGAGAAGTGATGCTATGGTTTGCACTAAGTGACCTTTGAATTATACACCGTTGTCTCATGCTTTGTCGCTTGCATCATGCTTACATAATGTCACAAACAGCACATTCAGGGCATTTTTGCAGTACAGCTCATTACCTTTTCTGCTTGCAAAATGGGCGCTAAAAGCTCGTTATCGCCATGTACAAGGGCACAAATAGTAGCTTTTCATAGTGTTGAATACTCAGAGAAGCAGAAAAACAGCCATCAAGTATTGCAGAACTTGTACAGGTTATAAAGAGTGTTTGGTGCACTGAGATCACCGCAGAATACTGCAGAAAGCTGATAGAAAGTATGCCGAAGCGACTTGAGGCGCTAATCCCCAATAATGGTGGACACACCAAATACTGACAGTAAAGACTCAAAAGTGTTGTGCTACGCTTTTAATGAATTTTAAAACTGCATTAGTAGAAGTGTTTCAGTATGTAACTATATTGTTTAATCACAAGTTTAAATAAAACCACATATACTGCTATAAAACGAATAATGTGCATTGATTTACTGAGTGGTCTCAAACTTTTATTAATAACTGTAGTTTTACACCACATATGTATATCTAACTCTCTGTTTATCCAATAGCTGTACACCACATAATTATGTATATCTAACTCTCTGTCTATCCAATAGTTGTACACCATATACATGTGTGTATATTTAACCCTTTGTCTACCCAAAACAACTGTAAATATAACAGGTTAAGAGACTTTTTCTACTTTAAAATGTGATTGTTATTAGCCATCTCTGGTTAGCGCCAAGATTATTGCTTTACTGACAAGGAATTGAATGAGGCGCAAATACATAATTTTCAGTTACTCAAAACTGTTTTAAAATCTGTCACTCATAGAGCATTCGTCTATCGACTTACATGCTTTGGAAGAAAGTTGTCTAGTACATCTATTACGATGACACGCTCGAGGCTGGGCTGAGAGGCATAAACAAACTTTTCCTCAACGCTCACAGCTGAGCCCCAGTCACAATCTTCATCAAAAGGGCACAGGTGCTGCAAGGTCTCCTCGCTCGCTACAGAGAGCATTAAGAACAAACACTTAGCGATAGAGTTGTGGAAATGGACTGCGCATTGTATAAATATAATCATATTGAGACTACATTTGACAGCACACCCAATATTTGCTCTTTGTGATTCAATTACGACTACGAAGTCAACAAAATTTAAGCGACATTGCTGTGAGTTTTATAATGGGGGTAAACTTCGTTCATTATTGGAAAAAGTTGATTCGCATGGGATGGTGTATAATGAGACAGATGCACAAGAAGCTTATAAGGCTTTGTGTCTGTGACCAGTCAACTCTATAATAGGCACCATTCAAAGAGTTTGGCAAACTAGAAAACACTCGCTTTGAAGCCTTCTGACTTAATGAAAAGCGGTGTCAAGAAATTACATTGAAAAACTGGCCCTATTCACACCTAATTTGAAGAACAATTCTAAAAAGCAAAGAAATGTTGTTTCCTTGCTAATTAAAAAAGCTAAGCAGAGCTGTTATGAGCACGTAATAGAAAAACAATATGCAGACTCTGGAAAGTTCTGGAATACGCACTATCAATCAAGCCTACCGGCATAAAAAGCTCCTAATCAAATATTGACAAAATTGTGGTCAATAACTCGGAAATAAAAGACAATAACATTAAAATAGCCAACCCTTCTAACAAATCCTTCACAGAAATAAGACCCTAAATAGCTAACTCAATATCAGAGTGCAACATCACAGCCTTAAATAAACTAGAGCATCACTTGAAACAGTAAAATTTTGAATTGATTAAAAGTGGCAAAATACAACATAAATTAACAAAGTTCTATGAGCATCGAGAGAAAGGTTTAGATGGCATAGTGCCAAAACTAGTCGAAGACAGCACAAATGTTTGCCAGAACCACTAACAAATATTATTATTCTATCTATATATTTATTTCTCAAAATTGGTGTGTCTGTATATGTGTTTGCCCAGCTATAGCTATTAAAATCTTGGAATAAACAATCCAAATCGAAGAAGATTTTATTTCGAACCCTCTCATTGTTCAGTCCAATCCCTTACCAATTAAGCCACACGAGCTTGATGAAATTATTTGGCAATATATGCTGCTATATGAGTGCAAATACGCTACCGCTCTCCGTTACAGACCAAGCGTCATAGAGGGCAGTAGCGTAATTTTATGCCTGCTCAATTGCGAGAGGAGTTAGTTAGCTCTTATTAGTAAGCTTACTCAGATTATCCATTGACAATGTACCAGGCTAATTATAGCAAGTGGCAGGCAACTACATTACCTCTCATTGCTTATATAAGCTGATTTTTAATACTCGAGCAACGCCGGGTATTCCGCTAGTCTATTTTATATAATATCTTGCCATCAAGAATGAAAGCGGCTAAAGTACTACCTATTTTTAAAAACAAAAGTTGCAAAACTTCACTAACAAATTACAGACCAGTCTCAATTTTGCCAATATATATTAAAACAAATTTTCAAAGTTTGAAATCACTAAAAACAATCTCGTCTCGAAAGTGAGAATATAATTTCTAGCTCACAATTTGGATTTCAATAAAATAGAGATACGTAATATGTTCTTATTAAGTTCGTAAATAATAATTTAGGGTAATAATAATATACCAGCATTTAGGGTTCCTTTGCAACCCTAAATGCTGGTAAAATAATCATTGGTTTATGTCTTGATTTCTCAGAGATATTTGACACTATTAACCATAATATATTATTCCACAAACTTGAAGATATGACAGTTTCTAATATCAAGTTGATTAAACATTATCTAACTGACCGTTACCAACCAGTTTTCTTAAAGAACACGGAGTCATTCCCTCTTAAAATCACATACATGTACGAGGTTCCCCAAGGCTTTATCTTAGGTCCTACTTTATTTCTATAATATATTAACGACTTATTTCATTACACAAAATCATTTAACATCAACCTGTTAGCTGATGACACAAACTTGTTCTTTGAAACTAAATCTCCTGATGAAGCCATTTCTATAATAAATAACGGCTTAACCATAGTCAAAAATTGGTGGTCTATAAATAAACTCATATTAAGTGTTAAAAAAAGACTATTATAATTAAAAATACTCAAAATAGAAATACTCTTCATAGAACGATTTCGATAAATAGAATTAACATAAACCATGCTGGGAATATCAAAATCACCAATGCAAATATTGATTCTATATTAAAATTGGTCCTCTCATATTACACAGTTATGGTCTGAGCATCTATCTCTGGACTGATTTATCTCGTTTCTTCTTAAATTTTCCAAAATGTGTTAATTCTTCTTTTTAACTATTCTATGAACAATAAACTAGTTTAATGTTTAGTAGTTCAGGGAAATGCGCTAAACAATTATCTTAAAAATTTTTTGTTATACAAAAGCAGAGTTTAAGAATTATATACAGAAGACCTGTTACTTATCATGCAGCTCCACAATTCAAAAAACCTAACGTTCTCCCTATACAACAGTTTTACCAACAGCGTCTGTGTCTCATAGCCTATACAGCGTATTCTTTTCACCTTGAATCTCAACCTGCACCATACTACCTGACTTGACAGTCTAAACTCTCTTTACCTAAGCCTGCCGCTATGTCAACTTGTGCCCAGACACAGGTCTTATACCATGTCTAAAGCCTGGGCCAGTCTTCCTGTTTATCTTCGAGAAATAAGATGTATTACTGTATTTAGAACTGAAACAGTATCTGTTGGATAATTTGAGATAGTCCACCCTGGGACTTGCTTATTTATATTCAGGCCCAGCACCTTGATTAGCCATGCTATTGAGCATTGGGATCTGCATCACTACTTTCATAGATAATAATTAATAAAATCTTTACATATATATTTTTTCCTTTTTCATTATTACTCATTTCAGATTGTTTATGGTCGATGCACATAAAACAAACCAAAACATTAGGACAGTTACGATTTTCCATTATTTGTTGTACATATGAAATAACATATCATTTTACAAATCACAGTGTTAAAATTGACTTGGAAACGTTAATATGGATGTTAAAAACTTGAGAGTTGTGCTTCCTCAATAAGTTAGTCAAATCCATTGCAAAACATGGCTCAATCACAAACTATCATCTCATATGTAGTTATATGACACCCTCAAGAAGTACCAAGTTAGAGCACATCAATTACATACAGCACTGTTTCAGCTTATTCAGGTTCTTCAAAATTTTGGCTTAGAAATGAGCCATTGTTTGACGTGGTGAGACAGACATTGGTTGGTGTTTATAGAATTTCCCCAGAGCTCTACCACAAAAATGTTTAATGGTATAGGCTCGGAAATTGTGATGTCACAATTTTCATATTCGGTGTTGTGTGCTCTTACCGCTTATTTTATTGCTTACCGCTTATATTTATCAGTAACAGTATTATAGTAATCTTTAGTATCTAATCTATAGTATCAACTTTATGATGAAACAACTGACTGTCTGTACAAATACAAATATACCTACCTTGAAGATTGGTGACAAAGTCAGAAGAATGTTTGTAGAAAGAGTGAGTCAAGTAGCAGTTTTGTTCCTCATAGGTTGTGTAGCCAGAGCCGTGGAACACAAGATACAGTCCTCGGCTAGGCTTGTTACCCTTAACTACAGCATAAAGTATACAGAAATAATAAATCAATATAAAATAATACGAATCAAATATTCAATCGATTTTAGTCATAAAACGATTAACAAAGTGTCTCCACAAACTAATAACAGGTATTAGGAATTGGCCTGTACAGTAGCTTGCAGTGTATTGCCAGAATACACTCGCATGCATATCGAATGTCATACCTCTGTCATATTCTAACTTGTCAAGTACTTTAACTGTGGTCTCTGAATGACTCCAGCCAGCAGATGATTGGGCCACACACTGATACTGGGCGGAGTCAAGCTGTACTTTTGGATTCAGTATGTTCACAGTTGTGTTCTCATCTACAATATCCTGTCCATACTTGTAGACTGTATGAGTATCAATACGCGTTACATATAGAATTTTCTAGACTTTTAATTATTACTAGTTTTCTAGAAATTTGTATATTATAAAAATAGAAATGATTAACGCTCGTTGTTTGATTGGATTTATAAAATACAATAATCGGCAAAAACCTGTTTTCGTAAAATTGAAATCACTCGTAGATCACTAGTAGAATTAAATATTTTTGTAGTAGGTTTATGATCTCTCATAACTGCTGATAAAGAGGAATCTGTTAACCTTAATACTTCATAGGAGAGAGAACTCACTCTGCCAAAAGTAACGTTCATGATCAACGGGTAGTTTGTAGCTTGACACCTTCCAATCAACTGATGGTTTTGGTACACCGTCGGTGTGGCATTTGAGAGCAGTGCTGACACCCTCCAGAGCTTCCCCAATTACATTACTCCGCACCACGGGCTTCACTAGAAAGCATTTAAAGCTAACAAATAAATTATCACAAAATTAAACCTGCTTACATCGGTGTAAAGGTGTTAGAATAAAGTTCCCATTGACAGTAATAACAGAATACATTAAGTTCATCTTGTTTTAATTTTTTAAAATTTTAAATTTAATAAGTCAGTCGATGTATCTGCAGCGACGGAATACTTAACCGTCTGCAGTGACGGAATATTTAACCGTGTGTTAAGGTGCAGCAGCAGTTCTAACCCACTTTTGCACATTAAAATTTATTTTAAACACTCAATTTCCTAAAACACATTAATAAAAACACATATTGCACATACTTGCGGCAGCATCAAAACAGAAAATAATGAGAGAGTACCTTCCACGATGAGAAGATGAGAGACATGCTGAGTTGAGTGAGGGAAGTTGAAGCAACTGTAGTTGCCAGTGTGGTCAAGGTTTGCAGCGGAGATATAGAGAGAGCCGTCCGCTAACAGCTGCAAATACAATTAGTATGCTGGGAGAAAATCAAAAACTCATACATATAATCAGCGCCTGGCTGCTATAGCTCAGTTAACGAGATTAATTATTGATGATTCATGGCCTGAGCACAAATTGTGATGTCTCAGCTTCAGTCGGTGACAGCGACTCTTACTCACCCTTAAGCCAATTGCTGCCGCGAAGCTATTGTGAGATAAAAAGAATTTACCTGTAAAGACAAAGAATTCTAGCGCTTTGTGTCTACAAAAATTCTACTTGCTCGCAATGCTGTTTTGGTGTATGCAGCGGTAGAATCGCGGAGAAAGAAAATGTTGATCTTTTTAAAGTTGTGGCTGATGTTTTATTAAAATTTTACTTGTGTTCAGTGTCATTATACATTTGTACGAGGAAAGTGTGACTTCAAATTGTTAAGTAGATGAAGTTTTCCAGATTTCAATTAGCTTACCCTTAAGTTCGGTACTTAATACTTAATACTTTAGAAGCGGGAATGGTACAAAATCGACAGGAAGTGGTAACGACATAGTGGAATTAGCATAAAATGCGCTAATCAACTGTTTCTAAATACTTTCATTTAGTTCCGATTAGTCAATCACACTTTTAGCAGTTGATGTTGCTTCATTTAATAAAAGGTAATTACAGAGAGTAATATGAGAAAGTATCACAACTGCCTTGGCTCTGTCAAGTTACAAATTTTAATCGATTGGATAATAGATAAATTATAGACGAAAGGGATAATTTTATAACTTTTTTAAATATAATTTTACTACATAAAATAGTTCTTGTCTAGACACAGCAAGCAAAACTTTGGACTGCCAGCCCGCAAGCTCTTAGCCTTGGGCCAGCAGTCCGCAGCACCCACTCGTCATTTGGTGATAACTGTCTGAAGACTTACACTAATGCCACTTGAGCGCTCAAAGTCAATTTCTACATTGTTGCGTAGCCAGAGAGCGCTGGATGCATTAGCAATACTGCAGGGAAGAGATACGCTGCTATATCCATCTCCAATCGTGTATGTCACTCTGGTTTCACCATCATAAACCACCCTGTAGTGTTCTTGCTCATTCAATCCTTCAATCATAAGCCATTTCCTGAACATCTGTTAGAACTAAGGCTAATCAGTCCAAGTTTACAAATGGTACAATTTTGAAATGTCTGAAACCGTTGAACCTTTTGGTCATAATACATTTTTGCTGAATCATGTAATGACACTTTTTAGCGGTAGTAATACGTTTGATTACTACTATAAAGAACTTAGTAAAAAACAAATAATTTTGTGTTTGTGTTGCTAATCAAGGCTCACCAAACTCAAGGCTAAAAATGGTAAAGTCCAAAGCGTTTCCAGCTGTAGTGCGAGGGGCGTACTTCAACAAGTCCTCAAGGCCACAAATCTCGGCCAGATTCTCGAGATGGTCCGCCTTTTGTGCATAGCTAAGCTCCGCCTTTGTCAGTAAGCCATCTCCATCTTTGTCATAATATCGGAATATGTTGGAGATCAAGCTCCTATATTCAGAGCTGCCTGTAACAATGAAATGTCAATATCAGGATAACCAGTAACATAACGGGAAATAGCAATAATTGATCATTTTAGTTCAAACTGACGTTACCATTGACCACACACAAGCAGTGTCATACAATACATATGATAGACAGAACTCCTTTGTTTATAAAATTGTGCAGTCTTTATCTAATTAAATCCAAGAAAAACCTTGTTAAGTGAACTCATTAGAGTCCAGTGAGTAAAGTGGAAGCCTTTTCTGCTACCATCATTCTCTAATGTTATAAAGTATATTGTCTACAACCAGCTGTATTTGAGTTTCTACAATATCTAGAGTAGGAAACAAGTAGCCATTCACCAATGTTAAGTGTAAGACATAGTCAAGCAGCTGTAGATAGCTAATATTATTATACCTCTACCGTTGCAGTTGCTCATCCCCAGCCTGTCACAGTGATATATTCTTAACAGATGCTTGAATTCAGTAAACTGGGAGGCTGAACAGACAGGACTGAAACTCTTATACGGCTTCGCTTCATCTGTGGAAAGATGCAACCGATGAACACAACGACACTCGCAGACTAAAGCTACAGCTAAACTATTAGCTCACTACCACATCATTAGAAAAGAGATCGACGCTTTTATTATAATATCTCTCTCTATATCTACACATAGGAGTTACTTTTACTAGCTGTTCAGTCGCTATAATGACAAATAAACGAGCTAACAGATATAATGTAATGATTGTCATATTTAGTTAGTCATCATACACATTGATTTAGTAAACAGATAAAAGCAACTCCGTAGAGACGTGCAAACATAACATAATGCAAACAAGATAATCGATTTTCGTCGATGTTTCAGACAATAGAATTGCACATGGGAATGTAAATGTTAATGACTACAACCAATGTAAATAATATACAAATAGAGAAATTAGCTCTATACCTGCGCATGGCAGTAAGCTGAGAGTGAAAAGCTTTGCAGAAAATTCAATAATTTTTACTGCTTTGCAACTTACCTGCTGAAGAAAACATTTTTCACTAGTTTAAATCTAGTTATAAAACAATTGATTTGGTTCCATAACAGCCTTTAATTTATTAAAAATTTCTTTTAAAAATAATTTGTTTTTCGAGCAAAACAAAGGAGAAGACAATTCAAGTCTTTAGTGATATACCATTGAGATAACGGTCGGTTTGTGAGAGGTCTTTCTTCTTAGACATCACTTTACTCGTACTATGAGGTGTCTCAACGACTTCATCAACCAAATCTGCAAAACAAATTATGCATAAATATAATTAAAGATAATATAATGTTAAATCTTTTGTTGTTTCAGTAAAAGTAATTTGCGCAGAAGCTGTTAAAATTGTATGAGAGGACGACTGATCTATAAAAATGTACTAGCAGATTATAAATACAACAGAAGGTAGATTAGGGTAAGTAGCTAGATTTAAAGCAGATGGCCGTACAGCATAGATCTTTTACCTAGACACATCTTATGCAACCCTCCCTATTTGCTGAGAGCCTCACTAGAGGTGAATTCATTGATCTGATGTCCGATACAAACATAGGAAACAGCTCAGAGAGCATCTAGCACGCGATTGGGCCTATGATGGTTATCATCTAATTCCTGCGGGAGAGTTACCACTGACAGGTATAAACCTCGTGCTAGCCTTAGTGCCATATTCAGCAGGATGTATCAAAGAGAGAGATTTGAATGGCGCAGAGAGCTGCTCATATGAAGTCACGAAATTTCGGCCCATCTCAGAACATTTCCATAACTCTGCACGGAAACATCATCACTTAGCATTTTAGTAACCATAACATATAATTGTTTGATTAGACTATTATTCTTATCAATCTTGGCAAATGATAATTACTGGGAGGTGGTGGTTTAACCGGACTAAACTCAAAGACAACTAGAAACTAGGCTACGCATAATGAAAAGCAAGCATTTTTTCAACACAAATTTATTAAATACTCACTCGCTGTAATAAAGCACCGAGCACTGCTATTCACTTCAGGCTATGTACTGTCATATTTCACTTCAGTTAGTATTTACGTTGACAACCGGTTGCCTGGTATACAAACTATCACTTCTATATAAAATAGCAGGATACCTCACTGATATTATTGACTATCAGAGGGTGAACTACTAGCTAGTTCTATCTAGTCCAAGTCTCAGAGGATACCAACAGGAGCATCAGTCTTTACCACTCACTCTTCAGCAGTAATAATAGTATACAAAGTATGTAGGTATCACATGAAAATATAAGAAAATAGAATTAGTTTTTCACATTGAGCTGAGGGACTGTTTTATACTTTTAGGTCACTCAAATATATAGAGTGAAACATCAGCGGACAAGGTTAATCATTCCAATATTCGCTTCATATGTCAAAAACGTCATACTGGAGCAAATATTCTTAAGAAAACACATTGTATTAAGTTTAATTTTTCTCAAAGCTCAAACAAAGGTAAATGCTTGTTGATGTAATTACATGAATAACATTATAACAAATGCATGCTAATAAAAGTAAGTAAAAATTAGATGCGAAAACAAATCTATAAGTAAAATTTGAATTAATAAAGAAATAAGAAATAAAGAGAGGTTTACATTGTTACCTTATTATATCGTTACCTTATTATATCGTTACCTTATTAAATCGTTACCCTATTATATCGTTACCTTATTATATCGTTACCTTATTATATCGTTACCTTATTGTATCGTTACCTTATTATATCGTTACCTTATTATATCGTTACCTTATTATATCGTTACCTTATTATATCGTTACCTTATTATATCGTTACCTTATTGTATCGTTACCTTATTATATCGTTACCTTATTATATCGTTACCTTATTGTATCGTTACCTTATTATATCGTTACCTTATTATATCGTTACCTTATTATATCGTTACCTTATTATATCGTTACCTTATTATATCGTTACCTTATTATATCGTTACCTTATTATATCGTTACCTTATTATATCGTAACCTTATTATATCGTTACCTTATTATATCGTTACCTTATTATATCGTTACCTTATTATATCGTTACCTTATTATATCGTTACCTTATTATATCGTTATCTTATTATACTGTTACCTTATTATATCGTTACCTTATTATATCGTTACCTTATTATATCGTTACCTTATTATATCGTTACCTTATTATATTGTTATCTTATTATATCGTTACCTTATTATATCGTTACCTTATTATATCGTTACCTTATTATATCGTTACCTTATTATATCGTTACCTTATTATATCGTTACCTTATTATATCGTTACCTTATTTTATCGTTACTTTATTATATCGTTATCTTATTATATCGTTACCTTATTATATCGTTACCTTATTATATCGTTATCTTATTGTATCGTTACCTTATTATATCGTTACCTTATTATATCGTTACCTTATTATATCGTTACCTTATTATATCGTTACCTTATTATATCGTTACCTTATTATATCGTTACCTTATTATATCGTTACATTATTATATCGTTACCTTATTATATCGTTACCTTATTACATCGCTACCTTATTATATTGCTACCTTATTATATCGTTACCTTATTATATCGTCACCTTATTATATTGTTACCTTAATATATTGTTACCTTAATAGTGAGGTGTGAATGGAAGTGTAGGCTCAGCAGTACATATGCTCAGTAGTTGAGTGAGTGATAGAAATACATGGTCTAACTTTAATTTACAATTTAAGACACATTTACAAAAAACATAGGCCTACCTGGTAATTAAAATTAACCTTTGAATTTTCAAATTTTATTTTGAATTCCTATCAACATTTTTACTTTAATTTACACAACTGTATTTTGTCAAGAAATTACGAATGCCTTCTGATGGAAATTACATAATATTTGCTCAAATTTTATATTGTATTTCAAACAAGTTCTTCTTCACTGTAGTAGCAACAGTAGACAGTGGGTTATATGTAAGTACCGCTACATGTAAGTACAAGACTTGCAACAAAAGGTAGATAATTTGCATGCCTTCTGCCTTCCTTGAAAGTGGTTTCTTACGCGGCCTCTCCAGAATCAAACCCAGGTTTTCTGTTATCGCCACTGTTCTCTGCTACGTCACCGCTAGCATAGCACCAACCGTCGTCAGCATGATAGATCAGAAACTCAAAGTAGGTGTCGCCAGCTCGAAGGCTGTGCAATTGGCGGCAATTATTCGAGTGTCGGTCGCTGAGGTCCCTCTAGAGACGAGCCACTGGTTTTCGACTAACAAGTGCGCCCTTCCCATACCACGACTCGAAGTTGGAGCCTTGTTGCATGTATTAGCACCGAAGTGACCGCGTGTTATCCAGGAGTGAGTCTGTCCCCAGTGGAGTCATAACCGATTTAATGAGCCGTCTCGCAGTTTGCTTGTGCAAGTTTATAACAAAGTAAATATCTAAACATAGTATAGATTGCCAAGAGCTTGGACAGGACAACCGGGGGTCACACAACTTAATGTAAGCCATGATAGCCATCAAATTTACACCTAGTTGAACTTATATCCATTGAGCTATTCTCACTCTATGACCAATCTGTTACGACCTTGATACACATATAATACATACCATTCTGGAAGCATGCCTTTCCACTCTTATCAACATAGATCGCTTGTCCAAGCTTGCAAGCGGTTCTGTGCAGTGAGCAATGGCTTGCATATAGAATGCCATCAGATCCACAGACTAGTTTGTGGCCTGGTGCACAAGTCTCTGGCTCAGCACAGACGCATAATTGTGTCCCACCCTCTCCTATCACACAATGCCTGCCTGCATCACAGGCTAAGGAGCACTCATCACCTACAACTAATCACGAATATTGCTGAACTTGAAGTTTTTAACAGAATTAGGATTTGTAACCTGTTAACTAAACGCTGACCAAGCCATTTTGAAGCAAATATTATTGAATTTGCCAAAAATTCAAGTTATCATAGTTGAGAGTGAAACATTAAAAAACTGCCGAATACCACATTAACAACATAACATCGCTAATTAATCTGGAGTGAAGTAAATAAAACCCTCAACTGTTGCGTATTTTTAGGAGAGTCGCTACTAAAGAGGTCTACATTGCTATTTCTGTAAGTGAATGTTATGCCTTGACATGTAGACAAGGGTAAGTAGCAGACCATCACTTTGGTTATATTCTCCCCATGATAACGTTGTTTCACAGTCTCATCGCTAGAATAATCTGTATATTGGTACTAGGTAAAGTAGTACTTCATATCTGTCAATGATGTTAATCTCATCATATTTAGATTTCAACATATCGTACTTTTCAGATTATTAACCGCACCCTTATATAAGCCGCATCTGCTTTATTTTCAAAAAACGATAATAAAACAATACATAGGCTGCACCTTTGTATAGGCCGCAGAACTCAGGACTTATTTTTAACATGGCAGCAACTTTGCTTGTTAAAACGGAACAGTGCCGTTAGGCACTGTTTCGTATTAATTGACGCTTTTTAACGCAGTGCGTAACGGAACAGTACCATTAGGCATTGTTTCGTTTATTCTTCCACCGCTAGAGGTGCACTAACCGGAGATTCTGGTTGATGCGCCCTAGCGGTGAGAGATAAAATCACAGAATAGCCGCACCCTTATATAAGCCGCATGGCTCAAAACGTCAGAAAAAAGTAGTGGCTAATAGTCTGAAAAGCACGGTAATCGATAAAATATTTGATAGAGCAAACTGTGACAGCACAGACTTCTGAGCCCTATGCACGAATGTGCCAATAAAAACAGGAAGTCCTAACACGTTTAAATAAAAATACATGTACAACTGATAATTTAACAGTTAAATGAAGAACGACATTATGTTGAAACGCAATTAATGATTTCGGATTATGGGTCTTTGAGCAAATATTCTCTGGCTAATATTTGTGCATGCGTTTACGAAATGAACCTCTTTTTCAACACGGGTGTCAACGTAACCAGAGACGGAAAGGTGCCGATAAAATTGCATGATGAAACTAGTGAGAATCAATAAGGGAACGTATTTTGCATAGCTAGTCGATAAGAAGATGAGCAGAACATCACTTGTAGGCAACTAGGGAGTAACTTGCTACGGACACCACCTACAAATGCAGCCACAGGCTAATACTATTACTGCCAGTAGATGCGCCTTCTATTCATAAAATAGATTTATTCATGAATTAATTCCCAGAGCAGCACTTCTAATTTAAGGAGCTATGCTAACAGTTGGGTCTGTTCTTACCAGCTTCTGCTCGTAGCCTCTATATTAGCGGAAAGCTTAACAATTGAACCAATGGATAATGGATTTCTGTATCTAGTGAAAGATGATACAAATCAATGATATAGCGAAATAAAGAAAAAACCAGCCAAGCTGTCCTAATTGTAGGATATCTTACATGCAGTCATTAAAATAGCATCTTGGCTGTTGCAAGCATTGAAAACCACCCGGATGTTCTTAGCAATCGCTAAGGACATTGGAGGTCTTCAGGGTCCTTCAATAGTGCCATTATTATCATAGAAAGTGATAAAAAAGGCCTAAGATGACTGGGAAATGTGCACAGGATGGATCATGTGTGATTACCAGGACAACTATTATATTACCAACTCTACATAGGAAAGAGGAATCAGGGTAGACCCAGACTGAGATACAAATATTTAGCTAAGAGCAACATGGAGTTGAGGAAACTAGACACAAACTGATGGCAAAAGAACTTGGAAAACAGAGCTGCATGGAACTTAGTGATAAAGCCTACACCATAAGACAGTCATTGTCGAAATGATCAATTGCAAGAGTTAGAGCCATAATAGGTTTGTAGTAAATAAGCAATTCTAAATGACACTAACTTTTATGAAAGTTTCAAATGTACATTTTTAGTATGTCATTGATTTATATAGTAGCTACAGAAAGGCAGCTACTCTAAAATAAACTTGTACTCTAAACTATTATTATTTTATATGCTTTTTTACCCTTGAAAATATAATAACACTAATAAACCTCACTAATATATTCTTAACAACATTCACTTTAACTATTAAAGAAAACATCTTTCAAATCGTCTCATGATTTTTATTTTTTCTCTTAATTCTGTAGTCCACTTTCGAGATTAGTATACATCAAAATAAACATGCAATTTATATATCAGCCATATATCCAATCAGATATGAATAGAGTTGGTAAACAGCACGTAGCGAGGTCGATGAATATAACTACCTTTTAGTTCATCATAGAGATCATGCTGAACCAGAGCAATCTTGGCCACATCTCCATCATTCGCCGTGTCTGAACCTTCAAACACCCAGACTCCTTCTTCCCTTGCTTCAGGCTGCTCCACAAGTTGCTAAAGTAAAGAGAGAAAACTTAAATGTGGATGAAGATCCGCGCTTTTTAGACTCAGTTCTTACTGTTACTGATAAGCTAAACTGCATCAGCCCGCAAAAAGTTAAAACTTTTATATGTCTATGGCTTAAAAATATTTTAATATCTGGTAGCACCTTACTAATGTGCTAACATTATTGGTAACTATTGCAGCTCGTTGCACTAACAGAAGGAGGCATATCGGGTTTAGGCTGCTCAATACAAAGGTCACAATCTTCTCAAGTGTATTTTTTAAACTAGGGATGGGAAAGAAAACTTTGTAAGGGAATAGAATGCTTCATCATGCAGCAGATTATTTGTTTAGAAAAAAGGGAACAGAGAAATGAGTAGAGAGCCAACACCAATATTTTACCGATGAACATTATCTCTACTGCTAAAGTATTCACATATTTTTTGTTTTATATTTACACACAAAAAAACAAAAGCCAATGATAAAATGAACATAAAAAGTTGAAGACTGGCGTAATCGAACTGCAAGATTATAAAAGCAAAAAAATTATAAATTTTTGTTTCTCATTGGACCATTTATAAAGGTCTGAGCCAGTGCCCCCCCCTAAGACATATAAATATAACTGCTAAATGAAACTAGCTGAATTAAATAATATGATGATTATGCTATAAGTTACCTGAAAGAGATGAGACGCGTGTCGAAGTTTGTGTCGCCGGCTGGCAGCCGTGATCACAAATCCTGTCAAGAGAATAAGACAAGTTATGAGCTTCATGCTGAGATGAAAGTGAAAGGTTGAAGTCCGAGGAGCGAATGGCTAGTAGACAAACAAGCGCAATCGTCAAGTGAGAGGCAAAGCTAAAACTTGATTACTCCAATTGATTAACGTCTCGGAATCAATATCCGTGTCCCAATAGCAAAGCTGTGTGTTACCAGCAAAACATTTTGCTCCTCCGGGAAGTACTGAATATACTTTTATACTACACTCTCAGTATGCACCACTCTTTCTGCAATATGATAGATTGAGTAGACTGGCTATGCGGGGATTACCATTTTACAGATTACTACATCAATTGTAACAACAGATGTTCCTTTTGCGTTGCTGTTCCCTTTGGTGTGAAACTTTGTATTTATATGTTTAAAACTAAACATGAACACGGCCACTGCTAATAAATAAACTAATAGTGCAGTGAACAAAATATCAAATGTTTTACTTGGAAAGAATAAAATCATGATTAGTTAACTGCTGTATACTAGTAAGGCTGACCATTTTTAATTTAGTAATGCATTCACAGGGAGGAAGCAATTCCACAACAAACAATTTGATGTGATAACAAAATATACATGCGATTTGTTTGACAAAGTTTTTTTGACTAAAATAGCAATTTAACTCGCTGGCACTGCGATATGACTAACTAGTTAAAAGATCTATTCCACTAATAGTCATCCAGTCCTCAAGTATTTTAATTAATCCTAGTACAATTAATATCATTGTTAATAGATTACGAAAGATATACACTTTGCTGCTAAATGCTATTAAAGTAGATCCATTAGTAATCTTCATTACGTATAATTTTATAAACCTATTAGTTTGATTAGTTGACACGCACAAATTTGAAAACAAATTACGAGATGAAGAAAATGCATTCCGTAAAAACCGATTATTACAACTTAATGCTCACATAATTTTTGATAAATCAATTTTATCGCTTGGTCTCTCTCATCGTCTTAATATATATACATGCACGAGTAATGACCTCTTAAAAGCTGTCATCAGGAAACCAAACTACTTCTACTCTACGTATGTATACCTACACACAGTCATTATTTGTGACTGTCGGTCATATCTATGTCTGTAGTATAACATTTATGCATATATATCAAGGTTCATGTATAGGCAAAATTGATGAGGCAACTCCAACCCTGATTGTCATACCATCCCTTAGGCGTATAATACATGTATTGCCGATAAAGTAATAAAAATAAAATATAGACTGTCAGCTTACATACAGACGTTGTAGCAAGATTCTTATATTTCAACGACCAAACACGAGCGAAGCGATTGTTTGGGAGATTTATGATAAATGCATATGTGCACACAACTCACAAAAATTATTCATCAATGGCCGTCGCAAATCCTTGTACCGAAATATCATCAACAAATTTAACCATTTTTCAATAGAGTCGTTTAAGTATAAGAACGATACAAAACACATATACACCCATTTAAATATGTTACCGAGTCTTTATTATTTGTAGAAAATTTTCTAAACCTTACCCATCTGATCGGATTATACATAAATAGACAGATTAATTCGACCTAAAATCGTTATTAAAACTTGACAAGCCTTATTTTTATCAAAATTAAGACTGGCGAACGAAACGCCTAGTGACAAAGAATAGAACCATTAAGTCGTGCGCATTTCACCAGTCTATAGCATTGACCAATTGCCAAAGGTTGCTGTAATTAACGTAGAAGTACTGAAAAGTAATCGTTTCTTTTTTGCCGATTTCAAAGTAACTGACATTTTGGACACTTATGAGTACTTTGGTATTCCAACTGATGTCCAAAGCAGTGAAAGTAAAGGAAATGACGATGATATTTTTTCTAACGATTCTTATGAGATTATTACAATATTTAATTGTAAGAATAATTATTCGAGTTTATAAAATTTAATTATAACAATAATTGTTCGATTTTATAAGATTTAATTATAAGAATAAGCATTCGAATTTACAAGATCGAAGTATATAGTGACCGATGTTGGGCAATATGTTACTGTTATTATTTTTTCTAAATAGTTATGTTAAATAGATTTTCTAAAAATCTATATAAATATCACAACTTCTTGATATTGTTAGCTATGACGTTTGGAAATGTAAACGAAATTGTGCATTGGTTTTGTATTATTACTGTATTACTATATTAATAATATTGGTTATTCTAATAATATCAGTGCATTTTACTTCTAATATTGCATTTCTCTTATTGCGGGGGAGAGATATAAACATATAATCTTTTCCTTTCATTATTGCTGTTTGTTGTACATAATAACACCCAGTACATTACAGCTACCATTGCAGTTCTCCTATTGCACTGCAGTGCCATTTGACTGCTAATATTGCATTTTTCAACCATCAGTACGCTTTTTTTTCCGATATCACTTTGGTCGTGGGCTGTATGACAGGGGAATTTCTAGTGCTATAAACAATTGAATGTCCTCCTGTTAGTTATACTTATCCATTTAGAAGTTTTCTTCCCATGTTAACCAACATCGGTCAACATACTAAAAACATTCACAAAATACTACAGGGTATAAGGTACAAAATACTGTAGAGTATATTTTTAAGGTACAAATGTACATTGCTATAACAATAAAATTAAACAAGTAACTTACTAACAATTTACATACAACAGTACAAACTTTTTAAAACAATAAAATAAACCATTAGGTAAACACTTATACAGGTCCGACAGCTGAGGGAACTCAACATCCTCAAAAATAAACGAGTATTCTTTTATATAACTAGCTGGTAAAACCTCTTGCTTTGTCACATATACACCAGATGTGTATGCACGGAAGGTTGGTGAATTTTTGCGGTTTCAGACTTGAAACTTATTACCTAAAATTTTAGGGTACATCATATGTATAGATTTTACTAGCAGTCTTACCATCTTTGCTCTGCAATATGCTATACAGCTGCAAGACCTATACTGCTATTATCTGGACAGATACATTTTTCACAGAGGAAGTCACTGATTTAATTGACCTTTTTTTAATGAACCATCAACAACAAACTGCAATATTGCGTAAGTTAGCGGAGTGGATACTACATACATGTACATGTGGGTATGGTTAGTATTGTTGACAAGCAATGTTTGTGTTTTCATTGACGCCACCTTTATTTGCTTGCCACTTTGGCACTCTTCGATCTTTACAAAGCTATACTAGAGAGGGATCAAAAGAAGTGTCTACGGAATAGTACTAATAATGACTTCGTTACATCAGTAACAATTAATTTTTTCGTTGTTGCTGTAGTGGTTGCCGTGATTTTAATGATGGTGTGCGCGAGCAAATCGATCGTCACAATCATCAGAACTAAAGTCGAAAGTCACCATGGTTAAAATGATATCTATAGTTTTTGAATTTATCCATAATGTGCTTTACAATCTTACCTGAAGACTTTTTGATGAGCAAAGAGAATAATTCTCAGGAACACCGTACAACGTAATAAGCTATTATTATGGCGTATTCTAACTTTACAACGTCTTTAAAATTCAAAACCGTTATGTCCATTTTTTAACTCTAAAGCTTTACGGTTTTTTCTTTAAAACTTTAGAAGTGACACTATCAAAATGATTAATAACAGTACCACGTTAATGTTTTATAATCAATATAGTTCCTGGTTTAATTTGGTCTGAAACTTCGACGTACAGGGGATCCTTGCCATACGGTTTAATTCGTTCCAGTGTTATCGTAAAGCAAAAATTTCATATAAAGGAGTATAGCAACCCATAGTAAATATCTAGTGCAAACACACCCTGGTAAAAATCATCATCATTAAAACTTAGTAACAAAACAATATATTAACCTCAGTAACTATAGTTATCTACAGTAACTTTAATGGTTATGATACACAATAAAATGTAATGTTACAATGTAATATGGGCAATATGCACAGCAAGGAGTTATTACTTTTGAGGCAGACATATAAAATAAACGTTGAATTGAACTTAAATAAATTTAGCTCACTAAACACATACACGTACTTGAAGATGGGCTTTAGTATGTATTTTGCTGAACTTCAACATTTTCATCGTTAACAATTTACCACCTATCTGTTTCCAGCATTGTTTTTACAATAACTAATAACGAGTAACGCCAAACTGAGCGAGATTGAGCGTCATATTTCTTTCATTTGTTGTTAGAGGGATTTCGGTGATCAGCATATCGGATAATTTCTTACTTTGATGTAATCAGCACACCAACTGCCAAATTTGAATTTCGAGAAATTTTTTTGTTGATTTCATATGGTGAACAATATTTAGTATGGAGAGCAAAAAATCAAATCTCTCTACATCGCAGGGCAAAAAAATAGTCAAACAGGATCATCTTGACTCGAGAGCACGCTGTATACGAAAAATGGTTTAGCAAAAATGCTGAGGTCGACGGCATTAATGCTGATCTGCCTGAAGGAAAGTGTAAAACGTAAGAGACATTAGCATCATAAGAGGGCTACGATAACAGGGTATACGATAGTCGCCCGTAACAGGATTAAAGTGTATTTTTCCCAAATTCTGACGAGCTAGTTAGAAAATACAATGCCACCCTTTATTTGAACACTACCTCTAATTAAACGCCACTATAGAAGAAGGGCTAAAAAATAGAGCACCATGGCGTTCAAATAGAGGATTTACAGTAACTATATTAATAAATTCCACTATATTATTTTGTGTGTTAGTCTGTATAAACACTGTGAGTTTTCAATTTTTCTGACTGATTTCATCCAAACTTCACATGTATTTACTCTGTGCCTTGCGCAAAGTCACTAAAATATTTGGTTTCAAAGCTCCTGCTTCCTAAAAACCAGCTTCTTAAACACCCACCTGCTGGCCATCTGATTGAAAACGGACAAAATCCCGAATCGCCGAGCTTACTGCTAGTAGGTTATATAAAATGTAATATAATATAAAACTGTGTAATAAAGCGTTGGAGAGAACAATTGATACAAAGTACAGTTGAGAGCCAATTTTTAAAAATGTGAAAGACATGTAGTGAAGATTACTATAGAGTTATTTGATGTAGGTACAGTAATAGGATCAAATTTATTAAGTGACTTTAGGTAAGTACATGTATTGGAGAATAAAGAGTTGTCATACCATAATTAATGACAAGCTGGCCTTCAAGCCAATTAATGCTCAAAACATGTAATTCAGCCATTGACAGAGGTTTCTTGAGTTGTTCACATGGCATGCAAAACCTCATTATCTCCATTATGGCAATTCTAAACTTCAGCTCTCTTTTGAATTTACCTTCAACTTCTGGTAAGCTGGTTGAAGAATGAAATATTTTTCTTCAGACAAAAAACGGTCTTTTCATGTGTCCTCTCAGAATGCGCAATGTAATCTCTCAAACTTGGCTCGCCAAAATTGGTTCATTTTTTATTTAGTAAGTATATGTTAGCTCATTCAGCAGCGCTAAAAGTGGCTGGGCCTGCTAGTTTTTATCATGCCGATCCTCACCTGTTTAGCTTTCTCCGTCATATTCTCATGTAGTGATCGAAGCCTAAACTGGATAAAAATATACAAGCTATCAGTTTAAAACTGCCCGGTGACAGTCTATCCTATTGAGGCTGAGTTTGACACCAGTTTAGCCCAACTGCGTGGCTCACTGAGGATGGTGTTCCAGACTACAACTCATTTCCTCGTAGCCCTGCTAGTCTTTTTCATGATTAGTTCTCAAACAGGCGCAAGCAAGTAAGAGAGTGCCCCGTTTCAGCTTTTGAGCCTAAGTATAGGATGGCCACATCCAGACAGATTTCTTGATCCCAAATGACTAGCTTGGGTAGAACTCAATGAGTTTTCTAGATAATGACTTTGGAGACTGCTCTATTTTTTTCATGGATTTTTCAACCAGATCCAGTCTCTAGAATTATGCATGAAAAGCTGTTTCTCCTTTGCACTCCAAACATGCCCCAATTGTTCTTGTATGGCCTATCAACTGCATAAGCACTAACCAGAGATGGCACATTATTTCCGGTGCAGTATTTATCGTCCTAGGAAAAAGGTGTATTGTGGAAAAAAGTGGGATAAAGCAGGAAAAAATATGAATATTGGTAAAATATTAATATTACCAATTTGAAAAAAGAAAACTGAGCTATAGTTTGCTAAATGGAATATATTGAAAATTTATTTATTTATAAAACAATTTGATAACTTTATTTTCAGTAATATGCATAGATTGTACTATATACAATGTAAAATAGATATACATGGTAAAACATAAATTTTTAGATTACATTTAAATATCGAAGCACAAAACTTGCAATATTGAACAAACTTAGATGGAAAATATAACAAACCAAAATAAAAGTTGTATATGTGTGTATGATGATTATGCAGACAGTATTCTAGTCTCTCCTGCCAATTTAGGTCATGAAAATCACGAATGTGTCTGTAGCACGCCACAGGTTTTGCAGCTTCTTCATCAGCCAGGTGATTACGCAACTTTGTCTGGACTTACAAAAATTGTTAAAAACTCTCAATTGAGACAGATGAGCCAGGCAGCTTGAGGTACTATGAAGCAAGCTGAAGCAGCTTGGAATTACCATGATCTTTTGTATTATTCTCCAAACATTTATACCAACTGATAGGATTCATGGGGCTGCAGTAAAAATAATTTCTAAGACAACTAAGACAATTTCATCATATCTAAAATTACTTTGATCTATTGATTCTAATCCTATCAGGTTATGAATAAATAATATTTCAACTTCTCAAAAATTAGGATGGCCCTTTACTTGAAACATCAGCATTTTTAACTGACCCATGACAATTATTACATTGTCTTTGAAATTATTACATGTATTGAGCTGAACTAACAGGTATGTTCACTCACTAATAAAGTCTCAGCCCAAGAGAAACTGACAGACTATGGTTCAATCAAACTTAATAATTCACTCAGAATTTCATTCAAAATTGGGCCTAAGCACATATTTTCCAACAACATCTCATTGCTGGTAGCAATAAACTGTAGGCATGAACCCAATTGTTAGCAATCATCAAAAATAATTAGCTGATTCTCAATATAATTCCAATTTTTTTTTCTTTATTCTACTTACATGCGTTGAACACTTTCCCCATTTTTCCCCACGTGTTCCCGGATTTTCTGCTGCCCTAGGAAGTTTTTCTCATCCAAAATGCCAACCCTGGCATTAAGTTTTCTTCCTTACGTGAAATATGGGGTTCATGGTGATTTCGCTGAAATTCTATTAGTCGAAATACACATTTGCTGAAAGGCTATTTGTCGAAATTGAAACCTTTTGTCGAAAAGTGTAGTTTTGGTTGAAAATTTAGGCTCTTGGTCAAAAACTTTAAAGGGACTTTGTCGAAAATAATAATATTGGAGAAAAACATTATTATTTAAAATATTAATAGTAAGTTTTTACCATAGATATATAAACCTAGAATGGCCAATAATAGCTATTCCCATTGGTTGCCTTGTCAGACTTAAATAGCATGACGTTACGTCATTGTATTGTAGCTAATGCTTGGCTGCACTGTTGTTTACAATGGCGCTAATGAAAAGAAGGTGACAATATCACATTTATTTTTACCTAAAAACCTTCTTGGATACATAATCCAATAAGCCAAAGCGATTATGTGATAGTAGTATCTGATAACCACCATATATTAAAACTATAAGTTATGAAATGTTGCACGCAAATCATGAGCCATCAGGGCTTTATTTGCCGCCCCCTCTCCTATCCCCCTTCTCTCTTTTCCCCTTCCCCTAAGAAAAATGGGGAAGGGGAAAGTGAGAAGGGGGAAAGGAGAGAGGGGGCAAATGGCCCACCCACCGGAAGAGCCAGACCCTGGCTAGGTAAAAGACTAATATCATGCTGAGCTAAACATGACTAAATATGATGAGTATGCAAGTATGTCTTAAGTCAAAAATGAGACAGAATGATTATTTTACAACTGGCTATGTATCTCGGTCACTAAAGCTGAAGTGTAATGATTGTATCACTAGCATCGTAGATGTTAGGCTACCAACTATGATGTCAACCAAGCAACGAATTCCCTAATCACAGTTAAGAATTGTGGTGGCTTGACTTTGTCTTCGCCTGTGGTGATTGAGGTTTGCAACCACATTGAGAAAGCGACGAGAATGTTGCTTAGTAGCGCTGGGTTGGTGACAAACTTTCCCAGGCTAGCACTAATTGCCACCATGAAGAGGTTGCTGAGATTCAACATCATGCTATTGTTTAAAGGTTGACTTGCAACAAAATTCACATCACAGTTACATGTATTTGGTATCAAAAGATTCACCATGTCTTACTATGTTGTGTTGTAGGTGCCAAATATGTGGAAATGGGATTACAAGCTCTTAAAAGCTCAAA
Source organism: Watersipora subatra (assembly GCF_963576615.1). Taxonomy (NCBI): domain Eukaryota; kingdom Metazoa; phylum Bryozoa; class Gymnolaemata; order Cheilostomatida; family Watersiporidae; genus Watersipora; species Watersipora subatra. The sequence continues at coordinate 11,009,453 of NC_088708.1, read as the reverse complement.
AACGAAAAGCCGCTATAGATTCGAATCTCTTTATTTATTTGACGTAGTCATTACAGTTTGGTCGTCGTCTTGTCACGTGATGTTCTCACATGAATTGTAAGGCCAATAAAAAGCTCAATATAAAACTTATCATAGCACTGGTTTATGACAAACACTTTGGGTTTTACCGAAGACCTCGTATCAAATATAGATGCTCGCTACTTCAGTTTTGTTTCGGCTTGGACTAATCGGCAAGTTGTAATCTGATCATGTGACCCAATATTTCAAAAATAATTTTTGCAGCACTTTGCGATTATCACCGGTGACCAACAGGCTTGTCATGATTATCAGACAATGATATGTACTCCGAGCTAAGGTTAAAAAGTTTAACGATTTTTTACGGTAAGTTATCACATACCAGTGCTAAAAGTGACAGCATTACAATGACGATAAAACAGACACGTAAGAACAATAGACATGGTTTTATGGAATGCGTGAAGTATATTTGTGAAAATATTTTGACGAATGAGATTGCATGAAAGTGTAAACAGAAACCATCCTGTAACAACTATGTCCCATTTGAGCCATTTTGGAAAGCTAATCCAAACTACGGCGGTCTCGTGTAGCTGTGATTAACTGTTCGATTTTTAGCTTTTAAGAGCTTGTAATCACATTCCTATACATTTTGCACCTACAACACAACAGAGTAAGACATGGTGAATCTTATGATACCAAATAACTGTAATGTGAATTTTGTTGCAAGTCAACCTTTAAATGAATAAAAAAATCGTGCATGCTGACCCGGTCCGACTCGATCTTGGCCCTCATTGCTGACCCTGAGTCTGGCCCGACCCTGCATTCCTTGGTCTCATTCTAGCTCTAGCTAAGAAAACCACTGATTCCACTTCCCTGATCAGATCAAAACTTCACAGGCTCATCATATTTAGTCATGTTTAGTTCAGCATGATATTAGTCTTTTACCTAGTCAGGGTCTAGCTCTTCGGCTGGGTGGGCTATTTGCCCCCTCTCTCCTTTCCCCTTCCCCCTTCTTTTTAGGAGAAGGGGAAAAGAGAGAAGGGAGATAGGAGAAAAGGGTGGCAAATAAAGCTCTGATGGCTCATGATTTGTGTGCAACATTTCATAACTTTCATAGTTTTAATCTATGGTGGTTATCAGATATTATCACAGAATCGCTTTGGTTCACTGGATTATGTATCCAAGAAGGTTCTTATGTGAAATTAAATGTGATTTTGTCACCTTCTCCTCATTAGCTCCATTGTAAACAACAGTGCAGTCAAGCATTCGGTACAATACAATGACGTAACGTCATGCTATTTAAATCTGACAGGCTTTTTTCCTATTGGCCAATCTAGGTTTATGTATCTATGGTTTTTACCAGTTGATTAGATATACCGTCAACTTAGTGTTTGTTTAGTTTTAAAATTTTGTACTAGCTCCATTAGCTAAACATATGCTATGCTATAACTGCTGTACCAAAAGTTCTGCGACACCCTGGTGTAATAATATATACATGTACAACGTATTGCATGTTTCTTTCTTACATGATCAAATTTGCGAGGCAAAATTTGGTTTGTTGAAAGCTATCACGACTTTATCGACGCGCAGGTTTATTTACTTCCCAGGCTACATTTAGTGAAGTATTTTGAGATTGTATACCTAATTTTGAAGTTATGGCTATATATGTACTTCGTAGGCATTATAGCACAATGGTAGTGTTATAATACAAGTCATCTTATGTGCAACTATAGTATGATCCCATATACTTTCTAAGCTTGTGGATTTATTCATCAGTATAGCTGTGCAATCATCCAAATCAATTGCATACATGTACATGTATGTGCACATTGTGCAAGTATGCTTGTAATTGCATAATTAATATTCGTAGAAGTGCATTGATTCATTGTAGCTATTTCTCCAAAAAACTAATGTTGCAGTTCTACAAAGTAGCGGTTTGGGATCTTTGGTAACTTAACAGCTTGTGGCGTATTTGTTTATATCATTGTTGAGATTCAACTCTCAAATTTTAGACTAAAATTGTAGTAAGAGCATTTAAAAATAAAATTCATTTCTTAAATAGTTTATTCAGTAATGAATGACCTGTTAAATTTAATTTATGGCATAATTCATAATATTATTAAGAACAGACAAATAGACAAATTAAGAAATGACAAATAGCTAAAAATAAAAATTATCGGTAAAACGCCATTATACATAAAAATACTTAAAATACATAAAATAATACATGTTGGAAAACAAAACAAAATACATGTATGGCATGTATAGTAAAAGTAGCACATTCAAAATCTATCAAATGTTGGTGTTTGATTTTTGGCTGCCTTGATAAACTTTAAAAATGAAATTGCTTCGTTTTGCAAGCTGTTCCATAAATTTTGTAACTTTATTTTTACATTTTGTGCTGTGTCTGTTTTCTTAGTTGCAGCTCATTTTCTAACATTTTGCTACATAGTTTATATATTTTCTGCTTCACTATGTAGAATGAACAAAAGTAAATACAGCACATATTAGGGTGTGAATGTGGTAGCAGCCCATTTAGTTTTCTGTGCCATCCTTCTAAGTTGTTGTTGGTTCTTGTTGTTGTTGTCTCAGGCATAAACACACCAGTCTTTTGGGCCCCATTATGATTATTGTCACTTGACCAAAATCTTTCAAAGTAGTCCAGTAAGTTAAACATTCTATAGTCATGTTCCTCTATGTCTCTTTTTGTTATATCACAGATATAATTAAACACCTCCGTTACACTGTTGGTTGGTACAAGCGCTAACTCATACAACATTGTGACCAGTTATCTCACTTCACTATTCTTATTACGATAGCTTCTTGATAGTTTTTTATATTCCGGTATATAGATTGGCAAAAGTGAAAGTGGCAACCTTTCATCTCTAGCTTTTTCCTTAATACTTCATGGACTGTTTTCTACAGAGCTAAAATGAAGAAACATATTAATCTATTTATATTCATTGGCATTGCATTGAGAATAACCATTGTTACCATTGACTAAACCAAAATCATTGTACTAATCACAGATGCGTCCAGTTACGCAACGGTCATACTGAGACAGCTTAATGTTTTACAAAATTTAATATTTTACTTACTATTTGAAATCGGGCCGATATAGAGCATACACTGCTTAATTTTTGTGACAAGTTTAGTTTGGAATGGACATAGCAAACCTTATTTTATACCATGAAACAGTCCAACGTGACCGGCTGTGTAATTAAATGTTCATTCCTGCTATTAGTGTTAAAAAATACGTCCTTACCCAATTCATAGTCAGCCATTGCATATTTTGCATTCAAACCAGGTGCTAGCTGTTGTATATTAGAGTTATCTTCCCTATCTGTTCAATGTTTGGTTCTCATTAATCACGAGATTTGGTGTGATGAGTGTTCGTCCATGAAGGGAACAATAAACATGTGTAAACCATAAAGCTGATTCAGATCCTAATAAGATACAACAAATTGGCGACGATTGGATGGGATTAGCAGTAATAGCACAATGGCAGAGATGGGAATTAAAGCTCCTACACTACTGTGTGTAATGGGAAAACCTCCCACTCTGGAAAACTGGAGAACTTTTAAACAGCAACTGAAGCTGTACCTCATTGCATCAGGTATTCCTGATGATGCTGAAGCTAGAAAGCAAGCAATCCTTCTGACACTGGGAGGTCCTGAATTGCTTCGCATATATAATACATTTGATTTGGCGGAGGACCACGGAGAAACACTTAATCAAATCTTAGTGAGATTTGATAATCACTTTCAACCACGAGCAAATGTGCTTATAGAATGTTTCAAATTTCGATCAGCCAAACAGGAAATGGAAGAGTCGGTTGATGCATATCTAGTACGAATCACTGGACTAATTCAAGATTGCGGTTTTGCTGACAATACACGCAATGAACATCTTAGAGATCAGCTGGTCTATGGATGTTATGATGAACGGTTGCGAGAGAAATTGTTTCGAAATGCAGCGCTGACATTTGATCAAGCCAAAGCTGATGCTAGAGCTCACGAAGCGGCACGTGAACAAATGATGATATTCAATCAGGCCAGCCAAACTCGGTCTAATGAAAAGCATCGCAAACTGGGTGCCAATAAAGAGGTCGTTGCGCAGGTAGTCCAACGAAACTTTTCACCACAAGGTAACAAGTCCTGCTACCGATGTGGCCGAAGGACCCATCTGGCCAATAACTGCCCTTTTAAGGACGGGGAATGTCATCAATGCCATAAGAAAGGTCATATAAAACCCATGTGCCGCCAGAATGACCAGAAGAAGAAACCTAACCAGGAGAACGGCAGCAGTGTAAAAACCGTAGACAGTACTGGCCCGTCCAACCATCGAAGCGGAGAATCCGGAGATGATGAAGATGGAGAGAATCCTGTATATCTTACTTCGGAGGTAGTACACGCAACTGAAAGTTTACCTAAACATGGCCATCCAATAACTGTTACCTGTGAAATAAATCAAGTAGAGCTAAACATGGAAGTTGATACCGGATGCTCTACCACTCTAATCCCTGATTATGTGTATGACACTAAATTTAAACATTTAGTTTTACAACCATCGAATAAGAACTTTTATAGTTTTACAGGTGAATCGGTAGCCTGCAAAGGAAGGCTGTGGGCAGAGGTGCGCTATGCCGGATGGTCGGGGAATCTGTGGTTGTATGTGGTCACTGGTGCTAGATGTGTTCTTCTGGGGCGGGACTGGATGCGACGGCTTCCTATAGACTGGTCATCGGTTTTACACGCTGGAGGGATTGGCAAGGTAAGTGGTGGAGACGGTCTGTCATTGGATGAGGTGTTGGCTCGTCACACTGAGTTATTCCAGCCTGGTTTAGGGACCCTGAAAAACATAACAGCTAAGTTGTATTTGAAAGAGGGTAGTAAGCCAGTTAGGGAGAAAGCATATAGAATACCACTTGCACTAAAAGAATCGGTTGAAGTCGAGTTAGACCGGCTAGTAAAAGAAGGAATAGTCGAGCCTGTAGAATTTAGTGAGTGGGCGTCAGGGGTAGTACCAGTAGTGAAAGAAAATGGTAGTCTTAGGCTATGCGGTAATTTTAAACCCACTATTAACTCATGTTTACAAGAGTTGTCCCCTCCCCAGATACACATGGATGACATTCTGTCCAAACTGTCGGGTAGTAAGCTGTTTACAACACTAGATTTATCAGCTGCCTACAACCAGATGGTAGTAGATGAGCAGTACAGGGACTTGTTAACTATAGCTACATGCAAAGGTTTGTTTAGATTTAAACGTTTGGCCTTCGGTATCAAGACGGCTCCTGCTATCTGGCAGCATGCGATGGAGCAAGTTTTAAATGGATTACCAGGGGTTCAAGTCTACTATGATGACATTTTAGTTTCCGGTACTTCTAAGCCTGAGCATAATATAAACCTTGATGCCGTAATGGATAGACTAGAACAGTTTGGGTTGAGACTGAACAAGCGTAAGTGTAAGTTCATGCAGCTTTCGGTGCAATACCTAGGTCATATAATTGATGAGAAAGGTGTAAAGCCTGTCCCTAGTAAGGTAGAAAGTATCGTTGATACCAGTGTACCTAAGGATGACAAAAAGTTGAGGTCGTATCTAGGCATGCTGGGTTTCTATAGAAAATTCATTCCGAGATTTTCAGAAGTGGTGAAGCCGCTAACAGAGTTATTGAAGGTCGCTGTTGATTCGCCAGTCTGGGGTTTAGAAGCGCAGAAAGCGTTTGAGACGTCTAAGAAGTTGTTGATTACTAGTGAGTTTCTGATTCATTTTGATCCAAACAAACCGGTTGTACTTACTTGTGATGCCTCTAAAGATGGAGTAGCCGCGGTTTTGTCCCATAGGTCAGCTGATGGTCAGTGTCAGCCGATTCAGTTTGCTAGTAGAGTTTTGTCGAAAGCTGAGCGAAACTACCCTCAGCTAGAAAGGGAAGCTTTGGCCATAGTTTTTGGAGTTGAGCGCTTTTATTATTTTATCTTTGGGCGTACATTTACACTAGTCACTGACAACCAGCCATTAAGCATAATATTTGGATCCAAAGCTGGCATACCAGTCATGGCAGCAGAGAGATTACAACGATGGGCCTTAAAATTATCTGGGTTTAACTATCAGATTGAGTGTTGTCGAAGTGAACAAAATCCAGCAGATTTTCTGTCTAGATATCAAGCTGAGAAAGGTGATAATGATCAGTCTGAAAAGGAGGAAGTAGCTTATGTATTCCGAGCAGCAAGTTTACCGGTTAATTCTGAACAAGTTGCAGTAGCCACTCGTACAGATGTGGTATTGTCAGAAGTAGTAGGTAGGTTACGGGAGGGTGGTTTAGAAAAAGCATCATCTGAATCAATGAAACCTTTCATAGCTAAGAAAAGCGAAATGTCTCTAGTAGGAGGAGTGTTAATGTGGGGGTTACGAGTAATAGTTCCAGAGAAGCTCAGGGCTAAACTATTAGAGGAGCTCCATCAGGGTCATTTAGGCATGAGTAAAATGAAGGCTTTAGGATGCTCGTTTATATGGTGGCCTGGTTTTGATCGAGACATAGAGTTATGTTGCAAAGCATGCCCACTTTGTCAGTCACTGGGGGGAGATCCGCCAAAAGTTGAAGTTCACCCGTGGTTACCAGCTAAAAAAGCTATGCAAAGAGTTCACATTGACTATGCGGGACCAATCAAAGGAACAATGCTGCTGATAATAGTAGACGCGTACTCTAAATGGCCAGAAGTATATTTAACCACTAGCACTACGTCTACTAGTACGATCGGAATGCTTGCTAACTATATGTCGAGATACGGTTTGATCCAAGAGTTGGTATCCGATAATGGGCCGCAGTTTGTGTCTTATGAGTTTCAACAGTTTTTACAATCGAATGGGGTCAAGCATACTAGATCTGCTCCTTATCATCCAGCTACGAATGGGCAGGCAGAGCGTTTCGTCAAAACAATCAAACATGGCTTACAGTTGTGTATGGAAGAGAATCCAACTGATAGTATACAATTGTGTTTAGATAGATTCTTACTAGCTTATAGAAATTGTCCGCACATAGGCACCGGGGAGTCGCCCGCTCTACGATTCATGGGAAGGGAGCTCACTACCAAGTTAAATATGATTAGACCAACCTTGGAAGATCATTACGTTACAAGGGGTGGAGGTAGAAAACCTATCAGATTTCAAACAGGGGAATTAGTCTGGGCACGTAGCTATGTAGGTAGTACAAAGTGGCTAGAAGGCAGGGTTAGGTCAAGAGAAGGGCAATTACTATATAGTATAGAGGTCATTAATAAAATATGGAAAAGACACTTTGACCAGCTTAAACCAAGGCTGGTTGATACTCAGTTTGAAGAGTTCCAGGCACCTTTGAATGTGATTGACCCAAATCCGCCGCTTGTTGTAGATCCGGAAAGTGTGTCGGATCGAGGCGAGTCTGTGGGATGTCCGGCTGCGCCCGGCCCGCCTGGAGGGGCGCTGCCTGGTGTTGGTGGCGCGGCGTCCGCGATTTCTCCTGCCACTCCTCGCATATCCCTACCTACGCCTACAGCTATCCGACAATCTAACCGAGAGCGGCAGCCACCTAAGAGACTGATTGAAGAAGTTTAATATTACTATTACCCCGATATTAATTATTATAGAGTATTATTTTTTCTGTGCGAATTCGACAATCAAGTAATCAGCTGTATCTAGATTTTTATTGAGATGGGGAAGAGTTGTTGTATATTAGAGTTATCTTCCCTATCTGTTCAATGTTTGGTTCTCATTAATCACGAGATTTGGTGTGATGAGTGTTCGTCCATGAAGGGAACAATAAACATGTGTAAACCATAAAGCTGATTCAGATCCTAATAAGATACAACACTAGCCGTTCTTTAATGGCTTTCAAAACCTGAAAATAAATTATGGCGCTGATATCACAATGCGATAGCGTTTAAAGAAGGAGTGTTGGGTGAAAATTGGCTCTTGTAATCCAAATATTTTATAAAGATTTCTATCTGAACATAATCCAATTTTCTTCTTTTTGACATTAATACGTATAAAAGCGGCACTTGTTTGCTGAAGCATCCCTGTCTTATGAAAGCAATAATCGTTAGCAGCTGTTCAAAAGGCTTTTCCACGCACTTGAAGGTTCCATCCAAATACAGTGTTCTTGATTTCTTTAGTTGATCTAGCGAGTGTCAGTGGAAAATTTTAAGTGCCTTTCGCCATCAATTTGAATGTCCGCCCAAGAAGTTTTTTGATATGGCTTGAAGTATAAGCTAAAAGATATTTTAGATTTTGATATTTGTGTCACAGTTAGATTACCATATCAGATTTTCAGATTACCAATCTCTATTTGGAAAATTAAAGCACAAGTGAAGCTAGTTTTTCTAAGCAGAAGAACACTCATAAAGATTATAATCAATTTTTTTAATTAAGGCCGGTTATCTTAATCTTATATTAAAATTACATATGACAAAATTCTAGGCTGACTCAGCTCGAAATATTTGGACTCTGGATATTTTGGTCTGCATTCCTCTCTTATTTTATTGGCCATCCTGATTAAATTTTGTCTTGAAAGACTGCTGCTGGTTGTACATTTTGTCATACATTTTTTTAAGTCGTTGTCTACTATTGAGGTAGCACATTGGTCATATTCATTGTATGATTATTGCTAATAATAATAATATTTATCTAAACTTACATATCATCAATGTCACTGTTGTTAAAGTCATCAGGTTGTTATAACTCCTTTTTCTGCTTTTATAACTAAGGCAACGCTATAAAGACACTATATCAAATCTAGCGTAGCTATCGCAATCAATCACAATGACTGATGAATGCAAACGATGTGATAATTCAAAATACCTGTTGTAGTGTTCTTGAGTTGATCTCGGTCCCAGTGGCATCCACCGGGTTGGAAATCCGTACTCCAAAAGAATACCTTCCTGTTCTCCAGATCTCCCACCTTACTCAGGTTTCTTTGTGACGCTCTGCCTGCGTGTAGCAATCTTATTGGACCTTTTCTGAAACCTGGAAGTTCTAGCCTGAGACGAAAAAGTAGAAAAGATGATGAGTATGACTGATGAAGTCGTTTGTAGAATATTGAGATTCTAGGCTCACCTCCGCTCTCTAACTTTAGCTAGATTACACGGTTCAGATTGACGTTGCTGCTGCCCATAAATAACTGCTCGTGTTTGTCTGCACTTAATACCAATAAGGCACCATTGAGCACCAATATATCACTGTGCTTGACGATTTCTTTTCCAACGAATGTTGTGAGTCAACCTCAGCAACTACCCATTGTTCAGAATATATAGAATCCGTCTTATGTTCAATTTCAGCTATAACAGTTCACCCGGAGTTAAGATTGTCAGTCCCTGACATTCAAATAAATCGAAACCGGATGTTATGTATTAGTAAAACCGAATGCGTTCGAGTAGATCGTAGTATGCTACCGTAGGAGTGTAGGTTTCCAATATCTTTTCGCAGCTGTCCAATACTAACTGCTAATATAGTACCGCAAGATGTTGTGCATATTGTTTCTGTCTACCCTCCTTGTGTGTGTGGTTGCGGTTCATGAGGATGTAAGTACTGAACTTCTCAGGCTCATGTACCAATAATATATACACTGCACTGGGACCCCATAAAACAAGAAGATGAAAAAAAGGAAATCTGACAGGGAAATGAGCCACACCTGTTACTCTATCAAAGCATAAAACGTCTTATTCGAGCTTTATATAGTAAAACTTTTTATCCAATAAATACATAAGAAAGTTATAAATATGTTATGAACGTGTTATTGGAGCCCTGTTAAGTAATTCTAATTCTATGGTTTACAATATAGTCGAGATGATAATGTAGCAAACCATTACGTTAGAACCACATGTCTCAGCAATGGGTATATAGATACGTATCAGTGTACGTCAGCCTATATGCATATAATTTTTTATATATGTTTCAATTAATATGGTCTAGAACTTAGTTTTTTGGCTGACTATCTATGCATGTTATCTGGAAATAAAATAGAGTTTGATAGTTACTGAGCACAGATACTACATGAGATTAAATCATATAAAAAACAAAAAGTTCTCAACTACACCATAGAATCAGAATATTATGGGCTTGGACTTGAAATAAGGTTGGTGAATGAATTTCCATGTTTCTTCTCCACGTTAGCTTCTCCAATCTAATTAATCCAGTTATTCTATTATGAAATCTCATTAAAATTCGCATATGCTATTAAAACTTTGCTAACACAATTGCAAACAGGGTTGTCCACACTACAGCAAGTGCTTCCACGAGGTGTGGGACAGCGGCAAGTTGCCACCCGCTACCTCCACTTCTACGTCAGCTTTTACTACGCCACCACTTACCTCTACATCTTTGTCTAGTTCCACATCTTTTTGTACCTCATCCTGACTTTCTACTACAACCGACTTACCTGTTGGCATCGGTGAGATAAACCCGACCACAATTTCCACCATCTCTTCTGTTAACCTTACTGATGCTGTGGAAACACTGCAACACTTCACAAAAGAGAAAGTGAATATTGGTATGTCAAAGAAATTACGAAGAAATATTTTCTTTTAGTCTCGCATTATTCTCAAGAGATTTTTATTTGTAGATTGGAATGTACTAGGCCCCGCTATTACGGGTGCTGGCATTTTGTTTGCCATCTTGTTTGGTTGTCTCTGTAAAAGGTGCTCTACTAGATGGCTATCGTCTGTGACTCTAAATTTCTCTCGCCAAAGCCCTGAAGAGGCTTGATGTGAATTATGTGTACACTGATGCCTTTATATTGTGTATATCTTAAATAAATAATCTACGCTCTGGTACCCTTCTGTTATAATTGATTGTCTCAAGTGTCGATTGAAATTATTTTATTTTAGACCTGGTCACTCTGGACATCCTCATTATATGTGAAGTGCTATTAAGTATTCCTGTCATATTCCAACTGATAACCTGCTACCACTGCACAAGAGAGCAGCAGTATCGCAGAGCTGGAATGCTATGCTGTGCCAAGATGCTTAATTGCTTTCCTGGATATTCTGACAAAATCAGTGGCATGTTGCTTAACAATGATATTACTACCAGTGTACCCAAAAAAATGTAATGCGATATGTCGTATTAACAAGTTATAAACTAATTATTTACATGTGATGCCCCTGTGAAAAAATAATTTGCTCCGTAAATTGCATAACTGAGATTAAATAAAACAAATACTTAAGCACAACACTAACATTATAATGTCCGTATATATATATATATACATGTATATATATAGGTACATCCCGATAGCTAAATATGATACATTGAACATCATTCTTGTGCTTAGCAAGGTGAGAGTCTGAGCTCGCATACAGGAAATCTGCATCCCGCTTCCCATTAACTCTCCGCCGGAGAGTGTATCTACCATCCGTATCTCTCCATTGTTCTGGCTCGGGTGGTGGTTTTTTTCTGTTAATCTGACTATTGCCATTTACAGGTACTTCAGAGTCTTTGCCTTGAAGAGATACTTAATCTCCAGAAGCTGTTGAATGTTCCGTTTTGTTCCTTTTACTGCCGTCTGAGACTCCTGAAATATTATTTGTTGATTTGTCATTTTTAGGTCTGCGAGTGCCATCTGACAGATAGCCAACCTCCGGTTCCCAGCCACTATGAGAGGAATTATCTTCCCTATCACGACTATCTGATTCAGCACCTGGTCATCACTAGCATCTGATTCGTCATCAGGCGAGTATCCTAAATCTATATCCAGCTCATGGCTACTGCCCCTCACTGCAGGTCCACGATACTGTTTCAGTGTATTCAGGTTCACTCTGAATGGCTTCTGAACAGGTTCGTCAAATAATTGAATGTTCGCATAATTTTCTGTCATCTTCTTGATGATGTAAATTACCTGCCATTTCTTTATGAGTTTGGATGTACGATTTCGGTGACCTCGGTGGTTATAGTAGAGGACCGCGTCTCCCACTGGCAATGTGGATGACGTTGCCTTTTTGTCATAGTATCTCTTCTGATTGATTTTTCTTTTTTCCATGGCTTGTCTCTCAAACCATGGCCATACGCTCATGCATATTTTAATTTTGCTGCCTAGGTACCTGGGCTCACTCATTCGGGTAACTTTGGTTTTTGTCATGTCATACGGCATCCTCATCTCTCAGCAGAACAACAGCATGCTCAGTGATACGTTGATGACTGTAGGACGAACAGAGTTGTGTGCCATTCCCACAAAGGGCAGATACATATCCCAATCCTTGCGATTTTCAGCAACTAAGTGTGACAGCATATGTCCGATAGTCTGGTTTCTTACTTTCATGAGGCCACTTGTTTGAAGGCGGTAGGGAGTGGTTTTTCGATGCTCCACCAGTAGCAAAGAATTGATATCAATGATCACCTCGCTGAAGAAGCTTTTTGCTCTGTCACAGAATAAAACTCTACTGCAGCCGAACCTGCAGAATATCCTTTCAATATATGACCAGGCTACTGTCATAGCTACCTGATCTCTACAAGCTTCCAATTCTGTGTACTTTGTAAAGTGGTCCATCCACACCAGAATGTGCTTCATGCCATTGTCGCTCTCAACGAAGGATCCCTGGAAGTCTACTGACAACACGTCAACTGGGCTGTCTGCCATTTGATATTTAATGGGCACCCTTAAAGGGGTTTTAGGATCTTTCTTCCTCTGGCATGACTCACACTGGCTAATATATTTCCTTACTCTCTTATGTTGAGAAACCTAACCTTGCTTCCTAACTTGAGCAAAGTTTTAATGACTCATGGGTGAATTGACATGAGGGACTCATGGGCAGCAAAGAGCAAATATCTTTTCTGGGACGCCGGTATTGCCAGCAGACATCTCTTGCCCTGTATAGCACTCCATTCACCAGCTCAAATCCAGAGCATTTTACCATGATCACTGTACGCTCTCTCTTAGAGGCGTCTGATGGAAACTTTCACTTGCTTAGATAAAGCATCATATAGGAGAAAGGTAGCAGTCTCTGGACTGTGCTAATAACATGCTTCTGTCATTCGCAACCGTATCTTCATTTATCACATTCACCTCCTCAGCTCGGGACAGTGCATCAGCGACTAGATTCTCTCTACCCGCTTTGTGCTCTTTATCGAAAGAATAATCAGCCAGTTGTACTGCCCACCTTGCAAAACTGGGCGTGGGATCACTCTTCTTTACGATATAGGTGCATGCAACGTCTATTTGTCCCTTAAAGTTGGTATTCATTAGAAAAGCTTTATAATGCTTTACCGCGCATAAGATAGCAAACAGCTTCTGCTTAAAGCTAGCACGGGTAGCTCGTCCAGTCTTGACTCACCGGGTCAAAGGTTCCCGAGTCGGGCCACCCGACCCTCGGGTCTTTCTATACAAAGACACGGGTAGGTTTATGGCTAAACGAAAGCGATTGTATATCGCTTTTCAAGTGTGATTGAAATAGAGTTGCGCTTAGTCCTGGCGCGGAAAGACCAGGCGAAATAAAACAACGTGAGTCAAGACTACATTTTTACGTTTGCAACAATAGCCTTTTTAGACTAAAGGTTTCCCGTTTTTCGGGCAAGAAATAATCAACATGTCGGTGGTCTGGGAGTTCATAAAGAAGCCAGTCACGAAACGGAAAGACCAAGTTAATTGTTCAATATGCGAGAGCAAGTTAAGCTACAAAGAAAGGTCCACCTCAATACTATTGAGGCATTTACAACGAAGGCATCCTGAGGAACTTCGAAGCGCGTCTAAAAACCTTCAATCCAGGAAAGAACAGAAGAATGATAAAGAAGAAGGTTAACAATTGACTTTAGCTGCTTTTATAAGTGTAAAATCAAAATTGTCAGCAAACAGCCCATGGGCGATAGGTATTACGAAGAATATCATCAAGACGATCACAGTAGACTTGCAGCCTCTTAGTTTCACAGAGAACAAGGGATTCAGAGACCTGGTGGCCTCGTTGGATACCAGGTACACAGTACCTTCCAGAGGAACAATAAGAAACATTTTTCTCCCAAAAGCTTATCATACTGCCAAGCAGAAACTCATATCAAACATCAAGAATCATATGAAGTCATCTCCATCGATCAGTATAACAACTGATGCTTGGACATCGAAAAACAATAACAGTTTCATAACTTACACTCTACACTTAATAGATGAAACATTTGTGATGTCCAGCTATGTGCTTGCCACCCGGATATTTGACAAATGCCACACTGTTGTAATCTTGCTATCACATCTTTTCCGCTTCCCCTGAAGCGAAAAAGAGAGAGGGGGAAAGGACAGGAGAGGGGCAAAGAAAGCCCTGATGGCTCATGATTTCAAGATATTCTGATACCATCTACCATTGTTCTTAATTTGAATTTCTTTCACTAATACCAGAAGTTTTAGGGAAGTGGTGGATTTTTGCTTTCCACTATGCTGGGTTATCTATTTCTATATTTGTAAAGTATTTCTTAACTAATCTCTTTTTGTTGATTATAATAGCAGAGTTGAAAATAAAATCTGTAATAAAAACACTCTAGCCAAAGTCATGCCAATAATCTATCACCCATTGAATAGCATTGATCCACCAATGTCTAGCCATAAATTGTAGATTGCATCTATAAACCAAGCCACAGAATATAATGATTGGTGTGATAATGGGTTCTTTTATCTTTGGTTATTGATGTCACAACGTTAGGCTGTAACATAACTACCTCTTAGCCTTGAATGAATAAAAAAAATCGCGCATGCTGACCTGGCCTGACTTGATCTTAGCCCTCTTTGCTGACTCCGAGTCTGGCCGAACCCTGCATTCCTTGGTCTCGTTCCAGCTCTACTCCTGCTCACAGGCGTCCCACTTTCGCTTTGGTGTTTTGAGTGCTTGGGAGTAGAACGACACCGGATGGGACTTGCCATCTTCTCTTACCTGAGAGAGTACTGTACATACGGCCGTGGCACTCACATCTGTTGTGAGAATGAAGGGCCTCAAAAAGTTTGGAAAAGCAAATATTGGTGTGATGTGAGGTGATATGATATTGAGGTGATTCTTGTTTTGAGAACTTCCATCGCATGTTGGCATTTCTCAGTCCATACAAATGGCACATATTTTGTTAGATGTATTAGAGGTGTCGCAATAGAAGAGAATCCTTTTATATATGTTCTTTAGAAGGAGAATAGGTCTAGTAACCTTTTACCTCCAGTCTTGTCAGTAAGTGCCTTGAATTTTAATACCTTTTCAGTATTATCTGGGGCTACAGCTATTCCCTCTGCTGATATGACGTCCCAGGTATGTGAGTTCTTTCTGACAGAAAGTACTCTTTGACAACTGGTATTTCAGTCCGGCAAACCTGAGTCTAGAAAACACCGTCCGGAGCAGTTCTAAATGTTTGTTAAACGTCTTAGAGGTCATGAGCCAATCATCTAGGTATACGCAGCTGCTGCCCTCTGTAATGAGATCTGCCATTACAACAAGTGCCAACCTCTGGAGGTACTAGAGATCCAGATGCCCCGAGGCATTGCATTCTATAGGTAGGTACCGAATGAGGTTATGAAAGGAGATTTTTCCTTTGAATCTTTGTGAAGAGATACCTGATTGAATCCTGAACATAAGTCGATACTACTAAAATACTTTTTCCCGTGCATGATCTCCATAGCATTGTCTATGTTGGTAAGAACCATCGAATCTTTGACTGTAAATGCGTTCTATTTTCACCACCCTTCTTTTTCACCAAGCCTATTGGTGAACCTCACGTAGACCTGCACAATGTTTCGGTTTGATCCAGTGGTTGCGGTTAGTTTCTATTAAATCGAGTCGAATCTTTGATTTTTTGGCAGCGGACAAAACCGGAAACTCTGGTTAACTGGTGCGAGTTTGAGGTGCGATTTTTCGGTGTGGTTTCAGTTTCCATATCATAAAAACTGCACCTGCGTGCTTGGACCGGATACACAGAATCTCCCATGGAAATTGACACTATTTTCTCTTGAAAGGTTGTTTCAATCTTTGCTTTACATATATGTAGATATCACATCCATTCTCGAAAGCTATTTATAGCTCATTACAAAAATCTGAAGTTACGGTTCATGAAATAAAGATGTTCAGGTGGCAGAACGAAATCCTGTTCCATCCCCATCGACCCATTTAAAATCATGCATGGAGCGTTTTTGCACTAATCAAACCCACCGACTGAGTCACTCTTTCACTCACCCACTTTACATATACATCCCGCTACTGTTGAGGGCTCTACTCTACAAGAACTTGTAACAAAATAATTAAAATAAATCTGAGAAATAACCGCATATTTATATTTTTAGATTGCTGGTTATTATTTTCTACTTAACTACTACTAGCCCTCCAACACAGCTATAACTGTAGAACATCCATCCAGCAGACATGGCAAGTAATGATTCGGTCACAGACACAGTTATCTTGGATTCTGATGATACATTAGATGGCCACAATCTCAATGTAAGTTTTTTTTCAGACATGACATACATTGTCTGTGAATATTATTGTTATTAAGCAGCAATGCGGCACAGCTTCGTCTTTTATGATTTTATTTTTCACTCTGGCATTGCATATTTGCAATTGCAAATCCCTGTTATGATAGGAGAAATATAAAGATGTCCCTCTAAAGGTAATAATTGACTGGACATGACTTTGATCACATCAATGTCATGTCACATGAATGTCTAACACAAAAGCATGCAGTTTATGATTAATCCATTGGTCTATTAAAATGTATTCATAAATTTAATATCCTTTACTTAGGAGTCCATGCCCAGTGCATCTACAACACAACTCACTAAACTGAGTCAAACGTCAGAACTGAGTACGGGCTCGCGAAGATCAGCTGTGTGGGCCTTCTTCCTCATCTCCGATGTTTTTAACAAGAACGAGGTGACCTGTGATTCTGTGTAAGAAGGGAGTAAAAACCATTGATTTTAGCATGAGTAATCTTTTCCAACATCTACAAAATCTACACCACTTTAAAGAGTATATGACTGTGGCACCAAAAAACGTAACTCGAAATTGAAAACGTGAGTCCCGGGACACTTCTGAATCATTATCATCCCAGCCCACGTTAACCTCCATGCTGCCATGCAATAGGAACATCGGGAAGCATACCTTCCTAACAGGACTTGTGAAAAAAACAGGACTTGTGAAGGATTCTTTCAAGAAGCTATTGAAAGGTCTTGCCCCAAGATACCAATGCCCTGGTCGCAATCACTTTAGCAAGATCGTCATACCTGAGAAGTGCATTCATGAGAAAAGTGCTATTACTGAAGCTCTGAAGAGTGTTACAAGCAGTAGTCTTACCACTGATGGCTGAAGTTTGCTGGCAAAAGATCCCTATATGAGCCTCACAATTATATAGATACTGACTGGACTCTCGTAACAAGTGTTTGGCAACCTCTGACCTCCCTGTGTCACATACAGCAGATATCATTAGTAACTTTGTGGATACTCTCAGAATACAACCTCTACAAAGAGAAAGTGGTCTCTATAACGACTGACTCTGCCGCTAATATGAAGGCAGCTTGCCGTGAGCTGAAGTTGCCTCGTCTAGGATGTTTCGGACACTATTTACACAATGGTATAATTAAAGCTCTGAAGAGATATGAGCTGATCACCAATATGATTACATCAGTCAGGAAAATAACATCTGTATTCAGTTACTTCTTTCAGTTCCAACATAAACTACATCTTCAGAACGAGCTGAAACTTCCTGAAAATAAGCTGATCAATGATGTGAAAACTAGATGGGGGTCCACTCTCAAGATGTTAGCTAGTGTCAAAGACCAGATGCCTAGAATCACAAAGATATTTGTTGATGTTAAGTTTAAGTGTAACTTAACACAATGCAATATTAAATGAGGGCGTTGGTTGAATTACTAGCAGCAAGCCTTTTAAACATGGTAATATGTATTCAGTAACTAGATTCAACTCACTGGGGTAGGAGGTATGCACATTATTTCAGTCATGCCAACTTACAGTACTTTACTGTAATTTTTTTGAAATATTTGCCAAATTTATTGTCTATTTCTTCATGTTGTTTCCAGACAGAAAATATCGACATTACTTCCTGTCTTTCTCACATACAGATCTTCTCTCAGAGGTTGTGAATGCCTTACAACCATACGAGTCTTTAACCAACTTACTGTCGAGTGAGATGATGGTGACTTATTCATCAGTTGTGCCAATGCTTATACACCTTGAAGAACTATGTGGCAATGATTGTGATGGCTCTGATGATGATGAGGATAAGGAAGACTGAAAATTTTGATCCCACTGTTTTTTCCACAGCTAGTTATATAAGACGATTTGTTTGGAAATATGTAAAAAAACAGTAAGTTGTTCAATCTTTGAGATTTTTTCATATCAAACATATTTATAACTTGTGGAGTGATTAACTTCTCATCAATCATTGGTGTGCGTGGCTGTTTTTCCATTTCCTGATTTCACTTTTCTTCACAATATAGGTATCATAACCTAGATGTAAATAACATACTGGCAATATCAACTTTGTTGGATAGAAGGTACGAATACCAGCTTCCAATGATGTCTAAGTGGCCAACCTTAGAACAATTTAAAGACATGGTGTCACAGCAGATTGTCTACTTAATGAAGGACCAGTCAACAAGCTCAGTGGTCGCTATACCCAAAGGTCGACAAGACAATTCATTCTATCTATCAACAAATTGAAGTGTTGTTCTTTTGTCCTATAAATGAACACAGATCAGATTGATTATTTATGATAAATCCCCCTCTCCCCATACATATTAAAATGACCTTCTGAAACAGCTAGTTACAATTTGTACCAGTGTTGGTTATTTTAAAACGTTTTTGAACCGTAAATCTAATGTGTTGGGTGCTATTTTTTTTAGTTCAGAATAAATCACTGGCGACAATACTGCTTAAGAAAGAGCCTACCCCTGCTAGAGAGACATCTGTGGATGATCCGGACAGTTTTACCTTGCGGCCAGACGCGAGGTAAAACTCGATCTATCTATGCATGGACAATATTGCTTCTGCTAGGGTGCTGATAGGCATTAAATATAATTGTCATTTTCTGTCATTAACCATCAGCTTGCTTTCAAAGAAAGCACATGGTCCCAATAATCTAATCAATAATAATTTTGATTGTCATCAGGCAGAACCGTGTGGATCTCATATATTGTATGGAAACAGGGCATTAAGACTATCATGAGTGCCTTTATTAAGATTGAGTAAGCTTTCGCCAATGCCCCAAACAGCAGTTCACCGGTTTTGCTTTTGGGCATTATTTTTTCTCCCTTGTTCTGATAAGTAACATTATCTTTATTTTAGGTAGTTTTTCCTGCTATGGAATGTCCTCCAGAGATGGAGGTTAACGTATGGTGGTCCACGCATCAGCCTGAGTTTACAAATCTAAGTTCTGTTGCAAGGAGAGTTATGTGTGTACACAAGCGTTTTATCAAAACGTCTATTCAGTATAGCCGGCCACATAGGCAGCAAGAAGAGAACCAGTCTGAGACCACCCATGGTTAATATGCTTACTGTTCTTGCTTTCAATTCAAAATAATTAATAAACAACTTAACTTTACCTCTCTTCTTACACATGTCCCAGTCACCAAGCCTTGATTTATCCTTGGCATTAAGTTTTTTATTACATTTTAAATTTGATATTGTAATAAAGTAGATATGAATTTTTTCCATTGAAGACTTGTAACCAAAAACTTATATAGTGATTATATAATAAATAGAATAGCTATTTGGTGGGTTTGTTTTGCTCTGTACTCTGCCTCTGCAACAAAGACTGATTATATTATTAGTATTTTGGTAACGACGCTTGTATATTTGAATATGTAAATGTATTGCTCTATCTTGAGTTCAGGCTCTCTAGCTCTATTCTATACCATACTGCTAACCCAAGTGTCATGTTGGGAGTTACCTTTCTATGGTGAGCATTTATCAGAGGGGTGACAACTTTCTTCGGTTAACCAATCAGAAGAGGTTGTCTACCCTCAGTGTCAGGTTAACCGCAAGCAATTGTGACATCATTTGGCACCGTGGTGAGTCATAATGTGTGTCAGTTATAAACGGTGTTCGATTGAGGTTGAGGTCTGGAACCGAATTGACATTGGGAGAAAAATCGTGCAGGTCTAACTCTCCTGTGCTCAATCTTTGTTCAATCATTTTGTCAATCTGATCTTTCACTTCTGCACGAAGATGTACAGGTATATTATACAGTCTACTATGTACCGGCGTAGCACCCGGAAGTTTCAATTACGTGTTCCACTATAAAGGTTTGACCAAGCTCTGTAATACCTTCCGCTATCGTATCCTGGAATTCGTTGATCAAGGCTCTCAATTTGGTTCTGGTTTAAGTCAGTGTTTTTCATTTTCAACGAATCTTCTGGTCTACCATCAGATTGTACCACAAGTTTATCCCTGAGTAGATGTAGGTCCTCTTCGAGACTTTCAACGCTTCACACTATTGCTTGACTGGTATGGTCCAAAATGAGGAGCTTGCGTTCAGTATGGGGAAACGGATCATCCCTATATTTACTCGATCCATTGATTTTCCAATCAACAGATTCTTTGAAGTTGCTAACTGGTTACTTTCAAAAAGGCACGGTTGACCTTCCTGGAAGTCGTGCTCTACGTGAATGTCCATCAAAGTCTGGGACAAAGGGGGTAGTTGCATATGGCCTACTATCCTTACACCGTGTTCATTTCCCTTATGTATGCAAATTTTAGCATCTGATGCTGGATGACTGCTTTATCTCCCATTGGCACATTCGTATCCATAATTTTAAGCAAACATTTGTCAAAGTTATATGCAACCTCATCTAACATGGCTAAGAAATCCGTGCCTAAAACCTCTTCATGGGAAATCTGATCCGCTATATGGAGGTGAAGTAAATTATAGAGATAGGACAACTCTCGATAGAGGAGCTGCCTGGAGAGCTAAAGATGATAACAGTCAAATAGATGAAGACCGTGCGGCTGTCTACCAGAAATCACCCTTTAACTAAAAATTGTGTAGTAGTAATGATAGGATAGGGCTGCTAGATGGTACTGTTCGAACTAGACTATCATATAGTATCAGTTGATTATTTTTATTGTAATAGTATAGCCGTAAGTACCTTTTTTTAAAATTATTTTTAATCTGGCGATGGCAATTTCTTTACACATTACTCTCGTAGTTAACGCATGATATCCACTCGTATTTAATCTACATTTATCCACCCGGACTGAAGAGCTCAAGACCGGATATACAGGAAAGCGCCATTCCTAAGTAACTTTATATTTTTATCACGCAGCTTACACCGACATTATCACAATTACTACGTATCATATTCTTATTGCATTACTACGGTTGTACCTATATAACATTTTTATTATCGTTACTGCAATCGTGTTGCTCATAATACAAATATTATCTCGCTTCTATACAAGACACTGCCTACGCTTGCTGGCTAATTTCCGTGAAGGTTGGTGCAAAATCTCTGAATTTAAACAAATTCCCTTTAGGGGCAATGAGTATAAACCTGTCCTAATGTTATTTTAGCTGCAGTCCTGCCTATAATGTTCAGAGTGTCATTGGTCACTCCTGTAATCTTGTGTGGCAATTTCAGTCGGGCGCCGATATCTGCTTTAATCAATGTGATAGTGGCTCCTGCGTTAGCTAAAGCCAAACAGGGTTTTCCCGAGATTAGAGCTTGTACCACTGCAGGTGGCCATTTTTCCCTCTTGATGTTCCATTCTGTCCTGGCTAGTTGGTAGGTTGCTTGATTGTCAATGTTGGGTTGTATATTGCTCTTGCGGAAAGTAGGTGGGGAATGGCTAGCTAGTGTCATTAACACTATGGCGGAAAGTAGGTGGAGAATGGCAAGTTGGTGTCATTGACATTAGACACTATGCCTATTCCTTGGGGCGTACAATGGAGGTGCATGAAGGCCCCTGCGAAGGCACTTTAGATGGTGCTGAGGGCTCCACACGCACTCTCCTACAATCACATTGAGTCATTGTGTCCTCTCGGTTTGCGAGGATCTCATCATTTGCATCTCTAAACATAAGAGTATCTGCTGCGAAAGCTTCGATAGCTTCATCTGTGACTTCACCCTCGACATTTGCGTGTATAACTTATACGCAACTGCAAATGAGGCCAGTAATGTCATCCCCAAGTTACACAGAAATGACCACATCTCGAATCCATTAGCAACATGTCCTCCAGTTGGAAACCGAAAATAAGCATTCCCTAATACGACTGCATTGGACTCGATTATACTGTCCTCCAGTGTCCAGTGTCTGGCAGCTGACACGCCCATGGCATTTAGAACTTGTTTCTGCCGACTTAGCGTTGCCAGTAGATTAAGACTGCTGTGGTCGCTAAAGTGCTGCCAGTTTAGCCTGTGAGCTCGACTATAAATGGTCTTGTGAATCTTTGGCGGGTTAGCTCCCAAATAGATATTTGGAATAGATATATTGTGTAGTAGCTCTGCTTTAGTGAGTTTTCCATCTCGATGGTAAATGTTGATTGTACCATTTAGTTTAATAAGCGACTCGTCTTTTAAACGGCAGACGACCGGAATGGAATCTGTATGAACCACAATAGTTGTCGAGTCTACGAACCCTACACCAAAAGTGATGTTGATAGGCAAATACTCTGAGCATGGTCTCCGCCATACCTAAGAACTTGTAAGAGTCTGGAGTAAGTTCGGTGCAGGAGAACATTTGCACAAAGTCGGGTACTTGTCAGGCTATAATGTCGGAATTGTTCAACAGGAATCGGGCACTAGTAGTGGGATGTTGAATTAGGAGCGGGGCTACTATTTTCAAGGTCTGCAATATTTTGACAAGCATACGCATAATTGCTCAAAATTGGGTTTTTTCTGTGGGTGCAATCTGGTAGGCTACTTGTTGTATCATGGCGTTCAGCATTGCAGTATCTTATCCCACGGCCATATTTGCCTTTTTGTGTAGTTGGCCAAGTCGACCATGGTGACATTATTGAGTGGGCGAACTACCAACCCTTGGTCCGTAGCTGTCACGGGCCGATCGGAACAATCCTTCATAGTGTTTAAGCCATGTTTACGGAATGTTAGGGCTAAGTTTGGATCGTTGCTTACAAAATGATCTTCAAAATAGGTACCAATCCCTTTGTAGTCTAACGTAAATTCGCAGGTTGTGTTAACGTTGTTATTCCAAATTAACACTGTCCCATCCGCCAACAAACAGCTCCTGTCTTCATACTTGCAACTCGAGACATTTCCCTGTCGATTCAAAAGACTCTCGACCATGTATTTTATAAACACTGGCCTCAATGACGGAACACTGTTTGGCAGTAAATTCTTGCTTCTTGCAGCAGTACTTGTACTCGGCATTGACAGTGTTTTGGTGATGTAAACGCTATTACCGCCCTCTGAACATCCCGCTAAGCACTGTTACGTGTTTACATCGAAACGCACTCCTTCCTGGTAATGGTAGTGCTCTGAATTGATGTTGTTTTCTGTTTGATATCTGACAACCAACATATTTTTGTGGTTATATTTGTGTAAATTTACTGCACTGATAGGGGATGCTTGACCATTGCACAACGTTTTTTGATATACCATGAGTTGCATGGCCTGTGGTTTCATGGTGGAATTGTCGGCAGACTGTTTGTCGCACACATAGTCGGTATTTATCCCGTAAATGTGCGGCTTATCAATCGGTGAAGACCTGCAAATAGATGGTCCTGCGGGGTGTACAGCGAAGGAAGGGGTAGTAAGGACAGCTAAAATTGTACACACCAGCATAGATGCATATGCTCCCGCCTTCGTGCCCTTGACTTTTGTATCCTTCTGGTGGGTTTTCGGTTTTGCTCCCTCATCCTTCAGTTGAGTGAGCAGCACATGTGCAAACTGCTCATCATCAAGTCCTTCAAAATTCTTTTCAGTATTACCAACCTGATTTACTTTGTTGTCGGATCTATCACCGTGGTTGCTAATACATCTGTTGCTAAGAAAGGTTTCCGTCCAATGATTTTTCTTCTTGCGAATTTTACCGAACTTAGTTGAGGGATATTTCTTGTCGAGCCGTTGGAAGCCGTGTTGTTGCTAAGCTGCTTCTTCCCATGTCCATAATTATTTCCTTGAGCTGTTTGAACGAGGTTTTGATGAAACTGTTGCCTGTCTCTGTTACTGGTTGGATGTTGCACTGCCTGACCTTTGGAAGTTTGGGATTTGACCAGTTCGGTCAATACCTTGACCTGCTAGGCTAACCCCTCTACTCTTGAAACTTCCGGTTTTTCTTTTGGTTTTCGGTACCGAATTTCGTTCACATTATGGGCATTAGCTGCCACAAGTCTCTGTCCTTTGCCATCGGTGTCATTGTATTCCGTTGTCTTAGCTATCTCTAGTGCTCGAGCTAACGTGCAATCTCCTGCAGCCAATATTTTATCCTGGTATTTCTCCTTCGGGCCATTTATAAAGGCATCCATGATAAATTGGTCTTTGTAGTATTCGGGGATCCCCGAATATGCGGCCTTGCTTGAGGTTACCAATCCATCGTAAAATTGCCCTATGGACTTCTTTCCTTGAGTCAGAGCAAACATGACCCTCCCTTTCATCATTTTATGTGGGACAAATGTTTTGTCCAACTCGCCTTTGAGGGCCATGTAGCTCCTAAGGGTTGCAAGGGTTACCACCTTTTACCAGACTAATGTAGGCCTGATACACCGATCTCGTAAGAGACTTCGGCAGGCATTGGGCAAGTTGCTCGTCGCACAAGCCAAGGTGAGCATATCCACTTCCCACCCCTCCGTAAACTTTTGCCAGCTTTCCTGTGGTTCATCAGCAAAGCTGATCATGGTCTCAAAGTTGAGTAGTACTGCTGGAGCGGCAGCGACCTTGAGAGCTGTGCCGGATATGGGCAATGTCGGATATATAGGCTCTTGGAAGTGAGCACCATTACTCGCTTGGGCCAGCATTTGATACCTCGGCGGGGAAACAACTCCTCCCGGCCTAATTCCATAGGCAAGTACTATTGGCTGCCCAGGAAATGGTTGAGGAAGTGCTTAAAACTGTTATGGCTGTAAATTCATCTGCTCAGCTGATTGGCCACTAGTGAAGGGTGGTTGATCAATTGCATGAATCGCATGTAGTGGACCAGTCACAATTTTAGGTGTACTAGCCGCTGACGGCTTGCTAAAAAGCATTGGTTGTTGAATAGGGGCTTGATGCTGTTGGGACGTTTGCCTGCAATAACATCATCTGCAGATCAGCAGGTATGGATTTCCATACTGTTTCCATTTGTCGTTCCCTACTCATGGCAGGTAATTTCCGTGGTGGCTGACTCAGTGGGGCGGCAAAACGCATCATGCCCGGTTGAGTCGTTGTTTGGGGAAGCTGAGGTGGTTGTCTTGGTTGGGTATTGAGTGGTGGCCGATATGCAGTGGCAGGGTGCGGATTAGGTACCCATGGGTAACCCATTGGTTGCTGCTCTCGTGTATCGATACCTCCTCACCTATCAGCGGTGGCCTTGTGGTAACTCAGTGGTATGTGGTTACCTAGTGAGGGTGGTTGCTTAAGACTGGGAAAATATTCTATGCTTACCGACATTTGGACAGGCTGTACCCGTCTGGCCACTCGTATTATTAAAATCAGTTGAAGGCACCGTATCAATATCAGGGTATAGGCTTGTTTCGGCAACTTTGGACTGCCCATTAGAAGCCGTGCTTATTTATTGAGTGAGGAGGGTCATCTCCTCAGTGGAGACCGGCTAATAGGGTCTATTGCTTCGTGTTCTACACCCAATCATACCTCAGAGCCATGATCCTGCTGATTCCATGTTTCGACGCTAATATTTTCCTATGTGTTTGTCAATCTAAGTGTTGTAACAACAACAGTTTCTCATGCACTATGCCTATGTCTAAATTACTTTGTTTCAAAATTAATGCAGGTTTCCGAAAATATTCAGGCTCATTATTGTTGCTACGGTTACCACATTTAGTGCGCTAGCTATGATCACACAAGTTAACAATAACTTGGTTCAATCAGCAATCGATTAAATGATCACCCGATAGAGTATAAGCGATAGAATGTAAGCGTCTGTATTTCTTATAAAATTCAATTGAGTTAATTATCTGCTAATTAATGCACAAAAGGTTTACCTCTTACACAAAAGGTTGTTCTTGTCGCTTCTGTTGCAGAATGGCCACTATTTTGTTGAAAATATAATAAATGCACATGCCTGCCTGTAGCCGTCTTTGTAGCTGTCACTGCCTTTTTTGTAATAGTCTAGTCATCTTTCCCATGTAATGTGCTATTGATGTTGACCGCATCCTGTTTCCTTCTTGTACTTGCTTGCTTGCTATCTATGTAGAATTAATTACTTGCTGTTTTTTTGCTTTTATATACTCATAGTGGTTTTATATACTCATGCTTGCTGTCTTTATGTTTATTCATTCTGCTTCCAGCTATTAGACAATAAAGTTGCTCGTGAAAAACAAAGCTCATATTCTAACAGGTTATGGGCCCAGACCACTATTAGGAACAGACTCCGCTGCTTGAAGTTTTATAGTACACTGACACCTCAAATCTGAAGAATGGCAGGTGTTGACAGCGACAGAGTAACAGTGGATAAACTCACAAACAAAAACTATAGCACATGGAAGTTCAAACTGAAACACTGGCTTATGGCTCAGGAGCTGTGGGGATTAATCGATGATACCACTAAAGAGCCTGGCTCAAGTGCGACTGCTGATGAAACTGCAGCTTACACAAAGAAGAAGAATTGAGCGATGTCAACTATAGTACCCTCGGTGAATGATGACATACTTTATTTAATTACATCCAGCAACACACCGAAGGAGGCATGGGACATCTTACAAAACATTTCCAACGAGACACTCTAACAAATAAGCTATTCCTAAAGAAGAAGTATTTTCGTACTATCATGCATGAGGGATCATCAGTTGGGCAACATATCAAGTCAATGAAAGAGCTCACTGACCAGCTAGCTGTCATCAATGCAGCAATTACAGATGAGGATCAAATTGTAACCCTATTAGGCAGCCTTCCAGAAAGCTATTCAATGATGGTCACTGCTCTGGAAGCAAGGGGAGATGATCTCACACTGAGTTATGTGCAACAAGCACTAATAAATGAAGAGCAATGCAGGGAGCAGAGCACCCTGGCTTCTGCTGGGGCGTCAAGCAGCAATAGGGAAAATGTCAATCCTGATGCTGCACTTGCTGCTAGTCGTTACAATCAGAAGAGCAGGTACAATCTACATAGAACCATGTCTAAAACCTGCTACCTATGTAACAGTCCTTCTCATCTCAAAAAGGACTGTCCTAAACTTAGACATCAAGAATCTAGTTATCACGATGCCAAACAAGCAGCCGATAATGTAGATGAGGATAGCTCAGCATTCGTAGCTGGAGCACACAACAACACAAGCAACAAAGTAAACAAGTGGCTGATTGACTCAGGGGCCACAAGTCATATGACACATGATCGAACACTATTCAAGGATTATTCACAGTTTGAGACTCCACACAAAGTCAGTCTTGGGATGGGCACACATTAGACGCAGTTGGTATAGGTAAGGTTGAAGTCACAACCTTGGTGAGTCGTAACAAGTACAAACCTAACACTATGCATGATGTGCTCTATGTACCTGAAATGAAGGTCAATCTATTCTCTGTAAGATCTGCTACTACAAAGAATGTTATCATCCAGTTTGGGCACTCTAAGTGCTGACTAAAGAATAAACACGGCAAGCTTCGTGCCACTGGTACAATGATCGACAAACTGTATTATTTGGACACTAGCAGTGTACATCAAGCTTCTGTAGCATGCGATTTATGGCATCAGCGACTAGGCCATGCCAATGTTCAGAGTATTAGGTTTGCATGTACTAATAGCTTAGTAAATGGAGCAGATTTGTCTAATGTGCATGTTGACATGTGTGAACCATGTATCAAGGGAAAGATGGCTAGAAAAACTTTTTCTAAACATGATGATATAAGGTCCAGTCGACCTTTGGAACTAGTACATACCGATGTTTGTGGTCCAATGAGAACCAGATCAATAGGTAACAGTGTGTATTTTGTCTCTTTCATAGATGACTATACTAGATATGCTTATGTATATTTTATTCAAGAGAAGGCAGAAGTCCTTGAAAAGTTCAAACAGTTTGAAGCCTTGGTAACCAATCAGCTAGGGATGGCTATAGGTACAGTGCGCAGTGATGGGGGAGGTGAATATGTTGGAAGGGACTTTGAAAATTATTTTTTGTCTACAGGCATACACCACCAGCTAACGGTTCGTTACACACCTGAGCAGAATGGTGTGACAGAGCGCTTTAATCATACCATTTGTGAATCCGCAAGGGCAATGATAGCGGCTGCAGGTTTGCCAAAGTGTTTTTGGGCAGAGGCTGTTGCTACAGCTGTGTACACTAGAAATAGATTCCCACAAAACCTATCAAAACAGACTCCCTATGAGTTGTGGTTTAACCAAAAACCAGACATTGGGCATCTCAAGGTATTTGGATGTGCTGCCTATTGCCACATTCCTGATCAACTTAGAAGTAAACTTGATGACAAAGCTGAGGTCATGGTGTTTGTAGGTTACAGTAACAGGTATAAAGGATTTAGACTGTATGATCCTAGGCAAAATCAAGTTGTTGTTCGATGTGATGTTATTGTTGATGAAAGTAGGTTAGGATTACCTGTAGCAGAAGAAAGTAAAAATCAGTCAATAACACCCACAGTAGATTTATCATCCCCTGTTGGTACTGACAAAGCTGAGACTGATGAGATAGTCAAACCTCGCTATTCTACGCGTCCCCATAACCCGCCTGTCAGATATGGCATAGATGAGTACATGTGTACCAGTACCCATCATGTGGCAATGCATGCTTGTGATTTAGTTGAGCCGAGAAGTTATTCTGAGGCCATCGCAAGCCCTCATTCTAAGGATTGGCTAGCCGCTGCAAAATCTGAATATCAGTCCTTGATCGATAATGACACATGGGAGCTTGTAGAGCTACCTGAAAAGCGTCGCGCTATCGATAGTAAATGGGTTTTCAAAGCGAAGCATGATCAAAATGGTATGGTAGAAAGATTCAAAGGTAGGTTGGTGGCAAGGGGATTTGAGCAAAAACATGGGATAGATTTTGAAGAAACCTATGCCCCAGTAGTGAAATATCCATCTCCCAGAGCTTTGCTCTCATATGCAGTTTCTGAACAAATGTTTGTGCATCAAATGGATGTTGTAACTGCATTTTTGCATGGTGTACTTGAGGAGGAATTGTACATGAAACAACCTGAGGGGTTCATAAAATCAGGTTCTGAAAACTTAGTATGTAAGCTAAAGAAGTCGATCTACGGGCTTAAACAAGCATCAAGGTGTTGGAATAGTGTACTGGACGATTTTCTGAAATCAATAGGCTTTAGCCAATCTGCTGCTGATCAATGTATCTATGTGCTTCATAATGAGTTTGGAAAAACTATCATAGCCGTCTATGTTGATAATTTAGTTCTAGCCTCGACCTCAGAGTCTGAACTTAATGGCATAAAACAACTGCTGGGTAGTAGGTTTAAGATGAAAGATCTTGGAAAGTTGCATCACATTCTTGGAATCGATGTCAAGAGAGAAAATCAATCTGTGAGCTTGAATCAGCAAGTCCACATTGAGCAAATGTTGAAGAAGTTTGGTATGGCTGATTGCAAGCCTGTCTCTACCCCAGCCACTACAGATGTGAAATTAGTAAAAGATGATGGGAGCAAGTCAGTTAACTCAACTTATTACCAGTCGATTATAGGTAGCCTCTTGTATTTGGCCATTGCAACAAGGCCAGATATACCATACTCAGTGGGAGCACTCTCAAAATTTAATAGCTGTCCAACCGAAACCCATCTCACTGCCGCTAAGCGTGTGCTTAGGTATTTGAAAGGTACAACACAATATGGCCTGAAATATTGTTCAAGTAGCAGTGAGGTTGTGGGGTATTCAGATGCTAGTTGGGGGGATGATGGGGATGATAGGCATTCGACTAGCGGAGTAGTATTTCTCTGCGCAGGTAGCCCCATTGTTTGGTTGAGCAAGCGCCAATCCACAGTTGCTTTATCCACCGCTGAATCTGAGTACATTGCTCTCTTTGACGCTACCAAGGAAGCTGTATGGCTTCGGCAACTTTATAGGGATTTTGGTCAAAATATCTCCCAGCCAACTACTATAAACATTGACAATGTCTCTGCTGCTGCAATTGCTAACAACTCCAAGAGCAGCAAGCGTATAAAGCACATGGACATAAAATTCCACTATGTAAGGGAAGCCATATGTGACAAATCTGTTGCAACGGTTTACTGCCCCACGAAAAATATGCTGGCTGATATTCTGACTAAGCCGCTATCAAGTCAGCGTATCAATCACATGAGTTTAGGATTGGGTCTGGATACGTAAATGCTCTGCCCGTCATTCAATGTCTAAAATATTCCTGTAGGCTATGCCAGCTAAGTGGGAGTGTTGAAAATATAAATGCACATAATGCCTGCCTGTAGCCGTCTTCTAGCTGTCACTGCCTTTTTTGTAATAGTCTAGTCATCTTTCCCATGTAATGTGCTACTGATGTTGACCGCATCCTGCTTCCTTCTTGTACTTGCTTGCTTGCTATCTATGTAGAATTAATTACTTGCTGTTTTTTGCTTTTATATACTCATAGTGGTTTTATATACTCATGCTTGCTGTCTTTATGTTTATTCATTCTGCTTCCAGCTATTAGACAATAAAGTTGCTCATGAAAAACAAAGCTCATATTCTAACATATTTTAGTGTACATATATTTGCAAATGCTTGAGAGCTATGTAAGCTTAAAATCAGTTTTCTTGAGGTAGCTAC
This sequence comes from Watersipora subatra, assembly GCF_963576615.1. Taxonomy (NCBI): domain Eukaryota; kingdom Metazoa; phylum Bryozoa; class Gymnolaemata; order Cheilostomatida; family Watersiporidae; genus Watersipora; species Watersipora subatra. The sequence continues at coordinate 10,978,612 of NC_088708.1, read as the reverse complement.
TCTACAAGTTATCACCAGGATTTTATGGTGAATCTACAGGTGCTTGAAATCTGTAAAACGAATCAAACTAATTTAGTTTTCCTATCTTTGGTGCCCTACACTATTTTCACCCTATACTTTGGTAAATTTGTAACCACCTGGAAACTAAAACGGTCAGTAAATCAGTTTCCCTAATGTTAGCTGTACTACACTAATTCTTACCCCATGCTTTGGTAAATTTGTAGGCGCTTGAAAACTAATATATCTGCTTGCTCTGACAGAGGGGTGATTTAGTTTATCTTTCTTGTAAAATTCAAATTTCCTAAGCAGTGATGCTAATTTGTAACGAATAATGCACTTATCCGTTTAACAGCAACAGATTGGAATGTGTCTTAACTATGTGTGTAACGGCTAAAACCATTAATCACTTATGTGGTAATTCAGCTCACCCGTCTTAAAAGCATACTGTCCACAGTGAATTAAGAACTGCAGATGAAAACAACACAAAATTGCAAGCAGAATATTAAAAAGGGGCTATCCACCAGACGTCTAATCACTTGGCAGCAGGGCCGGTAAAGAACCTAGCCTCCACCACAATGTCATAACTCCTTTTTCCGCCTTTATAACTAAGGAAATGCTATAACGACACTATATTAAATCTACCGTAGCTATGGCAATCAGTCACAATTACTGATGAATGCAAACAATGTGATAATTTAAAATACCTGTTGTAGTGTTGAGTTGATCTCGATCCCAGTGTGTCCACCAACTCGGAAATCCGAACTCCAAAAGAATACCTTCCTGTTCGCCAGATCTTCCACCTCAGGTTTCTTAGTGACGCTCTGCCTGCGTGTAGCAATCTTATTGGACCTTCCCTGAAACCTTTAGCCAGAGACGAAAAAGTAGAAAAGATGATGAGTAAGACTGATGAAGTTGTTTGTAGAATATTGAGATTCTAGGCTGACCTCCGCTTTCGAACTTTAGCTAGATTACACGGTTCAGATTGACGTTGCTGCTGCCCATAAATAACTACTCGTGTTTGTCTGCACTTGATACCAATAAGGCACTATTGAGTACCAATATATCACTGTGCTTGACGGTTTCTCTTCCTACGAATGTTGTGAGTCAACCTCAGTAACTACCCATTGTTCAAAATATATAGAATCCGTCTTATGTTCAATTTCAGCTATAACAAGGTCCTGGGTCAAGATGCATAATTGATGACACAGAATTTGACCCGCTATAAACATAATGATATTATCATACTGTATGCTGTGCTATTAATACATGTGTTAATAATTATGAAAGAGGGATGCTTAATAACTTTATTTAAATTTTTTTATCTATAAGTTGAAAATAAATGTAACTTGTGCTGAAGTTCCTATGCTTTAGATACGGTGTTTTTTTACAGTTTTATAGCTCAACTTCATGTGATATTTCATTAAAAATGTATACCATCTAGGTGGGTTACTTCCAGTTCAAAATCTATAGTGCTGGTCTGCTCTCGATCTGCTCCCTGATCAATAGTATCATGCATGTCATGCCTGATGCGGTCATCTCAAGGTTTACATTTTCCCATTATTTGAGCAAAAACCAATGCTCAACTACTCTTAATACTTTTCCTATATTCATTTCTTTTACGAACTATAAACATGTCAATGTATATTTCGTAAAAAACTACACAATGTATTTTTACGAACTAAAAATGGACACGGAGAATGTATTTTCAACTCAGCAAAGCCACGCGCTTATACCGACGGCTCTGGCGTTCACGAAGAAATAAAACTGAAAAGCAAGGCTATTTGGCTGTCGAATTAGCGACTGCTCATTGCAAATATTAGCGACTCCTATTGCAAATATTGCAAACAGTATATCGGCATAATGTTGACAAATCAGGGGCGGCGTAACAACCTCACATACTAACGGAAAAAATACAGCGAACCTTTGAAAAACAAAAAACTATTCGAAAAACTGGTTTTAGCTGTGGTTGCTTCGCACAGAGCCATATTGGTTTGACTGTCGACTGTTGCACTTACCTACGTAGATAGGTTCAATCGTGAATACATAGTTTAAATGTTTTTGAAGCTTGGTGAATACCGTTCAATTATTAACATTTGAAGCAAGATCTAAGAACATCAACATTTGGCATCTTAAAATAGTAGCGGTGGTGTAGGAAAAATAAGGCGACCTCGGAACATTTGCAAAAATTTAAATCTGAATTATTCAAGACATGCACTTTTGAATTTTGTAGTGATGAATCAAATTGCATTCGAACATAATAATCAAGCCTATGAATGATGTATCTGTTAAAGTTCCAACATGTTGTCTTTTTAGTTAGTCATTCTATCTATCTATCTCTGTAAAATATCTCAAGTGGCCGCTAGGCCTGTAGAAATAAAATGGTGCATTAGGCATAAAAATAAGATCACAAATAAGCATAGACTTATTTATCTAAGTCTGAAGGATAAAAGTATAAGATCGCTTGGTCTAGTTATAAGAGAATCAGATGTTAAAATTTCATCGCACGGTTAAAAAAAGAGTGTTTCATTGCACTTGTATTGATTGTGTGTCTGATATTGGAGCCTCGAGTAAAATAGGATGAGTTCTTAATTACAAATCTATTAAAATCGACCATTAGGTCTTGGCTTAAAATTTTTTGCAGTGTGCTTTCGTCCTTGATGCGTCTTCTCTCTGCAAGTGTTTGCCATCCCATTTTCACCATTTCTGATGATATACTATCATTGAAATTTTTTTTCTCTACCAAGTTAGTTCACATTTTTGGTAATGTAAGAGTTGTGGTTATTCACTAGATAATAGCATAATCGTCCAATTTTATGGTCTATTTTTTACACCTTAAATTTTGCGTGTGAGTATAAAACCCTGTTCATACACTCGTTCTGTTCCCAAAGCCAGTTCGGAAGCATTGAACTGTTGAATATCTTACTGGAGTTGCTTCGAGTCTGTTTAAAGGAAAGGGCTTTTGAAAGTTCTGAAGCATTGGGTGGTAAATCTAGATTAATTTTTCTACTTGAGCAACACTTGCCATGCTCTTCATTTTTCCAACGTTCAGTTCCGCAATGTTGACAAATCATTTTGATCGCTATATTCTTGGAATGGATTATAAAAGCTTAGCAAAATGAAAATTTCTAGCATTCTCATAGTGTTGGTTAAGTTTTTTTTGTTTTTAACTTGAATCCATTAGCACTCTGTTCTGCATAATCCTCTTGGATCTTTGCCTCTTTAGCGCCCTGAAACATTTTCAATCCTAGTTCAGCAGGTTCATCTTGCTATTGCTGTAAATCTCAATTATGCATAACATGTTGATCATCAGATTTTAGCTGAAGTTTTTTTGTCCCTTTAATGTTACAGGATACCAAATTAGCTACCTGACCGCTACAGATAATGTGAATTATGGGTTAAAGGTAAAACCTCTAATTGAACACCATGGCGCTCTATTTTTCTTTATCCTTCCTTTTTGTGGCAGTCAATTGGAGGTGTCATTCAAATAGAGGCTGGCGATGTATTTTTCAAGTGGCTTATCTGAATTTCAGGAAGAAAATTTTAGCCCTTTCAGGGTGAAGCGAATGTCGCCTATATTTTGCCCTCTTTTTCCGGTGGACTGATATTAAACCTTGGATGCAATAAATCTGCTAACTTACCTCTAACTTGTCAAATATCTCTATATAAAATATGCATTGGGAAGCTGAGAAACATCTCTACCAGTTGTTATCTATTGCTTGCAATTAATCTGCCATGATATTACATGTATAGCTTGTGCCTTGCAATTTGACCTTTCAATTTTTTATTTCATTTTAAATTTGAAAGCTTAATTTTATTTTGTATTTATGTTTAAAAATGTTGAATTGAAGCTCTTTGCACTCATTGATATGTTTGCTACAGTTTTCACCCAAAACTAGCTTCTTATGTGCAATAGAAGAGGAGTAATGAGGGTCGATCCATTGTAAGCCGTGTTAAGGTAACCGCAAGGATGCTATTAAATAATATGCTATAAACCTGCAAATCTATTGGTTGTATAATGATAATCGATCAAATGCTACAAATATATATATTCATAAACAAGTGACATAAACGAACCATACTTATATTACTTGCAGAAACCAAAGTTATCATTTTTAAAACAGAAATATGTGCATCGTTTGCTCGGTTAGCTGCGTTCTGATTGTTGCTTTCATTGGAACAAACTTGTTCTGGTTGTCCAATAACTTCCACAATGTCTTCAGACCTCAACTCTTCTTCTGCACTGATGAACTAGTCGATATTAGCGTTCAAACACTTTTTTGGCAAAGCAATACTTTTAAGCGTTGCATTTAGCACAAATGCAATGCGTAAAAGTTGTGCTTGCTAAACACAACCTTGACCATAAAACTGGTTGTTCATCTACCATCGTAAATGTAAACCATCTTTTATATACATCTACTTCGAAGTATCAAAACCCCGTTAAACAGGGAGCTACTACTAGCCTGAGACAGTTATTAGTTATTTTCATGGGGTTGCTTTCAGAGTTTAAACAAAGTGAAAAGCTTTGGAATTGGGCACCGAGAGAATTAATTGTTATTGATGTAAACGATTCATTATTAATGCGATTTCGTGGACACTTATCTAATGATCAATTGATATTATGTATTCATAAAGATCAAAGAATGTTAAAGTGGCAGTCAAATGGAGGTGGCATTCAATTAGAGAGTGGAGCTTTTCTTGAACCCTTCTTTTAGAGTGGCAGTCAAATAGAAATGGCGTGCAAATAGGGGTGGCGTTCAAATAGAGGTTTTATGGTATATACAATATGTATGGTAGCTGAATGGATTTTCTTTGCTGAATTTTACTCGTTCTAACTGGACACAGGGAGTACAGACCAACAAAAGGCAAACAAACTTCAAGATTTATATACAGTATACTGTATATAGATTTATATATGTACATACATTTATATATACACTAGGTGAATGCCTGGCATTGCATGGGTATTATAAACAGCGGCAGGTAATGTAGTTGCCTGCCACTCTGTCATTAGCCTGGCACATTGCCAATGACTAATTTGAGTACGCTATTATCCGTATTGCTAACTTACTGATAAGAGCCGTGAGAGCAAGCTTTAGTGACATTGCGTAACGCATAGTGCTATGCGTATTTTAACTGACATAGCGGTTTATATCGTCTAAGGAAATCGTTGCATCTCGCGTAGCTTAATTGGTAAGATATCGCCTGGCGATCGAGAGGTTCTGAGATCACATCCAGCAAGAAGTGGAAGTTTCTTTATTAAACTTCAATGGCTATAGTTGGACACACCAATCGATGAACTTGAAGATATATATATATATATATAGACTAGATGATTACTTGGGTAATAAAAAAGTCTGCATGAAAAATTTATTTTTATTTAACTTATACAACATTTACCATTCTATCGTTTAAACTTCATATCATGAGAAAAGGTTTTTTTGTGCAGCTCAAATGAATTAGGAGGAAAAATTGAACAACTGTAAAGGTTTTTGAACTTTTTCAAACAACTAACTTTTAAACCATAACTGTCACGTACAACTTTTATCTTATTTTCTAGGTAAATCAGACACGCTGATTCCGATTTTGAACTCAAAATAAAGATTGGTCCACTGACTTTCAAAGTCATAAAGGCTTTTTAACAGCGTTTTAATATCGGTCTCTCGAAAATAACACGATCAGCACAACAAGCTCCGCTCATAAATTCGTGACGTAACCTAGCTTTTTAAGAACAGAAGTTACGTAGGGATGTTTAGACCGATTTAGAATAATAGAAATGGGTGTTTTAAAATCCATTATTATCTAAATTCGGCCTTAAAAATAATCTCAGTTTTTTCTGAAAGATAGATAAGCTATTTAACATTGCATATTTAAAAATGAGCTCAAAAAAGCGCAATAACAACGCTAGCTTGTGATAAAACTGCTTTTTGAGCTCATTTCTCTCAGCGTTCAGCCTATTTAAACATCATGTAACAAGCTACGAGCAATTTTAAATAGTTTATATACCTTTCAAAAAAGACTGAGATTATTTTACAGGCTGGATTTCGATAATAATGGGTTTTAAGACACCCATCTCTATTTTTCTAAATCGGACTAACTATCCCTAACTTCCGTTCCTGAAAAAGCTAGGTTTCGTCACATCTTTATGGGCGGAGCTTGTAATGCCGAATGTGTTGTTTTCGAGATGGATATTGAAACGCTTTAAAAAAGCCTTAATGACTTTGAAAGTCAGTGGACCAATCTTTATTTTGAGAACAAAATCGGAATCAGCGTGTCTGATTTACCTAGAAAATACGATAAAAGTTGTATGTGACAGTTATGGTTTAAATTTCATTTCATAAAGAAATGTTTTGTGGCAATAAATTAAGAGGAAAAATAAAACTGTGGAGGGTTTAAATGTAAATGTGAAATCATTAGCAAGTAATGGCTAAATATTGTCTGTTTTGCTACAATTACAATGCAAAATTATTTGGTATACAGCTATATGATTTTAGCTCATTTGAGTCTTGACATCATAAGGCGAAAATATCATTTATAGTGGCTATAGAAACTTATAATAATTATCTAATGCAAACACCTCTTGGAAAAAATCATCATCATTTAAATTTAGCAACAAAACTATATTTTAACCTTAGTAAGTATAGTTACCTACAATAACTTTAGAGCATTTTATGGTTATGATCTGCAAAAAATGTAGCATTACAATATAGTGCGCACAGTACATACCGTAAAAAGTTCTTTCCTTCGAGACGGATGTATAACATAAACGCTTAATCTAACTTAAATGAATTTAGCTGACTAAACACATATTTGAAGAAAGTTTTAGTATGTATTTTAGTAAATTTCAAAGTTTCACCTAAAATTTTATCAATCTGTTTGCGAATCTGTTTTTACCATAACGTATAATGCTAAACTGAAATAACGAGCAACGTCCATCTATTTCCAGCGTTGCGGGAGATATTTGAGCAAATAGCGTATCAACATTTTTGTTATTTCATCGTAATCAGTACAACAATCACCAAATTTTAATTTAGAGAGAAATTTCTGTTGATATTGTATGGCAGGAATGCCAATTTCGCCCTATTAGTAAAAGCATCGTGTTTTATAGTTGAGCGAAAAATATTTTCTAATTATTAGGGCATCGTAAGGTGCAATGTATCAGTTAATAGCGTGATCAATTTAGTGCATGCAATCAAGAAAAGGTTATACAGTATATGATAAGAGCTATAAAATTATAAGAACTTCATGGCACTGTAGTTAAATATAGAAAATTGCAGTTGCTATCTTCGTAAGTTCAACTCCACCAGAAGCGAGCTTTTCAATCCAAGATTTTAATAGCTATAACTGGACAGACAGACGGACAGACAGATATTTGAATTGACAGACGAGGACAAACTTTAAGATTTATACATATAGATGAAGATTGGCTTCTAATAGATGCCTACTATTTTAGAACAGAAAATAGTAACATCTCTAATAGTTACATTAACCAACCTTGACCTTTCATATCAGGTTTCATCTCAATTGGTCCAACCAACTTGACTTTTATGGAGAACAAACATATACTGCATGTAAAAAACATACTCTGGAATTATTTATCTACAGATAGATATTATTTAAAGATTTATCTAAACAAATAAATTTTATTTTGATGATTATTGTTTTGCAATATAAACTACTAGTAACAAAATTGTTTTAAACTTGACTTAAACTTTAATTTTATTTAATTTTACATCGCTCTATTTTAATATTGAGCACTTTTACGCAAGAGATCGGGAGTACTGCATCTATTGTATATCTACAAATGGATATATTGTGCAATCGTAAAGTATTCTATTTTTATTTCTAAGCAAGGAGAAAAAAGCCATACTATCTTATTTTAACTGTTGAAGTTCTTTATTTTACAACCATTTGAATAGAGCTAGATAAAGTTAATGCTCATAAAAAACCAACTTGTAGTTTGTGTTTTTGCTCAGATAGTTTGATCCAACAATTGCATTGTTGCCAGTAAACCATTTTGACATTGCATTTCGACCTTACATTTGTTCATTCGGAATAGACATGCTTGCATTAACTTATCAATTACAAATGTTGTAGAATTCACTTTCAAGCTATGATTTAGTTAACTCACAGGATGTCTATTGATGCTCTTCAAGTCGATCCATTTGATTCTTTATGTTTTCATGGTAGGTTCATAACCTAGCTGTTCTATTAATGATTATTAGCTAGCGTTTGATAAAATTTAATCGTCGCAGGTCTGAATGTATAAATTAGTTGTTCAGTTGAATACTTAAAACATTTCTGACGATCTTACCTTGCCTCTTTGGTTTTTTATCTGGGACTGTTTAGTAATGTTGGAAAGTTGGTAGATCATGATGTATCAAATAGCTCTCTAATTTAAGTTATCTATCATAAGTAATAATGAACTTCTGAAATTTTTTGTTACTTTCAAGGTCGACCTTGTTTGATAAAAACATCAACCAAAGATGGACCGAACAAAGGAAAAAGCTTTCAACTCTGTGGCCAATCTTCCAACCCATGTGACTACCGTGTTCCTATTAGGTATTAGTTCCTTACATCGTAGTCTACATGGATGTCAATATTTGTCTTGTCGTGTTACTGGTTGTTCGAGGCTGATTGAAATTATCGTAAACTGTATATTTGTGTACTACCGACAATGTAGTATTTGGATCATATACCCATGCGCTAATTGTTGTTGTTTTATCGCAACAGGCAGCAACCACTCGTGTGCTCAAAGCATGGAAAGACTATTGAGATCATCTCTCCATCTTTGAAAGATGGCATTAAGAGGTATGTTTATTACGTTTAATAGTTTTGTGTCAAATGTGTTCTATTCCACTATATCCTTTTAATAAACTAAATCCTTCTAATCCACTTTATCTAGTTCTGAAAATAACATCTGCTTCAAGAAAAGATGTGTGAGGATTTCTCATCAGTATTTGCGTAATACTCAGTGGCTACCATTTAAACATACTCGTGTATCTTCTGTTGGATTCGTGTTGTAGACTCTATGTGCGATGCCAAGAAGGGAAACTAAATGCAAAGTGGTGTTATTACAAAGCTTTGTCCTCGGTCGGTGAAGAAGGAAGTATTGTCAGCTCAAAGATTTCTTCATCAGATGTATGTTGTATGCAACATTGCGAGTGACTCAGTGTTGACTCAGTTCTCTCTAGTATGCATGGCTGTTGAAAATAGCAGTTTTTTTCCTTGTCTTCATCTTTAAGCCATTATTTAGAGTACTAGAGAACAGATTAAAAGTCTTGTTTTATGAATCTGAACTACATATAACTTGTCCCTCGCATTTCTTGATACATTATCAAGTATGTCTGTTGTTCTAGAACGCTCTGAGAGCGCTAAGAGATGTAAATGCGTTGCCTGTGCAGAGTGATAAAGTAAAAATCAAAGCTGATTTAGTTTCCAAAGATAAGAAATTGGAGAAAGTGAATACAGGACCTATAAAAACTTCAATGAATTCGAAGACTTATGGAGGGAAACGGGAAGGTTTCTTGAAGCCTGTATGTATGTCAACTAGTGAAGTTGCAGTGAAGGGCAAGCCAGCTGAACAAATCACGGTTCAACCCAACGCTGAAGAATATCTATCTAAAGGTGCATTTCTAAAGGCAAAAGGGCCGCCTACTTGTATTACCATTCTATAATTTATTGATGAAGCTTGATATAGAGGTCATGGTTGGCTGGTACTTCATATTATCATCTCTTATGTTTACTATGATGCCAGTACTAGTTGATAATATGAACTCTTCTGCTTTAGAAAGGAAGCCTAGTTCAGTAGATGTCTCGCCGGTAGTGGCTAACCCATACTATGACCTTATTAGAACAGCACGGGATCCAGCCTATGCCAAGGAACATATCTCCAGCGAGATTGAGAAGAAAAAGGTACACTTACAGAATTGATGCCTGTGGTTGTATTTACTTTAGGTCTGTTCACGTCTCCTTTGAAAAGCCTTGTTTTACAACCACAAAAACACTGGCTTGCGTTGCCTGGCTTACTTATCTGGATTACTAACATTTGTCAAGCATAAGTTTGTGTCTAAAGTGATTAGCTATTTGCACTAACACTTCTCGTCTGTCTGAGCGGATCAACTGACTGACTGCATCACAGAGAGAATTTATCTGAAAAAACAGTTTCCATAACACTCTCTCCTGTTTTACCTCTTACTGGCTGTCACATCGGTCTTCTTTCTGTTATGTCAGTGCTTTGTACAATACCCCTTTATCACCTGCTGTCATAGCTGTATGATAACTAGTAGCTGTTGTGACTATTGCTATTTGTGCAAAGGGGTTGCTGCGGATGGCTGATCGACTACCGGATGGAGGAAAGAAGATAAAAGATCATATTGAGCTGCTCAAACGAACACTCTCCGAGTTTGATACGATTGTGGCGAGTCGTCCTATTGATAAAACTCGGGAGTTGTCTGCTGGGCCAGCCTCAAATAGCAGCGGAGGAGTAAAGTACACTGAACCTGAGCGGCTCCCTCCCCACTTGCTGCGAGAGACATATCGAAGCCAAGCTATTGCGCAAGGGCTGTGTGGAGGTAGAATGTCAGGGAAGAGGATGGAGCAGGTGAACACTATTACAACTGAGGCTCTGGAGGCGCTGGCCAAGTGAGTAGCTGATATAAAAAGACTTAATAGTTAGAGCTCCTAGACAGTGTTTTATTGTATTGTGAGTATTGTATGGTAGTGATTCAATGCATTATTGTTTTTACACGCTATATTATTTTCCAAGATCGAATTGCTTCTGCAAGTGTTCTTAATATTTCCAAAGAAATACATACAACTGGTTAATTTAGTGAAAGTTAGTGATGATGTATGCACATTGCTATTCAAATAACTTAAGTAGAAAACTATGGTGAATGGATACAATAATATTTGTTCTTTTTTTTGATAACACGATGCACAGATAGTCAAATTAGTGTTTGTGTATGTTTTCAACACACTGCTGATGCGAGTGATAATTTATACTGGTGAACTCTTCTCCTTGTCAGGCAGCTCAACAACTGTCCGACCGCAGAGGAGGAGCTGCCTGACCCAAAACATCTACGTGTGAATTTAATGACTCATCAACGACAAGCTTTGGCGTGGCTCAGGTGGAGAGAACGTCAGCAGCCCCCTAGTGGTATTCTAGGTCAGTCCTAATTCTCAGTCTACAATTACCGTATGTTTGTTGCTTCATAACTGCCGTTAGCATTGTATATAGCATATATATGTCTTAGTAACTGCTTTTTAAGCCGTACCACTTGGATATACATAGGGTCAAGTTCAGGGTCATCTATTGCAGCTGATGATATGGGATTGGGCAAGACACTCACCATGATTGCTCTGATAATGTCAGATAAACAGTCTCGCAGTCACTCCGATGGTGATCCGCAGCAGGCCCACTGGCTAAATAAGTGTGGGTATTTTGCACTACATGTTTGAGAAAGCTTATTTTTGCAGAATTAATGTGTCATTACAACTGTTAAAATCAGTTTCATTGTAGCATCATTGCTGCCGCTGACATTACAGTAATATTATGTTTGTAGCTGAAAGCATCGTTCTTTCTAGAGGCACTCTTGTTGTGTGCATGGCTAGTCTCGTACATCAGTGGGCTAAGGAGATAGAGACTCGATGTAGAAGCTCAAGCCTGACTGTCATAGTCTACCACGGATCTGACAGAGAAAAGAGTATCGTAAAGTAATTTTTACAGCTAATTCCTCATCAGTGCTCTGTTTTTATTAATTCTTTCTTTATACCTTTGGTAGTATGATCTGAGTAGTTAAATTCATCCCTGATATGACAGGTTGTCTGAGGCAGATGTCGTGATCACTACATACAACATTGTGCAGAGGGAGGTGAAGTTGTCAGAAAGGCTTAAGCAAGACAAAACAGTCCAAGACAAACCCGCTGCGGAAGATGAGGTATTTAGGGCAGCATTGCTGATCATTGTTGAATACGTGGCACTGTGTCGGTAGCATATCAAACAAACCTCCGGCACACTTTCATCATGCTATGCGTAGGAGGTTGCAGAAGGAGATGGGACGCTAGCTCGTGTTGCTTGGAACAGGGTTATACTTGATGAAGCGCATCAAATAAAGAATTTTAGAAGTGTAACTGCCCTCTCTGTGTGTAGGCTTCGGGCTAAGCACAGGTAGGTCAACCTTCTGTTCATGTGCCTATGTTCAAGTGTATGTTGTTCTTAATTGTGTAGCCATTCTGCAGATTTCAGCCACTAATCAACTACCAAATATCAAGCAGACATCCTACTCTGTAAAGAGATATTGCGGGGAGAGAGACTGGTTGATATCATAGTTAAAGTTTGTAAAAGTTTGTGTGCTGTATCAATGGAAGAAAGGCTGTTGCTTGTCTGGAATTCCCATGGTGTTGTGTGGGTGGACCCTAAATGGAATTCCCATGTTGTTGTGTGGGTAAGCTGCAACTGGAATTTCCATGTTTTTGTGTAAATAGGCGCTAACTGAAATTCCCATGTTGCTGTGTAGGTGGGCTCTAACTGGAACCCCTATCCAAAATGATCTCATGGATTTTTATTCACTTTTGAGATTTTTGAGATGTTCCCCATTTGATGAGTACAAGCTCTGGAAGAAGTGGGTTGACAATAAACTAGGTAAATATATTGCTAGTGGCACCCGTTCATCATTAATTCATATATGTAGTCATTTTCATATTAAGATTTACACCCAGTTTACCAAAGCATGAATCTTTAAGGAAACCTAAAAAAAGACTTAACAAACTTTCTTTGGTCAAACGATGAATTCACTAAGGTTTTATAGCAATCAAGAAATGTTGGATTTCATACATTTTTTAGGGGAAAGGAGGGACATGTATTAGCAACCTTGAGATATTAGCTAATAATACTTGATTATTTGCAGTTTGTTGAGCTCTAATGTTTGCCTGTAGCGTCTGGAGACAAGCTTCTATCAGTGCTGGTCAACAGCTTGTTGCTGAGGAGAACCAAGGATCAAAAAACCTCAACTGGTGAAGCATTGGTGAGAGGTCATTTTGCATACGAATGTATATATCCATTTGCTCGCTGGACATGATGCTTTATCTTTTGTATTCAATATAATATAGCTAGTTGAGATTAGCCTGAATGTTGGTGCTTTCATTGGAGAGACCGAGATATCTAGCCAATCACAAGCATGACTGTTACACTAGCTTTACAGTTTATACTATTATGTTTGCTTGATGTCTTTTCATGCTAATAATAATATATATCTTGTTGATATTTTGTCTATAGATTATTTTTATCCCAAGAGGAAGCTGAATATTTAAATGTGGAGTCTACAGTGTAAGTAAAAAGTGTATGCGTGTGTTATATACTAGCAATCTGTTAGTCCTGAGACCATAACATGACTCTGGTGGATAAGTATGCTGAGCACTCGTATTATGAACATATAGAGTTGCATTGAAGTAAATTGTGATTATTGTAAAGCAGTCTTAACTTTCTTAATTTTGGAAAAGTTTTTTATCTGATTTTCATGTTTCTGCTGGCTACCATTTTATAGTGACTTTTCATTTGCGTTATTGTTATTTCCATTATTTCTAACGGTTTAAGCTAAAGACAAAGATGCTAAGCTATACAGAGCTGATTTTTATAAAATGCCACCCGAACCGAGGAGAGTTTTTTACAATAATTTTAGGTTCCACTTCCGCCAAAGGAAGTTATTACGCATGAGCTAGTCCTTGGAGAGTTGGAAAGGTCTCTGTACAATCAGCTGTACAAGAAGTGCGAGTGAGTAGGAGCAGAGCATGCAATATTTTATTTTGTTGTCTGCTCCCTGTCTCTTGTTCAACCCAAACAATTTCAGCCGTGGTTAAAGGAATGTTAAGGTTGTTTTTGGCATTTAATTACTTTTCCTCCTTTATTAATTAAATTAATTGGTTTAGTTAATTAAATGGTTGAGTTTTAAACTTGATTTCATTGCTTTGTGTGCTTGCATGCTGATTTATTTTGGGGTTTAGTACTTTCCTAGACATGATAAAATTCGAATATACAGAAAAACAATTAGGGACTCAACCACAGATGCAGATTTTTACCTGTTCTTTGTGGTGATACTGCAAAAACCGTGCGTTACTCCAGGTCAGTGTTGAGTCGCTACTTGGAAAGCAAGACCAATGACAGTCTTGCAATGAAGCAGCCAGAAGTAAGAGGCAAGCAGGTTAAAGGGGACACAATATTACTGATGCTACTGAGGCTGAGACAATGCTGTAGTCACCCTTTCCTCACCAAAGAGGTTATAAGCTATACAGTTTCTTGTGCATCCTGCTAGTACATTCTGTTAGTACATTCTGCTAGTACATTCTGATGTTTGTTAGGCTCACAGCCTCAAGTTCATTCATTATGAATATGTTTGTGTGTTTGGAGAATCGGTGTATGTGATATCAGTGTATTGTTTGTCTTGCTAGCAATTGGTGGAGGAAGAGCTGAAAGGAGAGGGACTGGAACTGGATCTTGTGTCAGCAATGAAGGAACTCGGAATCCAAGACTCCAAGCCGGATGGATCAGATACAGCTTTGGTCAGTGATGGTGTGCTGACAAGTGCCTCCCAAGACAGTTGCAAGGTTGCTTATTGTTTCTACTACACTATACGCATATCTGACTCGCATTGGGGGTGTCAGCGGGGATGATTTTCGCGCATTTTGATGTTGGTCTTATTAAACATTCTCTTATCTTTTAATATGTTAGAGATTCAGGATAAAATATGTTCATAAACTTAACTTTGTAATTTTGTAGATCAAAGCGTTAATTGAACAGATTGAAGATATAAGAGGGAGAGCAAAGAAGACCAAGTTGTACGTATTCGACATATTCACTCTTTAAAGTGTTTATTATTAAGTATAAATGTATCTGCAACTGCTTATATCACACTAGGCTGACTGCTAATGGTTCTCGTGTGGTGCAGTCTTGCCTATAACACTATGCGACAGCGCTGCTACAAGATTAGATAACTCCTTCAGTGTTTGTACAGCCTCGGTCTGTTTTGATAGCTTTCAAAAATAGTTTGCTTTGACATCTATGCATGAAAGCTTGAGGGTATGCATAAAATGTTCTTGTTTGCTTCAGTGTGGTGGTGTCACAGTGGACAGGCATGCTCGGGCTTGTTGGAGATGCTTTGCTGAAGAGAGGTCTTAGATACTGTGTTATCAAGGGAGATGTGCTGCCCAAAAAACGCAGTGACATTGTTCATGATTTCAACCATAACCCAGACAGTCCTCCAGTCATGCTGGTGTCACTGCGTGCTGGTGGTGTCGGGCTAAATTTGACCGGGGCCAATAATCTCTTCGTTCTCGATTTGCACTGGTAAGGCAACAGTCTTGATGTGATTGTTGGAATATTTCCTTTCAGATTTACTGGCATAGCCTTAAAGCTTTGTACAACAGTCAAACCTCAACGTAAAAGAGTGGATTCGTTCCGCATTTTTCTTTGTGTGTAAAACTGTCACATGTTGGGACAACTTGCCATCCAAGATTACACTGTACTTTGTTTTATTTGTTTCACAGCTGAAAAACTTTAAGATCCTGTTGAACCATGTTTAGGCGAAACAATCTGTTAACATTGTGTTGTTAGTGGAGTCTTTTATGCGGAATCACAAGATTCCAGGTCATTTGAAGCATTGGTTCTTTTGTAACTGGCTAAAACTGGCCAACTGGACAACTTGGCCATGGCTCAAAAAACAATTATGGTTTCGACTATGTATTTGATACCATATATAACAAATTGCGTGTTGTTTATAAAATGAAAGTCCAAGTTTTTTAATGCTGCAACCAATCGCAATCTCCTTATGAAGTAAAGATCTTTTGGTTGCAGTATTGTTTCATGTGCATAGAACAGCTAGTGAGTCGGTTTTCTATCTCCATTGTTTATAATTCAGGAACCCAGCTCTTGAACAGCAGGCCTGTGACAGAATATACCGTGTTGGTCAGAAAAATAATGTCATCATTCACAAGTTCGTGTGCAAAGACTCAATAGAGACAAGGATACTCGATTTACAAAAGAGAAAGCTTCGATTAGCTGCTGATGCTCTGACTGGGTGCGTTTTATTGTAATCACTTTAGGCGACAACTCATACACGCACACCGCATGGTCTCATGAGAACATCTAGTAGACATGAGACAGTGGCAATGTAAAGAGAGAGTCTGTAGAAGTCAGTGGAGAGACGTCTGCTACTCGGAGTACTAAAATATATATCGATTAATAAATGAGTATATGCACTAGTAATATCGTTTGGGTCCTTCTATCTTTCACCAGTCATCATATTATTTATATCTATTATTACATCTATTAGCCCAGAACCGTCATTATACTTGATATAGCTTGATTTCTGTGGTTTGCTGATGTGAGAAATTGCTGATGTGAGAAGTTATCCAATTGACTAATCGAACAAAAATCACTGCTCATTTATTCACTAGCCATAACACCATAGCTGTTGCATTGTTTATCCGCTTCTCCTAACCAAGGATTCATATCCTACATGTATGATATAAATTTTAGGTCAAGGACAGTGAACAGCAAGCTCACCCTTCAAGATCTCAAGGAACTGTTTAATTTGAGCAAGAATAACCTACAATCTTATCCACGATTTGGGATTGACAGGCTTTACTGACCAACCCTTCCTTACACTAGTTTGCAGAATTTCAGAGGATGCTTTTTACTACACTTGTATGCATTGCTGACTGTGTTATATGTTTAGCTTTTGAATAGCTGGTTGTTGAAAATTTACAAACTATCTACATATATATGTTCAGAGAAAGCTAGCTGTACAGTATATGTAATAACATTTTAGTAATTACTCTGTAAATAATTAGAATTTGTAGATGTAGAACCTTGGTAAAGCTAGAGGGACTTCATTAGAAGCCATGCTGGACATAAACTGACTTATTTCTGTCAAATTCATATCTTGAAATTAAATATTTTCAGTAAATTAAGTATTCTCAGTGAAGTGTTGAATTCTATTTTAGGCATTGATAAACTGATAGCTTTTTAATTAGCGTTTTTTACGTATTCCTTCGATAAATTTGATAAGCTTTTTAGTAACTCGATATAGTATTGTTTTATATTGCGTATTATGGAGTTGCTCTCTCTTTCATGCAGCATTCGCTTAATGCCAAGCATTTAATTACTATTTCTTATGAAAGGTATAGGTCAAAGAATATATATTATATTACAAGAACATTAGCATGAATACTGTCATACAAGCATGCAACAGAGGAGCAATAAATACTGTTTCATGTGTGACATTGCCTGAGCCACAATGACAAGAGAACAGTTTTAAATGTTTGTATGGTTTGTGATACAAGCGAATCGGAACCTATTTTTCCTTAATAATTAAATCAGCCTGGTTGAGTGCTAGCAGTAAAATAATAATATTATTAAATCAAGTAGACCTTCAAGTCAAAGTATTTTGGTTAGGAAAGGTTTTAAATAATTACATATATTAAATATATAACTTGAATATATGGTAATTATATATTATTCTTTTTCATATATTTATGTAAAAAAGAATAATTGGTATGAAGCCTGTGATTACGGTGCTTCAACTAGCTAACATGTTCTTTATTGAAATTTGGCGTAGAACATGTTTGAGACGATGAAAAAACCTTAATAGATGGATTTTTATTCTAACATGAAGGATTTCATGAGTATCAAACATTTTGGTAAGCTTGCTCTGATCAAACTGCAAGTTTTCTCTATGGAATGCAGTAGTATTGAACAGTACAGTAGCATTTAGTTATTGCGCTCTATTTGAAAACAAACATTTTTGGTGAAATAAAGAATGCATTGTGAAGAGCTAGTAGGCCTGATAGTAGTACTAGGAAATTTTTACTGTTTAGCTCAGATCACATCGCCAAAAGTTTGAATAATTCTAGATGTTTAACAGAAAATTGTATTACACTTGCACCATGTTGGTCACACTTATCGGAACTCATCCGCAGTTGGTAAGCTGCAAGTTGAGTGCTACTAATGTCAAGCTTGAGATTGGGGATGAGGCGGGCCGATCTAACGCTGTTCTCACTTGTAGAGTTTCTACTGAGTCAGGGTTGGAGCCATACTATAAAGTAGAAAGTTCGAGGTGAGATCAACTTTTCAAATTACTAGTGTGCAAGTAGGAAGCGTGATGAGTAAGGCATCTTACTAATAAACTCATGAGTACCTTACTAAAGTGTAAGATGGTAAATTGGTATAAGTAAAGCTCTGCGGTGTATTATCCTGCTGAACGCTAGAGCATAGGGGTGGATAGCATCAATGTGATTACCATGTAGGGGTATAAGTTGTGCAACAATAATATTTATGACAAAACTAAATAGAAGTAACCTATTGTATTTGTTTATATTAAAGGCAAGTGATATCAAATGTGTAGGTACATTTGTATTATATTGAATAGGATAAAGCAGCTATTCAGATGAAAACTAATGTGCATTACTTCAGTGCTATATATTGACAAAGCATGAAGGTAGTGCACGGTTTATTTATGCTAATGTACCACTTTGTTTTATTATTTTGTAATCAAACTTTTTGAGGAAACATTGGTAATTACTAATTTTTGTCATAATGAGGTTTCGTGTTGAGATTTTGAATCAATCAATTTATAAAACTAACAAAATCGGAAGATGCAAAGAAACGGAAAATGTTTGACACGTGTCAATAATATGCCGTATGTTAGCTTTCATGATAATTTTTATTGAAAAAGCAAATTTATGTATACAATATCTTCAATGCGTTTGAGTGTTTGGAAAATGTTGAATCTTATTGACAAACATTTGCTGGTAATACAGTAATCACGTAATGAAGTTCTAGAATTGAGCTATACTCACTATAAAAGCCAATTGTTCAGAGTTTTTCATAATTTTCGCTAGAAAGGCAATCTAAAAAACCACACTTGCTTTTGTTGTAATGATTTAATTCAAGGTTTTTCTTACATTAACAAGAACCAAAGAGAACTAGCAAAGTAACTTACAAAAGTTTTACATAGTAGAGACATCCATCCCAAGTGCTAAGTTACTCAGGATCTGCAAAATATTTCACGTACCACCCAAGTACTAGTTTTTAACACACTTTTATTCAACTCACTAAATAATTCCCGATTCCTGTTTTCTTATTTTTATTTTGGGAAAAACGTCATTTTGTTGATGATTACCAATGCCAATAAAAGGTTATAGATACGCCGACACAACACTCCATAGACCTATTAACTATACTGATATAGTTATAAGTTATACATACATAGGTACAAAACTCCATAGACCTATTAACTATACTGATATAGTTATAAGTTATACATACATAGATACAAAACTCCATAGACCTATTAACTATACTGATATAGTTATAAGTAATAGATACATTCGAGTAAGTTGGGGGTCAGGTATCTCTCTTATTGGACAATCCAGTTGTTGCACTGACATGTGGGCTAATTGTTTCATCAAATGATAAACTGAAATATGTTGCAGACAAGCGCACTGCGCGATCTGGAAGATCCATCGACACTTAGAAGAAACGCCGACTTTCATCCGAATAACAGAAGATGGATACATTGACTACAGCACGATAAGCCCAGAGCTTGCGTGTCGACTAAACAGACCAGACAATTTTCAAGAGCTGGTAAAACTGTATGCGTGTCCTCAATCTGCCCTTCCATCATCACAGTTTCACAAATCTAGCTCGATGTGTAAATCATTGATATATTTGAAAATGTTAATTGAAATCTTGTTATCGATCTGACTCCATGGAATATTCACTCCTTCACATGAATTATTGAAAAGAGACTGGAGTTTACATCATAATTAAGCATAGAATAAAATATTCTATAAGTGAATTGCATTCTCCATGGTTGTCTCTTAGACATTCTCTAATCATGCTTGCATAGAAAATGTAGGTCATTGGCACATGAAATGGTTTGGTACCTTGTCTAAACATATGCAGCAGATGTGTAGGTATAATGTTTAGGCGAAGAGCAAATGAAATAGTTTATAATGTGTAGGTGCAGAGTGTTTAGGGGCGTTATATCCATTTTTTGGAAAGTTGGGGTGTTCTTGGATCGCCTATACCTATGGGAT
The DNA here is from genome assembly GCF_963576615.1 of Watersipora subatra. NCBI lineage: Eukaryota > Metazoa > Bryozoa > Gymnolaemata > Cheilostomatida > Watersiporidae > Watersipora > Watersipora subatra. The sequence continues at coordinate 10,958,521 of NC_088708.1, read as the reverse complement.
ATGCATATGGTGTTCATAGCCTTTGCTGGCAGTGGCTAAAGTATGCATGCCAGTTTTTTATCCTTGCAGTCTTACATATGAGCTGTGAAATAAGCTACTGAGCTTTCTTGCAATATCCAGTTTACCTTGGAACAGTAATCAAGCCAACTGATCTCGGGGAAACAAGTTGCCCTGTTTATCTATTAGTAGTAACTGAACTGGAAAATCGGCTTTAATAGCATATAGTACTATGTACAATATATAGCATAAAAACACAGTTGATATACATGTAAATTACCACTATTCAAAACATTTTGAAGAAGATACACGCAATAGCAGCAATGTATTTTAATATCAGTATCAATAAAGCTACCGGAATGACACAATGACAATTTGAAAGAAAACAAATAATTCTAGACTTGCGAATGCAATCTTTATGCCCCTCTATACAAAATGGGTATTGACTGCATCAACAACGACGCTGCGCCAAACTGATGCTGAAAAGTTTCGGGCCCTACTCTAGATTGTGCCTGCAGTACTATCTTCTATTTGGACTACACTGCTCTATGTTCCATAACAGTTTTGTTTAATTAAACAGTGAAACATGAGCCTTCCACTCATCAATATTTTTTCTTGATTTGATTAGGGTGATGATGGCAATGTCTTTGATTTGAAGTTAGTCAATTGGGAATTGGACTGGGACATGTTCTTTGACGAGGGCGGCATATTTCATTGTTTCTACTGCCATGCCTGCGAATACGAGGGTGCTGAAAGCTTTTGGAATAGCTTATACAATGAGCGGTTCATCAAGGTAAAGCCACAATCCCAAGAAGAAGTCAATAAGTTTTGTGCAAGCACATCATCCAGTTTTTCTTCCGAGGGTATGTTTTACCACTACAATTGTTGCAATTAGATCTTGCAGCACTTCTTAATTATATTCTGTAATAGATATACATGTATGTTTGGCCATGCCCATATGAAAGACAATGTGTAAATAATCATGAAGCACTATGAATAGTATTCTATCAAAAATTGGAAGCACTCAACTACTGTATAATTACCGCACTTATCACAATTATCTTTTAAGCAAGTTAACTTCCCTTTGGTAGGAATGAATGTGCATTGGTACAGCGAGCATTACGGTTTGGGCTGGGCAGAGATAGACAATAATTGTGGTACTTAGCAGTGTTGTCATATTTTTTAAAAGATAACTGATGAATTTTCTTTTGGTGAGTCGAGGGCATGTGAGGGAGCTAAGAGATTTGCAGTCTGTGCAATTAACAATAACAACTCGCATCAAATCATTTTCGACTTTGATTCAAATGTGTGCGGGATGCCCTTTGACACGTAAAACTATCAATAGGTACTGAACTGCTTTGAACCCGTCTCCTGCATGGCAAATAGTATTGACTCTTCCAACTTTTTGAACAGAAACAATTGCAAAACTACTAGTAATTTATATCTCTGGTGTGCAGCTGTAATAGACAATTAGCCTGTGGTGATTAGTTTTCAGTAAAAAATGTATGTTCACTATATTTTATTTTTGTAATGTAATAATACTTGTCTTGTATATATTGTGTTTTGACTTTGCTAATCATAGTTTTTGGATATCAGAAATCTCGTTACAATTTCATTTTAAAATTGATACTCCTGTAGGCAAAAGTTGTTTTGTTACGCATATAATCCTATAGCTTTAGACCGAGTTGCTTTAGACGTTCGCAGCTTTAGACCGAGTTGCGTTTTCTAGCTGTTTGTGTACACAATTGTGACTACTATCAAAGGGATAAGGCTATTAGAGCAAAAAGACATATTACTAACTGATGATCAAAATGACAACAAATCAATCAGAAATTCTTAATCAATGTAGCAAACTACGCAGAAATTATAAATAGTAATATAACCTGTGACAATAGAGTTGCTATTTACATCTGATCTAATATTAACACTAAAAAGGACAATGGCCTTCACATGTTCATTTTAAAAACATTTTTGCAACAGTGCTACAAACAACATTAACATTGCAACAAATCAGTTAAAAAGCAATATAAAATCTTTTCTCCATGCTTCATTAGAAAATGATTAGGTATTGAAACTGGATTACAACTCCAAATGATATGAACAATTGTTTAAAACGATGCAATCAACAATTAACATTATTGTATTCTAATATTTCTAAATTAAATGTATTATTTTACGATACCTTTGACATGTAGTATCAGCAGTCTTTGAACTCGCCAGATTTGGAGTTCAGCTCAAATCCTTGGAGGCTGTGTGCTCATTTATAAATTATAACTCTATATAAGTATCTGTTATCTTCTTTTTAACACTAAGATGTACTCCAAGAGAACCATTGCCTAGTGAGGTACAGCGATCTCTAAGCCAGCTAAACATTTGTTACACATACTACCATATCAAGAAATCCCTAATTTTTCATTTCCTCTCGCTAGGGATAGCTAAAAGTATTACAAACTGAAATAAGCCTCATATTGTCAATTATCTATTAAATATATAATTCACTTCAAACAATTTTTCTGGCATGATTCTATATTCAAATTAGCTAAGCGAATTGATGCTTCATTACTTTACTTTCCTAAAGACCCATCAACCTGGCAAAAATAATTACATAAGTTAATCATATTCATTGCTGCCTTGCACTAGCTAGCCAGAGTTGGTAAGATTTTTTTGGCTCAGATAGGCTGTTTTCATTCAATTCATACAACTTAGAATGTATAGTTGTAAAACAGCCAAAGGTGAATTATAGTACTTTACAACTTTTTAAAATGCCACGTTGTAGTTGCGAAATATAATGTATCAATAGAAAGTCCTGACATAAAAACAAGAGTGCAATATGGAACATGTTCAGCATTTACTGAGAGCGAGTGCGCCAAAGTTCAATATGGAGATCGTCTATGTGAGGGTGCCAAGTTCTGCAGACGTTTTCCCCTTGGTGCAGAAGTAAGGTCGTCATTCTTTTATACAGTATGATCACCATTTGGTTTTATTCTTTTTAAATTATAACAAATTTAAAGACTGCAACATATAATACTACAGTGAAATTAGAATCTATCTTACCAGTCCACTAGTAAGAAACGGATGCCAATTGCCATTGATGTGTATTTTTACTGGGTTTACCGAATAAGCAAGAAATGTGGTTATCCAAATGCAAATAGTGAGTTTGTAAATGTACTGCTAACTACAGATTTTCTGAATCATGAACCTGAAATCACTACCACCAACTGCCTAGATACATACATGTAAGTCACATTATCTTAGCTAGACAAGTCAGACACCTTCAAACTTGTAGTACAGAATGTGTCACAACGAAAACTGTTCAGATGTCATAATTGGGGGATGGAGTGACTGGTCATCACAAACAGTTCCTGCAGCCTGTGCAAACAATACTGAAACCTGCTCTAAAATGATAAGTATGCCAAATAATTTTTTTATGTAAAACGATTGTAAGGCTTTGTCTAAAGGATGTATATCTTGCACATGAGCTGCCAAAATAAATGTGAAGTTTAGGTTCCCACGCTATCAATGTTCACTGTATTTTTTGCGCCCAATCGTGATTGATGACTGAAGAAACGTTAATGGGAACTTTGCTGTAGAATGCAGGATAAGAAGCTGTAACAATCCGCCTTCGTATCCCATCTCCCAACAGTGTACAGGATCATATTTGCAAGTCGTGCACTGCCAGGAAAGTTGCAGCTGGCTAGAACAAAATTCTTTCAGCCTCACTACAGGTGAGTTAGAGAATACAGGCTAGTCAGATACTCTTAATTCCATCTTTTGCACGGTCAGTTGGTCATGGTTAGGAATCTTGTCCTTGATGATCTAAGGCTTTCTATTCCGCATCAGCACACAAACAACACCCTAAATGTTAATTCCAACTGTGTTCATCTTTCCACTCTTGGCTTGCCTGACTCTCTGCACACTTATCAGGGCATGTCAACAGGCCCATCAATCTACTGACCGAAAAGCTAAGATGTTAATGGTCTAAAATGTAAATTGCAGGTATAATCATCCTTCTTATTGTTGTCGGTCTTGCAACAGTGATGGTTCTCCTATACGCACATCAGCATAATGCACGAAATGTGAAACCCAGAGTCACTTGGTAAATATGCATTTAAATATTAGGCCTCAAAAAGGTTTAGTGCTTTTCTCAACATGATTTATGCAAGTAACATCCGCCTTGCTGCATGTGTTCTATGAGCGTGATTATATTATTATCTGATAAATATTACTAATTGATAGCTTCCAAGCATCAGCCTGTATTACATACGCCATGGCAGGTTAATGAAATATTGTTTCGTTATGCAGGGGAAAGGACCCCGAAAAAATTGAAGCTGTATCTCCAAAGAATTCTGATGCATCAGTCAACCAATTGATGCCCATCCGTAAACAACCTTCACTTGATGGAATCCTAAAGGTAACGGAGCCACCTCCAGCTCAGTCAACTTTAACACTGCCCTTACAACCTTCCCCGATACATAACAATAATACGAATAAACCAACAGTGAAAAAGCCAAAAAGGATGGCAGGTGACAAAGGTTTAAAAAGAAACAAAGTCAGTAACAAAACAATCAAGCCAGTATTGAAAGGAAATCGTAAAAATCCGAAGAGTTTGAAGCTAGGCAAAAAAGCGAGCACGAAAAGGTGAAAGAAGATGAAACAAGTTTATAGAAGCTTTTGCTATAATATAGAAGCTTGTTTATGTACAGTAATAATGGCAATATACTCATCTAATATGTACATGAAAATGCAGATGCCACTTTTTACTTATAAATAATGTTACTGTACAACAAATATGAAACAATATGACTGACACTCACAAATAACAAGATCATTAATAGTTATGAATAACTAGAAAGATGAATAGAGAAGCTTAGTCCAGTCCTTTTCATTGGTGCATGACTACGGACTGCTTCCTCACCAAACCTTCAAAGTTTAGAGAAAATAGTGAAACCAGCGGTACTGTTACTAGTAAGTAGAGTGTAATTAACACCGTAAACGAATGTCACTGGTAATTTAAGTTAAACTCTAGTCACCTGGTCTGATATTTTCCCGCACTTTTTGAAGCTCCTTGTGTGCACTGTCCTCAACCAGTCTGTTCAGTTCCCCAGCAGAATAACCGAGTAGTTGCTTTAGATCACAAACAAATTTATAAACAAATCTCTTGCCATGAACCTGCAAAGATTAATAAAGAACATTCATCTAGAGAAGTGAAAACTGAAAACTCAAATGACCATGACCTTAATAAATGAACAACATTGTCAATGGTGACTTTCGATACAACAGCATTATTGAACCCAGTATTGATAGCCTCAGAACCAACCTTAGAAATCATATCGCCGTCATAATAGTAACGGAGAGCCCGGCTAAGTTTTTCATAGTTCATGGTTGGCTTATGCTTTCGATCACCCCAGAGACCAGCTACACCTTCAGGATTCACAAGTTTGAACTCTCCCTCATCACCTAACCAGTGTATGACCTCCCTTGCTGACCTATCCGTCAGCAACTCCAGAAGGAATTGCCACAACTGGATCTGTCCATTATTACCTAAATAAGAAACATGGAAAATCACGATCAGTCTTTTTTCTGTATCTGTGTGCACCCATTTATCGAAGCACTAATGAAAAATATGAATCAAAAACTAAAACAAGCTACATCACTTATGCTAATGCATAGATGGGCATGGAGTGATTCTGTTAAATTTGTGGAACAAATATAAAAGCTCGCCTTTCTTAACAACTTTCATTATAAACAAATATAAATCTATTTCTGACATGCACCTATCTCATTTAGTATTAAAGGCCAAGAGAGTACCTGTTCGCACACCACATGCTATGCCATCTCCAATGATGCGAGAAGATCTCACTTTTCCTATTTTAGCTGTGTTCCTACCAAAATCCCCCGTAGATACGGTCACAGTGTGTACTGCCATCGGAGTCGGCTGTTGAACAACAGCTACAAGAAAAATACAAGAAGCTTAATCTCATTACTCAGCAGTTTATTTTTCAGCATGCAATCATCTTCTTACAAGTGCCAGTTCTTGCTGTCAAAATTTTCAGCAAAATTGGCAAGCAAAATAAGATTAGGGTAGATATAAGTATGTGACATCACAGCTCACCCACAAATTTACACTTGCGAAGAAGTTCCAGATGAGTCCAGAAAACATCTCCTTTATCATGCGGCACCTTCTGTACAAACTCGGCATGCTGAAGTTCACAAAGCTCCTTGCCAGTCAAGTCAAATGAGTCTGCATTCACATTGGTTAGGTGAAACTCACGAATAGCCCAGTTGATCCAGTGCCTGACATGTGCCTGTGTCCAGTCCATTGGGTCTGAAAATAGGTGACCACAAGCATCATCAGCAAGCTAAAAATGGCTTACCAACTCTCAGCATTGGCTGTTTTGACCAACTCACAGCCAATGCTGAGAGTTGGTCAAAACAAATAACTGAAAAAAGCATGCGGTTGCAAATATTCAGTAATGCAAGTGACGTTAGCTAATGAGGTGATATGTACTGTTCGCACTACCTAGCTTGGTAATTCTCAGTCTACAAATAGAAAAATATAGATCTAGAGTTGATGGCATCTGCAAAAATGGCAAATCTCAACAGTTGCAGACAAGCAAGCTCACCAAAGGGTATCTTTAATCTGTCTTGTTCTTTTCTGTAGCCCTGGTCAACAATCCATCGCGTAACATGATCTTGTGCTAAAAACACAAGTAGTGCAATGAATATAGCTTTAGGACCCTTCTCTAGCTTCAACAGGTGACACGAATTAGTTCAATTAACAACAACTGTTTCAACATAACAGTGATACTGTTTCTGTAGACCTTGAACAGTGATGCTGTTGCAACTGGCCTTGAACTGCTTACATCAAATAAGGATATGATCTTTGAGAGAAAAGTTGTTCCATAAAAGTAAGGACACTCACGTGGAAGCTGAGGCGCTGGCTCAGGAACTGGCTGGGGCTCAACTTCTATTTCATCGGCCGGTTTTAAAATATCCACAATATTTATCTTGGGATTTTGTCCTTGAAAGAAAGAATTTTGTCCAAAATTCACATAGAAATACGTTTTGTATTTCAAAAGTAGAATGAAATCTGATTTCTACGCCATGCATTTGAGTTCAACAAACACTCTTCTCACCTGGCTGTGACTTGACCTCCACATTAATCTGTACCATTCCTTCGCCTTGAACACATTGCTCAACTAAGTTTTTTGTTGGATCCAACACTAAACTATCCTGCAAATAAAACTCATGCTCAGCTAAGCTGCAGCTTAGCCTTGCTTCCAACAAGTCTCGGAGAGTAGTTAATGGTTCTGTGATCTCCATATGCTGCACAACGATGTTTTGGAACACCGGTGGCTCTTGCAGCTCTTCCACAGTCTGTTCTTCATCACTACAACAACAGAAAAGAGCTACTAGCAACTATTTGATATTTATATGTATATACCTACTTAGTACTGCGCAATATGAGCAGACAAACTAGAATGTTGATACATCAAGACTGATGTTTAAGCTTTGGATTTGCTTCCATTTTATCAGCCCAAAAATAGAATTACTGCTATAATCAACCATTGATTACCAGTACTCTACAGTATATTTTAACTCAAATTCATTGCTGTCGCATCTAGCAACTTCCTTGCATGTCTACCATTACTGTGACTTATACAACACATTTAAACGATTAGTCTAATTTGTTGGATGAACATTCTAGAATGCAAAGCTTACCAACAAAAAGAAAACCTTGAAGTTTACGGTACGTGATATGAAATTGTGCGTAGATATCTCGAAAAATTGTTTCAGCACCCATTTTAGGTTGCTATTTTTGTTGAGACAAATATTAAACACCATTTGAATATCTAACCATGACACTACGAATTACCGTATATCATAGTGCATTTACTATATATAATCATAGATTTACTAGATTTATGTGTTTCTGATACAGAAGAAAATCAACGCAATATTACTGAAAAAATTGTGAAAAGGAATATTTTTTATTTCTGTGAAAAATTGCCTAGCCAGACAGCAAGTTGATATCTTACTGGTAAACAGACATGTTCTGTTGTAACATCTCTTGGTTGAAATGCTATAGAAAGCATAAAAGAACAAAAATCTCTTATCTAATACTACGACTAAAATTGAATGCTGCTCAAAACTATTTGACTCGCATATCAGATAATCGTTAGAAGGAAAATGAACTTTACACACAACTAGGTGAAAGACAACACTCCACACAGCCACCGGTAATTCGTACCAAAACACTATATTGTTCAAAACTAAATTAATGATTTGAGATAAAAATCCTTCATGACTTTTGACACTGAAGTTCGTATGACACCAAATAATTATTTGTAAAATAACAATTTGCTTGTTTGGAACTACCCCTCCTGTGCAGAGGTAAGCTAACAAAATGATTTCCTAGCCATTTCAAGTACAAAGGTGACCTCTGTGTTACTACTTAAAACAGATTCAAGCGTGTGAAAATCAATTCTATCAGTTGCCATTCCACTATAGTTATGCTAAAATGCAGTCAAAATAGATAATATACAATTTATCTAGTTGAAGCTACATATTTTCGTGAGAACGAATGGACTGTCCACTGTAAAGCAAACATTACAATGACAAACAGAAAATACTGTAGAATATTTATTTGAACGGTATGGCGCTCTATTTTTCAACCCTTCCCTTAGAGTGGCGCTTTATTACAGGTGACGTTCAAATAAAGGGTGACATATTTTTCTAAAACCTTGTCAGAAAGTTGACAAGATAAAGTTCAATTTTTGATGCACCTTTTTATGGGTGAATCGAAAGTAGCCCATATTTTGTTTGCACTCTCCTTCGGACAGTGTGACATTAATCCTTTTGGATGCAAAAAATTTCTAACTTACCTCCAGCTTGTCGAACTTCAACTTTCTAAATAAATCTGCACGAGGAAGCTGATACATGCCTCTACCAGTTGGTATCTAATGCTTGCAAATAACCTACGATTATTTTATAGCCTGTGTTGCAATTTGTCGGAGCTTTAAAGTTGGTTATTTTAGTTTAAATTTGAGGACATATTTTCATTTTATAACTATACGTATTTAACAAGGTTGCATAAAAGCTCATTGCACTCATTGATATGTTTGCTACAGTTTGCAGCCAAAATTGGCTTTTGATGTGCAATTGAACAGGAGTTACGAGCGTCGATCCATTGTAAGCTAAGTTCACATTACCGCAATTGTTCTATCAAATAATATGCTACAAATCAGAAAATTTACGAGTGTCGTAATAATAATCCATCAAATGCTACAAATATATATACAAAAACAAGTGACACAAACAAACCATAATTAAAACACATTGCAGAAACAAAAATTAGCATTTTGAAACAAATATTAATATTTTTAAAACAAAAATGTTAGCATTGTTTGCTTGGCCAATAGTGTTCTGATTGTTGCCTCTGTTTAGAACCGTTTCATATTCTTCTGGCTGTTCAATACTTTCCACAATGTCTTCTGACCTTAACCCATCTTCTGCACAGCTGAGCTAGTCGATATTAACCAACAATAGCGCATATAGGCAGTTGCATCGTATGTATCAAGTCATATCGCGGTGATACTTTTATTGTGTGTCGTCGTACGTGTCTTGGACTATACCACTTGTCAAAGCTACTAGAATCGTGCTCGCTAAAAAAAAAAGGTTAGCCAATTAAACACGTTTCGTTAACGAATTCGGTGTGCATGCACAGCTCAGACGAATCTATGATATTCGTCAGAATAAATCTGTGCATTCTGTGAAATTCGTGGATTCGGTCAGATTGAACGAATAATTCATTACGTGTGGCCGGACCTTTAGCCTGATACAGTTACTAAATATTTCTATGGTGTTGCTATCAAAGCTTTTAATTAAAAAGCCTAAAGACTCACAGGTGGAAAACAGACTTCAATAGAAAGAAAGAAACAATGAAAGAATTAATTGTGAATGATGTAATCGATTCATCAATAGTACGATTTTGTGAACACTTTTCTACTGATCACTTGATATTATGGGTTCATGAAGATCATAGAATGTCAAATAGTAGCGGTGGAGTAGAAGTGGGGTTCTAATAAAGTGGCATTCAATTAAAGAGTGGTGCTCTATTTTTCAGCTTTACCATCGTGGCGCTCAAATAGCGGTGATGTTCAAAAAGAAGTGGAGTTTAAATACAGGTTACGCGGTAAAACAAAAATAACTATTTTAGTTTAAGTATAAAAATCTCTCTTTTGAGATATTAAAGCGAAGATGGCAACTAATATATTACAGTGGAACATCAGTTCTCGAACATAATCCGTTCCAGGAGGTTGTTCGAAATCAAAAACAATTTTTCCCATTAGAACTAATGCATGTAAATTTTAATCCATTCCACGTCGAGAAAACAACTTCGGTAAAGTATTTTTTTAACATTTTACAACATAAACTGTACTGTATACTGCATATTATGAATAAAATGGGTACATATAGATCGTGTTTAATTTTAATAAAAGATTTTCTATCTATGATGAAGAAAAAAAGTAAACGTTTCGTATGGTTTGTTCTTAAAACATCAAAAACATTAAAGATTAAGATACAAAACCAGAAATTGATAATGAAACAGCAAAAAATGCAACAGATCAGTTACATCAAAAATCGTGTAAAAATGAAAATACCAACAGCAATGACTTCACATCTTTGAAGGAGAATTCTCCTCCAAAACTATTTAGGGTAACTCGACTGAAGGAGTTGTCTTCCTAACAAATCTCTTCGGTAAAGGAGACGTCGTTCCAGATGATTCATTCCTTTTTGTAAAGAATTTATGAAGCTATCAATTCCTTTTTAAATTGAATATCTTTGCAAACAATTTCTCTATTTTCCTTAGCGGCTTTCATTGTTTTTGGAGCCGTGGTAACGAATATTTCCATACCATTTCCTGAGCTGTTCCTAACATTTAATTCTAATGACCATGCTCTGGTCACACACCGAATTTATGTACGCGATTTTAGATGTCCAAATATCAAATCTTTTGGTCAGAAACTGAGTTGGTCGAGAACCGAGGTTTCACTGTACTTAGTATTTAAAATATGCAGTTTTTCTTGTCTTTAACAGTGGCAAAACTAATTACACTCGCCACCAATTACACACACGAAGTACTCTAACGCTAGCAATATAAAATGCTGAACACATTTTTATTCTCAGACTTATTTATATCCGCAGCAAAACAAAATAACGATGTGGCTTTTTAATTACAAGCTTACGTGACATGTGTCGATATGAGTTCTTCCTCAGCCAACTCAACATGCTCTCCCGTAATCTCAGCAGAGGTCTGTTCTTCTTCTGCCTCAACTATTTGAAACTCCCCGACTTCATCTTGGGATGAATCTTGCACTTCTGCGCGATTTTGTTCTACTACTGCATTAATCTCATCAGCACTGACAACTTTTTGAGTGAGCTGACCCGTGGTTGGATCAGCAGTCAAAATAACAACCTGAGTGCCTTCGCTATAATAGAAAACCAAAACACTGCGATATCACAATATAGAATAAAAAACGATTGTAGACAAGTAACAGCAAAAGCATAAATGAACTCGATGCTCATAATTTATTATTAGCTAAAATCACAGCAGCCTCATTACTCATAAAACTTAAAAAAATTTAACCAAAACAATTATGAAGTTACTTGCCCGTAACAAATTGGGATGATGCATGCAAAAGGATGAAGCGCGATATAAAATTCTACGATAGGTGAGTGTTACTGATAAATGAAGAATTTATACATGACTGAAGAGAATAATGTCGTGTCTTTTAATCACCGAATAGAAGTTTGTCGCTTTCCATTAGTTCTAAACGTAAAGTATCCAAATAGTCAAAATTGTAGTTTGGTTAGTTAAATATCTGAATATCTAATCAAATGTACAAGAAAAAAATGTCTTCAGCTTATTTTAGTCCATCGTACGTGGGGCCTTCTTGGCCCTCTGCTAGTAGCCTATATTCAACATGTCAAATAATACGACAAACAAATACAGTAGTTTACATACACTGGTTGGTTCATGTTTGATGATGTGTCTATTTCCAACTTTACATGTTGTATATTAGCTTGTTTGGCAGCAGGGTGGTCGTTCCCAGACGTTTGACTGATTGTTCGCTTTGGCTGTCTTATCATAACTGTAGCAATTAATAACAGCCTATGGTAGTGGATGACAACGTTTTAGCGGTTTGCTAATAAAACATAATATCAATGCATGACACACAACGCACAATATAAGATGACAGGAATAAAACAAGATGCGAAGCACTCGACTTTTATAGCTGGAGGTGTCTTAAGGCTATCTTACGTTGCAAGTACCATATAATAAAAAATAAATAAACAGTTGGAACAAGAACTCAAAACAATTTAAATTGAGTTACCTAATTCGACAAAAAATAAGGTGAACACTATAATTCATCCACAACATTTTGTAACGTAAAATTATTAACTGAAATAAACACATGGCAGAATAAGAATGCTGAAGAAACGGAACTGGAAACCGTATACAGAACAATTTTGCGCACAGAACTTCCGGATGCGCATCCGGTTTAGTTAGAAAACTAAGTCTTCTTTCTTCTAAATTAAGTTATACCTATATAGTGAATATCAAACTAGCTAACACTAACCCGCGTATAAAGTGGGTTTAAGGCCACAAATGATTAATTTCTAAGTAGGTTTTGACCATAAGCACAATAGCTTTCTTTATCAAGAAGTATGACACGTGATCACCTAAATATCGTTTTATCTCGTAATAGACGTGATATTCGCTAAGAAGCCGGGCAAACGGTAAATAGCGATCAGCTTCTAAGCGTTCTTATTAGGATTGTGCTGCCGGCCGTAACTTGGTGCGTGGCTGAAGGTTACATGAAGTAATTGTATCCGACACTAAAAAATAGTTATGTATTTACCCGTTTGTATTTTAAAGAGTGTAAACTGTAACACCCGAGTCAGGTACTTGTGAAATAGGTTTGTACATGGCTTCCAACGAAAAGAATGAGATGTAGTGAATAATTGAAAGGGAGGAGATTTTTGTGTGGTTTGAAAAAAAGACGGCGTTCTTATTGATCTTGACAATACATTTTTTGAACTTTTGCTCACCAAAAAAGATTGCAATAAGTAATATATAAAGCAGTATTTGTAAAGTACCTTCGCCTAGAGCTCCCATTAAATAAGTAATTCGCCACTTGGTGAGTTCAAGTAGAATATGTAATAAAAGCCATTATACGTACCATGAAGTTGTGTTTTATCTATTTTGGATGCAACTCGTACTGGAAGTTTAGCAATGCACTATATGATTATAGCTAGTCATAGGAAATACATAATACTGTCATCACCAAGCTGGGCATACAATTATATATCAGTACGCCTACTGCTTTTTAATGTTTGCCGAGGTACTGGTATCTAAAGGTCTGACCAACTAAAAAATTTCGGATTCGTCCAGTTTTTGTTGCACAGGCGGTAAAACGGGCGCAAACCATTTCGCAGAATAACTCAAAGGATAAAATATGCAAAAATAATTTTAAACATCGATATAAATTATTATGATGCAGTGTAAGTATTTTTATAGCTATAATGGTGACAACAATTGACAGCTTATTACATTATTTATGAACTCATTGATTTGAAATTATTGAACCGTTAGCCCTGCTATAACCGAATATATGTTGTAGGGCCAAATATGTGTAAATTACGTCAAAACAGTCTTTGACACTAACTAAAGATTCAGTTGGTGCCTTAATTCTAGCTATTTCACAAAACATGTTTCTATCAAACTTTTTTATGATTACAAACTATGATATTTTTACATATCAGACTGACGAAATACTGTTGAAATTAATTTCCTAAATGCTGCTCTCAATAGTATATACTATTGAAAATATTTTGTTATTCTCAAATGAAATCAGTGTTGTGATGTGAAACCTGAGTAACTTGACTATGATTTAAGTACCCTCAAGCCAGCTTCTCACTTGTTTGATGAAAGTTTGTTATGCTCGAGGCTTTGCTATACAGAACCAGACTGAGCTGAATAGTAGTAAAGCTACTAAAGGTCAACAGTTGGAAAGTTAAATATAAAAATACACTGCAACTTTTGAAAGAAGGACGTTTCGTCAAACAAAACATGCGAAGAGAGCTGCTATTTTCAACTAGTTCGCCTACTTGCGGACATTTAGAAGAAAGTTATTCAATTAGTACGATATGCAATACCAAAAGCTTTAAATCTAACAGCTTGATTATGCAGTATGTATTTTATGAGATGTACATAGTGGTAAAGCAAATTAATAAACAAACTTACGATGTTTCCGTAAACATTCCAGCAATGTCACTTAAATGCATCAAGTTGTATTTGTTCTATTCGTGTTGATTTTATTCATCGTTAATTAAACATGCTTACATGTCATAAGCTTATGAAACTTTTGCATGCAAATTAAAAACACCTAGGTTTCTCTATCCATTTTTATAGGCCAGTTGAGCTGTTGATTTTTGTTTGCTTTACCTTTATATTCTAATACTTTCTGCTCAATTTTAGACCATGTTGGCTAAAGCAGGAACACTTTTACGGGTCTGCAGTCAGGCGGTGAAGGCCAGCCGAGACCTCTCTGTAACACCGATTGTTTACAAAGCAGCCACCTCTACAGATCCAATTCAGCAGCTATTTGTAGACAAAATTCGACTGTATGCTCAAAAGAGCAAGTGCGTATAAATTACTTGATTAGAAAAAGCACACTGGCCTTTATAGGTTTTTTTGCTAGGGTTCAAGCTGGTTGATTATAAGATCAATTTACATTCACAATTTTTTTCATCAACTTCCAGGATCAAGTATATAGCTTTCTGTTGTATGATTAAATCATAGAAAAGCTATCAAACTTGATTAATTCATAGCGGTTAGGTTTTTTACAACATCCTAAGTATACTACAAGATTCTTTGGAAGTAGTCTGTCTTTTTTTCTTTCAGAATACATGTACCTGAAATTTTTTTTCAAGTAGTGAAAAGTTCTAAAAATTAGTCTAAGGTGAACAGGGAATCCAATCTAGTTCTGATTTAAATTGGAAAGTTTTATCCCATCATTTTAATTCGAGCTATCTTTGCCTTTCATACATCTGCACAGGTATAAAATATAAAAATATTAGATCTAGGGCGGTCTCAACTTCTTGAATTACTTTCTGTGAATACTACAATCTCATCTCGCTCTTGGTCTGATGTAAGCATGTGTTCTTATCTTGCTATTTAGGGACAAACTATAATTTTACGCATTTTTCCTGTATAAGGCTAGTGTTTTACTTTTTGCTAAAATAAAGGTTTATATTAACTTGCTTTCAGCATAAATATATGATCTATGAACCTGTAAAACGAGAATATCCTTGGTTTCATGGTAAAAGAACATTTCAGTTGACTGTTGACATAAGTTGTAATTTGTCATCCCTTACTGTATATAAATTTCCTATTTTAAAAATTGAATGTTTAATTTTTATTCTCTATTTATATGACTAGATTAAATTAAGATAGTACTGTATATGGTAAAATTTCAGGATTAATAGCAGTCTATTATGACTATCATCGCTAGTTTGTTTTTGCTTGTTACTCCTTAGCTTGTATGACCAATAATGCATGTGTTGTGTATTTGTGTGCATTTCTTGATAAACAATGAACTTTTTTTTTATACAGTTAATTTTTTTTAATGTTCAGTATTATACATTTCTAGAGAGGCTGGTGGAAAGCTTGTAGATGCTACTCCAGCGGTAGAAGCAAGATTTCAATCTGAATTACATCGAGTTGAGCAAACATATGGAGTTGGAAAGGGAGAAGATTTTACAAAGTTTCCTACATTTAGCTTTAAAGGTATCATTGTGCCATTCAAACTTTACCTACCTAGATGTGAAAAATAAGTTACCATTGCAGAATGAAGAACTTCAAAGTTATGTAGGTATAAATCGAATTAGATAGTTGTTCCAGTAGATGTTGAACTAACATCCTGCTTTGCAGTATCACCATTAGCTTTAAAAATTTTACCATTTTGACAGATACTCCTCTGGAACCGGTTTCGGTTCAAGTGGAATTAAAACCAGAAGAGCCAGACTCGCTTGATGATATACTCGAAGAAGAAATCCACTGGATTGAGGCAATCGGACAGAGAACACCTTGAACAGTTTGATTCATTTTGTGCATTTTCAGTGTTTAATTGCTGTGTAAAACTAATAATGGTCGTGTCAAATACAGGTTTTTCAAACAAAATTGATATGAGCAGTATAACTTTTAAAATACAATAGCTCTATTTCAAGAATTTTTTGGTAAAAAAAATATACACTATGGTAGCTATCTTTTGGATAGACTTGCTAGAAAGTTTGTCACATCATACTCAGTGTCATATTCTGACTCATCCCAAAGTTCAGTCATGCCCTGTAGCATAGACTTCAGTCCCTTGGATGGTGAGGTACCAGAAGCTTGTTTTTCCTTGCCATTCTCAAGGCTGAACAGATCTAGTAGCTGATCCGTAGCCATAGTGGTTAGGCTGCTGTTATCCTGGTTTACTATCGTGTTTGCTATGTTCAGCTTGAACTTTTGTAACCTGTGACATAAATGTTGGCGTATGAAATCCCTATGTTAGGTAAAAGCAGTAATTTATTTCTGTAATGACCTAAATACCTTCATGAACCAGACGTCGGTGCCTATTACAGAGACTAGCTTTTTTAAGGCTGCTAGCCACGCTGCTACAGAATTTAGCTGACAGTTTGTACAAGTAGAATGTCTGCTACGATTCAATTCTTGAATGTTTGTTGTTATGCCATGTTTAGGCTACGATTTCACATATGGACTATATATTTACATAAAAATATGCTTGTTTTGCTAGCAGTGTACGAGCGCATGAATATAGTATTTTTAGGTAAATTGTATTTGAATGAAACAATGTACTGGATATCGGAAAAAATTTATATTTTGCTAGTCTAACAATGAATTAATTTCTTCAGCTGTGAAAAGTTGAACATACCCCATTATTTTCTCCTCCAGTGTGTGTCTTGTTATCAGCCTATAGACATTCACCACCTTCGTCTGTCCAATACGGTGGGCTCGATCCATGGCCTGCAATAACATGTGTTGGAAATTGAAACGGCTACCTATAAATGTGGACACAAAATTTTTTAGACTGAAACATTCGTTACCTGTAAATCCTTCATCGGGTTCCAATCGTGTTCCACAAATATGACGGTGTCAGCGCCTGTTAGGTTGAGACCGAGACCCCCGACCGTAGTGGTGAGCAGCAGCAAGTCAATCGAGGGATCATCGTTAAACCTGACAATGTGCCATTATGTTTATATTCACAAAAGCTAATTAGGAACAACGCATAACAAGTTTCATTCAGTAATTTCTATATTATATCAGGTTTTTGTCGAAAAGCTTGGAGAATGGTTTTGACTGTATGAAGTATTTGCTGTGAATAAAGTGAACCCACTAAAACCACTCGTTGAGCAGTTTTTTCACACAATGCATGTGATAGTCTACAATGTATATACATTTAAAAATAGTAAGCAGCAAAATGAAACATCCTCTTGATAAAGCCAAAAAGCTATCAGCAGGGTTTTTCTAATAACACATTAATGGTTATTTGCAATGCACAAAACGTACGGTAATCTGCAAAAACGTTGATAGACTCCTTTCTATTACAAAAGTCATAACCTAGAAAAAAATTGTTGCTATTAGTAGTAGATGTCAAGCATGAAGAACTGGCCTGCTTGATAATGGATTAATATTAAAATGATACTACTACATTTTGGCAGTGCTATTTGAAACACACTGCGCTTTTAGTGCCTAAACAGAGCTAAAAAGTGGCAGCATTATCAAAAGGTGTATAACTATTATAAGCATATTAACATGATGAGAATGAGCTGAGACAAAGCATTGAGAGTGGAGCCACCACACTCGAAGTCATAGCTTGGATCTATAATACAACGAGATGAGGTAATGAAGAACATCAAAAAAATAGAGAGGTGATATTACCTGTGCACAACACTTTGTCGATTATTTGCTGCTGTGGAGCCATCTAATCGTAGGTATGTAACCGAAGGTAAGCATTTTCTGCAATTCAGATGAATCACAAATATGGTCATAAAGCGGAGATGGCAAAAAGCTCATAAAGTCACAAACACTGGCAAGTAGACATAATTATGAGGCGAAAAGAACCAATTTTGAGAAATGATGTATGCCAACACAGTTATGGCAATCTGTTGAACAAATATCCATAATTGAACATGAGAAAACCCCTTGGCTAACTCAATTGCAATATTTGCAAGAATGTTAGTCAGTAAAGCACATGCACCTGATATTTGCTATCCATTCTCTTAAACTGACTGCATGGTCGACTTTTCACATTGGGCATATTTATGTACCTGAACTACTGATGGTAGTTTGTTAAGAGACTTACTCGAGCAGTTCAGATTCAATGATGTCTATCATGAGTTTCCATTGGCAGAAGATGAGAGCTCTGTGCTGGCTCACGACATTGTCCATACTATCTGTACGAGTCACACCTATTCCACAGTCAAGTAGCAGCTGCCTGCAGGCACATAGCTCAAAATTAGACTCAGCACAAGATAGCTATAACAATGGTTAAAATTGCATGAAGGTACAAATTTTCCAGTCTCTAGTTTAAATAGAAAAGCACACTAAACTGTTCCATATTCTGCCTCTGATAAGGAAATATATCATTAAAAGTATGATGAGTTCATTCTCAGGGGTTGCTATTAGAACAAAGACTGATAACACAATGAGGTCAAGGCCTCAGTTTTTTACGCACTTGAGGGCAGTGAGTTTGGCTGAGTATTCTATGTCTGTGATGGACCTTCCTTTGAGCTTGCACTCAGCCATCATCTTCTCATGCTGCGGGTGCTTGCTATTGTGCAGGACAAGAGCAGGATGGTTGCAAACCTTCTTCAGGTATTGCAACGCCTAATAAAAAGGTACCAAAACAAATAGTGCAATACGATAAATTGATCGACACCCAATGAATCATGTATTAAAAAATTGAACACTAGGTGTGATTTCTTACCTGGAATATGTGGCCCTTCATTCCAGTCTGTTCATTGGAGTCATCGTTCATCGATGTTAGAGACTTCTGTACAGTGGTACCTGCTGAAGACTGACCAAACTCTCGGTACAGCTGCGCCTGTACAACATATATTCTATGATGGCAAGTGAGACACATGGTTAATCATATCACAGAATACACAGATTAGATTACTACTTACCTGTAAAGGACTGAGCTCACAGTAGTAATCCTGTATTATTTTTGGTGGCAAATCTTGAAGAACGTCTGATTTTAGACGTCTCAAAAGGAATGGCAATACCTGCTTGTGGAGTGACTCCACGGCTAAGGCACCTAAAACCAGTTTATGCGGTGTGAATAGGTTGTATGCTAGCACGCAATGTCCTGATCTCTATCACGGCGTCTACCACAAAGTACAAAGCAAAAGAGCCAAGGCAGGAAAAAACAAGAGTTTTTGGCTACAATCGACGCTTCTATAATGTATATCTACTAAAACCATAGACCTATTAATTATACAAGTATACTATAAAAGTATAGTTAATATGTCTATGACAAAAACATAAATTCCATTTAACCGTAAAGAGGTTATGTACAGGCTTCGTACTACGTAAAAAATTACATACAGCATAAAGGGTCAAGTCAGTGCAAGTTCTCAAATTCTATTTGAATAACGAGAGACTCGTAGTCAGCCTTAAAAATATCGCTTTCTCGCTTGCCACACTTGAGAGAGACAACACAGTAAATGGTTATCTCTATTATATATACTAGTACACTGGCAGTCTAGTTCGCTGGGAGAGATCATCAGCTAAGTAAATAAAGCGGAAAAATAATTAGCTGCACAATTATTCAGAAATAGTAAATATATAAAGGCGACCAATTGGTGTAGGTGTTGATATAGGAAGCTGAACGTCACGAGTTGTAGTCTTGTTGAAAGGTAATTTCTAAACTAACTTTGAAGCCTGGCGTTGGCTGATGGATATATGAACAGACAGACACTGCTCTCTACGTTGAAGGAGTATCTACTGTATTTAATTAGTAGAAAGAAGAAGTCAACCTACCAGCTTCCTGTTCCTTAGATGAGCTGCGTGCATCCCTACTTTGAAGGATAGGGCGGCTGTAGCGCGAAGAAAATTGCCTCTCTGTGCCTAGATATCCAGGCATTAAGAAATCAAAAAGAGACCAAAGCTCGAGTGTGTTGTTTTGCACTGGTGTACCTGTGAGTATTAGCCTGTGATTGCAGTTAAGTCGTTTGACGGCGAGTGTTGTCTGCCGGGAAAACCAAGGAGATAGTCAAGAGAAGATTGAAACTTTACTATAAAAACAGCACAATGCAGACTAAACTTCACCTGATTCTATAACACCCAAAACAGAATGTAAGCAACCAAAATAACTCACATGAAAATACATATTTACCTTTGACTTTGGATTTTTGATAATGTGTCCTTCATCTAGTATACAATAGTTCCAGGTCAAGGTCCGAAGGAAGTCTATATCATTTCTTACAATCTCATAGGAGGCAACTACCAAACTATAGTCCTTCATCACTTCTCTCAACCTAAACCAGCATGAACAATACCCCAGCATTAGCCTTATAAACTTCACTCATCAGCTACATCCAACAAAAAATCTAAAAAAGCTCTAAATATGACCGTAACACTAGCTTGCTGTTTTTTATCAGTTATACATACTTAGAACACACGATGAACGAGTACAAACCTTGAACTATTTCCAAACTTAGGCGTACTGGATATCTTAACAAAATTTCCAGAAAAAGACAACTCAAATTAGAAAAAGAGAGCACAATACATACTTTATGCGTTCTGCAGGTAAAGCAGAATAGTTAAGAGCTTTGAGATGTTTGCTGTCTACAAACTTCTCTACCTCATAAACCCAATGACCACACAAAGTAGACGGACAGACCACTAGGGAGGGCAGAGGAAGACTGTCCGCTTCTTGAGTTTCCTAAAAAAGGATAAAAGGAAAATGTGAATTGGGTTTGAAAAACATGAGTTTTTCAAAGCGACCCTGAAGGCTGTAACCATAGTCAATCGCTTTAAAGAATTCAAAATGTGTGATTCTGGAGCACTATAACTATCACCTTCAGTATATTCCCAAGCAATACAAAGGCTACGGAAGACTGTTTTGATTTGTATATCTAGAGAAATGTATATCTAGAAAAATGTATATCTAGAGAAATGTATATCTAGAGAAATGTATATCTAGAGAAATGCATATCTAGAGAAATGCATATCTAGAGAAATGTATATCTAGAGAAATGCATATCTAGAGAAATGTATATCTAGAGAAATGTATATCTAGAGAAATGTATATCTAGAGAAATGTATATCTAGAGAAATGCATATCTAGAGAAATGTATATCTAGAGAAATGTATATCTAGAGAAATGTATATCTAGAGAAATGCATATCTAGAGAAATGCATATCTAGAGAAATGCATATCTAGAGAAACGTATATCTAGAGAAATGCATATCTAGAGAAATGTATATCTAGAGAAATGTATATCTAGAGAAATGTATATCTAGAGAAATGTATTTCTAGAGAAATGTATATCTATAAAAATGTATATCTAGAGAAAGCAACAAACTAGTAGCTTGTTTCTAGGAATCGCATGTGAAAAGTTGGTAAGAAATCCTATACAACAAATTGTGATAACACTCACATAAACAACCACCAATTTGTTTGAGAAAACGCGAGACTATCACCGTTTCACAGTATATTAACTAATCTAAAGAATTATCTTACATTATATTTTTGCTGCCTCATATGGTGATCCCCCGAGACAATACAGATAGTTTGGAGAGTTTTACCAAGACCCATGTCATCACAGAGGATGCCATGCAACTTGTACTTGTTGAGAAAAGCCAACCAGTTTACGCCATCCTATAATAAGACAAACATTGGAGACAAGATATAGTATAAACTAAGAGTGGTACAACGACAAAAGAATGGACAAGCCTACCACCTTGGCACTCCTTAATGTGCCTTTATCCAAGAAAAGTATACTACGGCGACGATCATCAATTTTACTGGTGCCATACCTGCTGGTATTTGCGTAGATCCGCCTTGATAGGTACAGGTATTCCATAGTTCTGTAGTATTCGACCATTTAATAGCTGGTCCAAAAACTGTCTCTCTTGGGCCTTCTTCTTCACCAAACACTCTTTCATGTTTGGAGGGTCAGACACACCGCCCTATAACAGTTTGTATGAAACATGGGTTTAGCTTGACTATTCTATAATTTTATGGTAAAAGGTTGATGCACTCCTTAGTTTGCTGCATGTATAACTTGAAATGATGAGCAATGCATGCGTATCTGCTCCTCCCATAAAGCATTTTTCCTGTCATTGCTTGTCAAGAGCGGATTGCTCCTTTTCTATTTCACATCATGAAGTGTGGCAATGATTTTCAAACAGACACCCCCGCATCTTTAGTCATAATGTGTCATGTAGGTAAATGCATATGTATTATTAGAAGCAAGTAATTAGAAAGCCATTTAAATGAAAAATAATCATGCTAATGAAAGAAACATCGATTACCTAAGACTAGTTTCGCATTCATTATTACATCTAGTAATCAGTAATATTCGAAACCTAATGAAGGCGTTCTTTGACAAAGTGAATAACATTGAGTTGACTGAGAACAGATATTATAAAATAACTGTAAACAATGCTTCTGACTGCAATTTGACATGCATAGGAGCCCACTAGGAAATATGAACAAGCAATCCAAAGACCCACTCATAGAGAATCTTTGATCTCTCACCTCAAGAGGCATCAGCTTTATGAGTGAAGCAAAACATTGACTTGCCAACATCTGTATGGAGAGATTCTGATCAGTCATGCGGCCGAGCACAGGAACCACCATAAGCACCAGGTAAGGTAAGCACTGCACGGATAGCACTTCCACTATATCTATTTCCAAGTGTATAGAAAAAACATCTCGAGACCAGAAAAACATGATTTAACTAGCCATGGGAAAAATGATAAAAATATGAAATAGGCATACATCTACTTTTTCTAGACTAGGCATACGTCTACTTTTTCTAGACTAGGCATACGTCTACTTTCTATAGATGTATGCCTAGTTCTGATGCTTCTACTTTGGTTTTATGTGAAGGTAAAAAACAAGTTGGCAATATTGCCAACTTTGAAATGCAAAACACAGAGGGTATCATTTACTATATGATTTACTATACTTATTATTAAAAGTAGTTAATTGCATTAATTAGGGATAATGAAGTTACAGAGAATATAAAATAGAATACTGTAACATATTTCTTAAACCGATGTACCTTACATTGAGCGATATAAACATCGTTCTGCGAAAACTTGTTTTACACTTTTTCTTTATAATTTTAAAGTCATGGATAGACAATTGCCAAATGAAAACAGGCACATAATGCATCTGCTGTCTTGATATAAACATGACCTCTGATGAGCCAGAGTATGTGACTGAACTCGTGATAGAGACATATGTGAAACATTTCAGTAATGAAAAAAGGATACGATAAATTGTCTCAATGGCTCCCTGCCGCCAGGTGACATCATGGGCAGCCCCCAAGAGAGGCAGAACCTCTTCCAAGACTCTATTCATAACATCATCAGTGAGAGAAGAGGCTGTTGAGGCTATTGTACGAGCAGCCATGTGTCTAATTGCTGTGTGCTCTGATTTGATGCAGATGATGAGTGAATGAAAGCAGGTTAATACTTCAGATTTGACAGTTAGTGGAAGCGCATCAAACACCACCCTCAGTACCTGATGAGAAGAGTTCAAGAGATGGGTCATAGAGAACATTTACCATCATAGAGAGTTGAAAGATAGATGCTTGCACGGTTTATTTGTTTCACTCCTGCTATAGGTCATAATTTAATAACACCATGAGCTTTAACCAAACTCATATCTTGCAAATAAAGTAAGATATTGGGTGCACTAATATCCCGTTACCAGTGGCTCTTGAGTGTATATCTTAAACACGATTCATATGACTCATAGTAGTACATGTAGATGTCAATAGACTAAGGAATATAAACTTACGTGTAAAGCGTTAACAATAGCCTGTGGCTCCGAATCAGCTAGCTCTTGTTGAAAAGGAGTCAGAAAGTGATCGACACAGCTCGGAATTATTGTAAGTAGATTCTGAGAGAGGTTTGAGACAATAGACCACAATGCATTGCGAGATCCTTCATACTGTATATTTTCAGCAGATAGACTGACACCAGAAACCTGCATGTAATAGCACAAGCATAGGTACATGTAACTCTAGATATATTGGTGGCGGACAATTGCACTACCAGTAGACTTTCACTTGTCATCTCAAATCATTGCGCTTGAGCTTACATTGTATAAATTTTAAAACACTGTATTATTAAAAATTTCATGGAAGACTATTTAATACTTAATTTAATATGTTAATATGGTGACGGGAATTTACAATGAGGAATTTATACTTATTCAAACAATGAATGTGAGCCATTCTATTGTCATTAATAGCACAAAGTAAACATTGTCATAAGAAACATACAGTCTGTAAGGAAAAAGAAAAAAGAGGGGGAGGTACACTGAACTTCCAATTCTGTTTACAAAATTAACAAAACCGGTTTACTCTCTCATGACTTGGCTGCCTAAATATGTCAAATACACTAACAAAAATGAAAACCGAAAATAACTTGCCTAGCTAGAATAAAAACGTGCACATTTTAATGGTGTGTTTAGACACTCATCGGTAAATACAGTACAGTAGACACTCTTATAACGTATACCTCCTATAACATAAATTCCACATAACAGAAAAAGAGTTTATGTAAAGTTTTGGCTTCGTACTTCATAAAAAATTCCATAAAACATGTCAAATCAGCGCAAGTTCTCAAATTCGATTTAAATCTCGTAGAATCTCGTAATTGGTCATTCTCGTAATATCACTTTCTTTCTTGCCACACTTTAGAGAAAAAATATGTATGGTTATTTCTATATATCGTACATGTACTAGTGCCCTGCAGTCAAGTTTACCGTGAAACGTCGTCAGACATGTCAAAAAAGCACAGAGTATAAGTAGCTGCCCAATTATTCAGAAATACGTAAAGGCGATCGATTGGTGGAGGTGTTAGTGTTGATATGTGTTAGTGTTGATATATCAAGTGTTGATATGTGTTAGTGTTGATATATCAAGTGTTGATATGTGTTAGTGTTGATATATCAAGTGTTGATATGTGTTAGTGTTGATATATCAAGTGTTGATATGTGTCAGTGTTGATATATCAAGTGTTGATATGTGTTAGTGTTAATTTATCAAGCTGAATGTCATGAGTTGTGGCCTTGTCAAAAGGTCTCTTTTATCCTAACCTCCAACTCTGCCATTGGATAGACAGAAGAACAGACATCGCTAGTTTTATAGCAAAATTATATTGTTGTTTTGCTTTATTTTAGACCTGTTTTTATTAATTTTGCTTTGAAGAGTAGACCTTGCTGTCTAGAAAATAAATTGAAAAACAAATCGGTATAAATTGATATAGAGGGTGTGCATAGTGTGCACACCCATCAACTTATTCTAAATTTGCCAAAATCATGGACCATAAACCGAGTGAAAGTTGCAGATACAGACCAATAATACTGCAGTTACTGTACAGCCATTAAAGTAAAACGTTAAGTCTAGTTTTTTTACTTTTTGAAGGCTAAAGGGGTGAGTTTAGGAAGATCTTAAAACAGCTAATGTAAAATCCCTATAACGTGGACATTCCCGGAGCGGATTACTTATGTTGTAACAGACACTTCTGTATGTATATTCACTGCACTTTAATTAAGTACACCAATATTCATGGCAGGTTGGTCATGCTGTTCTAAAACCATATTTAATTGTATTTGCTAGCCGTGAATTAATGATCACTACTACACAATTCATTCAGTGTACAGGACTACAATTAATGTTTGTTTTGTTGTAATTTGTAGTTACCGCAGTATCTGATGACGAGTTGTCATTGTCTGTAATATCCACTTTCTTTGGCTTTGGGCCACGCTTGGCACCAGTCCTCGATTCCATGGACTAAGAAGAGAGATTATAGAATATCATCTGAGCTCATACACCAGTCAAGATGTAGCGTTGAAAGATATTACATTATATAATGAGCTACCTTTGGGTCAGCGAACAATGATAGAATACCATCTTTGGAGTCACAAGTTAATTGAGTAGAATCTCCAGCTACAAAAGGATGAAACTGGTATTTTCTACTAGCTAAAGATAAGATAACTTCACAAGATTGAGGTTGGAGAAGTGGGATGATACTACCTATGGCTAACAGAACACCTGTCAGTTCTACATAGTACAAGTTTTGCCATTGTCTGACTCAATACTGTAGATTAAGACAGAAACAAAGATGAATTGGTGAAGATGATCTCTTGATCATGAAGTCATTCTCGAAGTTAAGTGTAGATGAAAATACATATGCAATATTGGAATGGGAAAAAGTTTCCTTTAAAGTTTTTAGAGTAAAACATCTTTTATGAGCTAATTATAATTAGCCAATCCTGGGCAAACATAATCTCGATTGTTCATATTACCACAGGGAGCATTGAGACTTTTTATTTTGCCTGGGGAGTAGTTTTAGTAGGTATATAAATATATTATGATGTGTCCCAACCAAGCCGGCAATCATACTCAAGGGTTATTGAATGTGGAAATTCAGTACGAAAAATAACTTAAGTTTTGCATCTCTTTGACATTCCAATATTGCAATGAATCAGATTTTCTTGCAGAACATCTGATCGGTATATTTAGCATATCTCGAATGAGCTAAATTTATTGTTTAAAACCATTGCTCAGTAAACTGGAAAAGATCTAAAATGGTGGTGTTCATAACTTTTTTTATTTCGAAAAAATGGCAATACTTGCTTACAGCATATATTTTCATCAAATTACCTAAAAAACTGATTTTTTAATGAAAATATTGATAAGGCAATAATGATAATAATGCATTGGATGTAAAAACTAATCTATCTATCAGAAGTCACAGTTGCTATCGACATAGTGATCACAGTTGCTATCGACATAGTAGTCACAGTTGCTATCGACATAGTAATCACATTTGCTATCGACATAGTAGTCACAGTTGCTATCGACATAGTAGTCACAGTTGCTATCGACATAGTAGTCACAGTTGCTATCGACATAGAAATCACAGTTGCTATCGACATAGTAAAGGATCACAAGTGATTTAAATTGTGATCAATGTTTGTTTGAGCAACTAATATTGATGCATGAATAAATCATGGACAGAGCAACCATTCGTGGAAAAAATCATAAAGAGGCAACCCTCAGACATATCAAACAGCCATCTGCCGGCTCACAGGTATGTGAGACAACTTCCGTTGCACAATTGGCCAGAATAAGTAACTACTTAAAGACCAACCTTCGAGTTTAATGCTGAAGACTTGTGGTGTATATTTGGTGTAGGCGCAGAGTGCGGTGCAGAGATTTTTAAACACCTTCCTATTCGGACTGGTAGCTCGATCTGAGCATAAAGTCAGGACACAGCACAGCTTCTCACTGGCGAGGTTCTACAAAAAGCACATTGGTTCATCGGCATGCATTACAATTAGCTAACCATCTTTTCTCATACTAAACAATAGGTTAAGTAAATGTTGAGGGTTTGTAACAAACTTCCATGCGGACTTGAACGAGAGTACAAAGTTTGTGAGTAACGTGCATCTGAGGTAGTCAGAGACAATAAAAGCTAAAAGTTATAAAATTCACAAAGATACCTGAAAAAAGTAAAAAGACTCCTTTTTTATAGTCTCCATAAGAGGACGGATAACGGGATTAAGTTTTGGTGGGAAACACTTGAGCGACACGAGCGCAGTGGCGAGGCACAGCTGCACCCTAAAACAAGCATACATAACAACGTTAATATTTTCTAATAATTTAACCTATCATCATTCAATGTTTGATCAACTTGATGGCCCAACATGAGATGGAGTTTGAGAGTGAGAAGACATCATTACCTCATATTCAAGGAAGAGAATTCTTGGCGAAGTTGATTAACTGTGAAAAGTACGCCGCTCGCATATTCACTGAATTTTGTGTGCACCGATTTTCTCAGCGTTTCTTTCGCCTGTTCAAAGCTGACTGTAGCGAGTTGCTGAGCAGACTCTATAGTGAATACTGAGCTGGTAAAACATACCAGTAAAGAGATTAGACAGCAAGCATTAGTTTTTAATTACACAACAAGAATAAATTAGATACCCGCTAGAAATTTACATACATGAAGATTCATGTTCACCTACCCAGATGGGTAAAGGTCATCCATAGAGACCTTCTCTAATTTTAGACTGGCTATAAAATCCTTACACTCAGTCTGCAGACGGGTGAAGAGTGAAGCCACCTCATCGTAATAAAGGTTTTCCTCGGCTCCACGAAGTAGCAGGTGCTGGGTACTTTCCAGCACCAATGTTTGTTCCACTTCCTAGAAAACAACACAATCACTTGCCAGTGTTCCGTATTTGCTAAGAGCGTGGAAAAAGACACATAACGCTCAAGATGAAAATAGTAAACAAGAGACATATTACTCACTTGTTCCCTAAATTGTCGTTGCTGAAATAGGAATGTTTTCTTGAGATTGCTAAATAATGTTTTAAAGACAACTCCAAGGAATTTGAACATTCTTGACTGGCTCTTCAACTTACCAATGTCAGAGACCACAAACCATAATATTACAAATTACAATTAACACAAATTAAAATAATATACCATAATTTGCGAAACAGAGAGTAATCATTGACTATGATTAATCAACAGTCAATGAATAAGCAGAAAGTCCCCTGATCTCATATGTTTATGAGATCAGGGGACTAGTATGTATATCGTCTCATATGTTTATGTTTACCGATTGGCTGACAGCCCAACGACTCACGTTAATGTAACATCATACATCGCTGGTTAAAACTTCATAACAAGAGTGTAGTCAGCTTGTATGTCAATTCTACCATAACATTATTAAACTAAGCAGACAAAGTCTACTTATAGTCTACACAGAGAGAAATAACATTTAGACAAAAACGAGCAGAAATCCACAAACTGTCTCCATGCTAAAGTGTAGAGAGTGCCAAACCAACCTGAGCATACTGAACCCAATGAGTGATGACAAGAGCCGAACAGAGTCTCTGTACAGCTGCTCTACCAGCTAGGTACATATCCAGAATCTTACAAACTTCTTCCTTTGTCATTTTTTGCTCTGCAAGATGAAGAGGAATACGAGCCAGCAGACGCCCTAAACACCTACAGAAGTGCAAAACAGCAAAATAAAACACTTATGAGTAACAACTGAACAACAATATACTTGTGTGTGAATTGATTGATGTGTGAGTGATTTAAAGATGATTACTGAAATATTGTAGCATCTGTTATATAAATCGATACTTTGGCTTCCTACCAACGGCTACTCTCGGGTAAACTAATAATTAACCACTTACAAACTGCATAAAATAAGCTAATAGATTCGCAATCACTTGATGGAGAAAATGTCATTTGCAAGCTGTATATTGCGGCTATATGAACAGGCAAAGGATACAGATACAGAGTGGGCACTTACCGAGAGCAGATTAGCCTGCTATACAGATACGAAGCGTACACTTACTGAGAGCAGATTAGCCTGCTATACAGATACAGAGCGTACACTTACCGAGAGCAGATTAGCCTGCTATACATAACCTTTTCACTCCTCACATCTGGCTTGTCCTGATCAGGACCTGAGACATACAGCAACTCAGCCCCTGTGTCATCAGTCCTGCTTTCTCCAGACTATAAAAGCAACCATCAGTGACAATAAAATATATTACAATCAATGGAGAATATTTTAGTCATTTCGTGATGACTACAAAAGATGTCTTTAAAATTTCTGGCACTTGATCTTGAAATAATGATCGAATCATACTTGCAACTGCATTTCTGGATAATAATTGTTATTTATAAAATAGATAACCTTATGGTGGTCACTTTTTTATATTTACAAACTGAGCTAACCAAATCTAATCAACAACATTGGTGGAATATTCGGCATAAAAAAGTGTCTGTTGTTAGAAACTAACCCTTACAACAAAACAATGCTGTTTGATATTCAACTATACAACTCTGGGTGAAATCATTCAAACTCAGACATGAGTTGACAGTTAGGAAGAAAATTAACCTCACTGCACAGATGTTTGGGAAGGCGTAAGATTTTTATGTTTCATTCTTATATTTTAGTGCCTTTAATGCTGTAATGCCTTCAATACAAGTACAGTCAAACATGGATAACTCAAACTTCACGGGACTGAGTGAAAGTGTTTGAGTTATCAGAGCGTTCAAGTTATCAGAGCACTGTCATAAGTCCATGTATTTATTAGTAGATACATGTACATATACAAACTATAATATAAATCAAAAGCATGAATGGCTTGTTTCAAATTAAATGCTTCTAATGCAAAGTTTAAATTTTTTTTTCAGAAATTATAGAGATTTTTCTATCACTTGAGAGATTTGGTTTGTTGTTTTATGTGATGTGACTGCCAGGACATTTTCGGATTAAAATTGGCAAAACTTTATCGCTGTTGAAATGCTTCGAAGAAAAGACATCTTTTTATTTCGAGCGTTTTAAGCAAGATCAATTTTGCAGCTTTTTCTTGAAGATTATGCGAAGGTTACCTCGCTTTTTCTAGCCTCCGTAGGACCATTGCTATGCGGATGTTTGGTAAATATCAAATTTCACCAAACCTTTGGAAAAGTCGTTGACGAAAATATTTTGCCGATGATGGTAATAACAACGCCTACGAACTCCTAAAAGTTGGGGTTTATCTCTATGGCTTGAAATAAAGTGACATTCTAAAGCGATAACAACCGTCTCAGTAGCCGTTGGGCAAAAAACTGTTCGAGTTAACGAAGTTGAGGTCGAGTTATCTGAAGCAATTTATCATTGCGTGGGAACGGACCAAACAAAACCGTTCGAGTGTACCATGTGTTCGAGCTATCCGAGGGCGAGTTATCCATGTTTGACTGTAATTATAAATATGCGGTAGTCTGTTAGTAGCAGTGAAGCAATGCTTAAAAGACTTTTCATACCAAACTCTGCTCTAACAAAATAAAACTTAAATGAACTTACCTAAAAGTTTAGTGCATTTTATTAAAAACTGTCAGTATTTTTTCACCACTTTCAAATGTTTTTTTATGTTTGAGGTAATCTGACTGCCAGGTAGCCTGTCTTGACAAACTGTTGTTTTTGTGGAGTTGTTCCTCCGTCCAGCGGGCGAGCAACACAACAGCTTGTCACAAGACGTACTGCACCTGATGCATCAGCTGCACTTATAGGGAGTTGTTCTCTTCCGTCTATGCGGCTTGGTTGCGATGTTATGTCGGTCGCTCCATTGGTAATCATAACGAATTTCGCGCAAAAATTTATGTAGAAAAAATAAGATTACAACGTTTACCCAGCGACCAGCCTCTGCGGTAAACTTTAGTAAAACTTGAGAACTTATGCAACAACAGCGACTAAACATGTCGTTATTTGTGCGCTCAGTCAGTTTTAATTCTATTTTTATATCAGTCAGTTATATTGGTTCTTATGGATTTTATTTTCGATTTATTTCATTTTAAATTCTACTAACGCTTACAACAGAGATTGGTCTTTGGTTAAACGTGCTAATCTTATTTTTTCTACATAAATCTTTGCGCGAAATCCGTTATGATTACCAATGGAGCGACCGCCATAACATCGCAGCCAAGCCGCATGGACGGAAGAGAACAACTCCCTATAAGTGCAGCTGATGCATCAGGTGCAGTACGTCTTGTGACAAGCTGTTGTGTTGCTCGCCCGCTGGACGGAAGAACAACTCCGCAAAAACAGTTTGTCAAGACAGGTTAACTGCCAGGATGTTTCAAGATTAAAATTGACAAACCTTGATCACGATTAAAAAGTTCAATATTTGAAAAATAGAGCACCATCGCGTTCAATTAGAGTTTTTACGGTAATACATGTCTACTAGCTGTCTACATGTCAGACACCATCTTGAATGCATCATTTTAGGAATGCAACAGTACTTACATGGTGTTTGGCCCAAAGCAGAAAATTACCATCTATAGGTAAATGGCCGGGCTGCATGAGCAAACAGATCCAAGTATGCAACCAAGGCACGGCATACTCACAGAGTACTTCGGCAGATGTATGATTGACCAAAGAGCACCAAGCCTAGAACAGCAACAAAGCCAACTTGTCACAAACCAGCGAATGGAGAGAAAAACATACAGCCAAAAATCTTATCAAAAAATGACGAACAAGTGTGTACCTGAGATGCCAACTCAGCTGTCTGGGCAT
The DNA here is from genome assembly GCF_963576615.1 of Watersipora subatra. NCBI lineage: Eukaryota > Metazoa > Bryozoa > Gymnolaemata > Cheilostomatida > Watersiporidae > Watersipora > Watersipora subatra. Next base: position 10,926,117 of record NC_088708.1, on the reverse strand, counting down.
TGGGTTCAGTAACACACCGCTGGTATATGTGCCGGAGACAGTCCACTAATACTGGTTGAATCCAATCAAGGTTTGCACTCTGAAACAAGTTATACCATTATTTGTATGGTCTAAAGCAGATTGCATACATCAATTTTTAACAATACAAAAAACAATAAGTATCGACAAATTTTGGCATGAAAGGTGTTTTTAGCAAAATCTTGTGAGAAAGCAGAGAGGCCCGCGAATGATATATGATAGGATAATTAGGGTGCTGGACTCGTGAGGCTAGCACAGAGCTGTGAAAGTTTACCTCAGTGAATATTGAGTTCAGCATTTTTAAGGAGGCTCTCCTGACACTGTTTATGTTATGAGAAAGAAATGGCCAGACCCTGGGAATGCGTCCAAGTAGAACCTTGCCACTACAGTAGAGGAGAAAGAAGTAGCAGACATGAGCCGACAGAGCGCTTACTCAATATGGCAACAGGTGGAACGATGGCAACTTACTCAATACGTTTAAGCCTCTCCACAGTGAGAAGTGCTGAGAGAAGCGCCATCATACTGTGCGTGGAAGAGGTCAGATCATCAAGGTCAAGTAACGCATCCCATAGACTGTTGATCAGTCCTTCCACCTACATATTGCAACACTAGAGACAGCGACACCATAGAAATAATAAGTAGAATAGAGCTAGACAAGTAAAATGTATCATACAGTAGCTGCCAAATGCTAAGTTCTACAATCATTTTCTACACCGAATTTCATCTGCAACTGATGATGCAGACATGACATCACGAAAATATCTGCGCTAGTTATGATTGGCCAGCACCAGACATATATAAAGAGAATAGAAAGAGGTAAAAAAGAATATTATGAATAACTATATTGTTCTGCCTGAAAGTATTTCAACAGAGTGATATTTTATTAAACAAATGTCAATACAAAAGGTAATTGATTCAGTTGGAAAGCAATCACGAGTGGGTGAATCCCAGTTCTACAGCAAGTAAACCGCTTGATGAACTAATGTTAGTACCTTTTCTGGAATTATCTGTTGCAATCTATCAATGATGGGCAGGAGGCTTGTCGCAGTTACAGCCCTTACATCATCTACACTGTCGTCTATAAGCTCCAGCAGTGCTGGCATGATGGTCTCTAGCTCACCTGCCAGCTCCTGTGTAGTAAGTTAGAGCAATGATAATTCTATTGCTCTAACCACCGAGCAGGAAGTTAGCGCAGCACAACACCAAGGGACAAGCAGAGGAACCTATGTCTGTGGCAGAGAATATATTCATATTCACTGCCACAGACAGTTATTGGAATACACAGTTGAACATGGCAAACAAACTGAGCTGAAAAACAGAACTGATACCTGTTTAACAGCTATAATGTATTTAAGTCCTAGCATAACTCCGTATCTCACTTCCCAGGTCGGGTGATGTATGATTTCAGCAAGCTTTCTCACTATTGTGAGCACAGAGTGTTTGGGCAGATACTTGCAGACTGTCCCAAGCGTCTGAGCACATGTCTCTCGTACAGGAGCTACAATCTAAACATTTCTAATAACATAACACCATAAACACACAACTCCAATATTTACTTTCGTCATATAAAACAACTATCAGCCCATGTAAATACATATGTCATTAAAAAAAAAGTATAAAACATAAATGCATAAAACTTTGCAAAAAAAACCTCAATGTAAGCTATTAAATTTATTCAGAAACTATATTAATAACATACTAATCAGTGAAAAGATATTTTGTTATTTTACCTTAGAGATAGATGAACCAAGGTGCAAACTACGCGATGCTTAGATTCAGTAATAGAGTGAGTGATAGAAACATGCATTCTAACTCACTTACCTTGCACCAGGAATAGTTTAATCTACCTTATAATATAGTTATAATTCTTGTCATTCCCATCCTTTGCTTTGAACTTTCACCAGCGGGTTTACTTTTACTTAAATTACTTAAATTTTTACATCATGTTGGAGATTATTTCGTATGTTAAGACAAACGTTTGCTCAAATTTTGCATCACGTGTCGACAAATATAGAATTAATCGAAATCGAGGTTTGTCCGTATTTGTGAACAACCTTGCATCATCAGGGTAATGCTAAGACAACACAACAACGCGCAATGAGAAGACCTTACTGTCGCCAGTTCTCACCGGAAAAATAAAAGCATGTAAGACTCTCTCTCTTACCTCATCGGATATATAATCTCCAAATCTGTCTAACGCTAGTATGCACACTAGCCTCACAGCCAATGTCTCTAGCCAATCCTGATTCTGCTCATCTGCCTACAAGCAGCCGGAATAAATAAAATAACTATTATCAAAGACAAAAATAAATACAACAGTGCGAGTGCAAATACAAATAATACCTGTTCAAGAGAGACAACTCCAGCGCTGTAGCCACACTGGTTCACAAGTCCTCTAATTAGCGTGGCAGCTCCATGCCTAACTTCCCATACAGGACTGAACAATTCATTGCACAGAATCTCAGAGAATTCCAAGAATGGCCAGCTAGTATCTTCCTCCTATTGAGTATTGAGCTTACGCTAATAAAAACAGCTGAGAAGCTATGCAGTGACAAGGGTGACAAGTGTGAACGGTACTAAACATAAACCATTGCAACTATATAACTTTTAACTAATAATTGGACTAACAGCTGACTAGCACAACGAGCTATCAAATGTACAAAGCGCTCCAAGTACGGAGAGCTCATTCCTACCACTGCCTCTTCAGCAACAGTGTCCAGGAGAATCTTTTCTGTTTGCCCGGGCTGCTCGACTGCCACATTCATAGTTTTCAATTTCTTTGTACTGCTTGAAGGTGCAATGCCACCACCCCTGCCAACAATGGAAAGGCTAACTAACAGATTAAATAATGTGCAATCACAAATCTAATTACAATTACAAAAATAATGATTACAAAGCCAAGCAATACATAAAAACATTCACAAGGAATAACAATATAAATGTCGGAGAAGGTATTTTTTTCTAACGTAGCTGCAGACTAAAACCAACAAACATCGTAAGATAATAAGTATCCGTCTGCATACCCACTAGCTTGACGCTTTAAATCCAGTCTTGCCTTACGTTTGGCCACACTGATCTCCCTCACACTCATTCCCTCTACATTTAGCTGTGAGTCAACAATCTCCTTCATTTGTTGTACCTGACAAATTAATCACTAGATCTATATACAAAAGCTTCAATCTCTGCTTTGCTACTGCTAGGAGCTCGAGGGCGCAAATGACAAGACACATGTTACTAACATACGGAGACAGTCTTGATAGGTGTCATAGAAGAGCTCTCAGCTGGCTTCAAGTCCTCATCATCAAACAACTCGAGACCTTCCGCTACAGGCCCTTCCAAACCGAGCTTCTTATTCAGCAAGAGTTTTTGTCGTAGAATCTTCTCCTTGTCATCCAGACCTACAACAGAAAGTTTCTTGCACACTACTCTAAATATTGTTAGAAAAAAATCTAGATTCTTTACATTCCTTTACATGAGTGGTGCAAGGTAAACTGACCGAAATGTAAAGAGATGATATATACTAAGCTGGGATGTAACGTTGAGTACAGATGACTTGAGGCCCTGCATATGGCATTACCTTCTGTACTTTGTATTCTAGCCTACCACTCTGTCATATCACTCTACCTTACTACTCTACCTTATCACTCTACCCTACTACTTACTATCTGTTCTCCCTCCCACTCTACCCTACTACTTGCTATCTGTTCTCCCTCCTACTCAACCCTACTACTCACTATCTGTTCTCCTTCCCACTCTACCCTACTACTTGCTATCTGTTCTCCCTCCCACTATACTACTTGCTATCTGTTCTCCTTCCCACTCACCCTACTACTCACTATCTGTTCTCCCTCCCACTCTACCCTACTACTTACTATCTGTTCTCCCTCCCACTCTGCCCTACTACTTGCTATCTGTTCTCCCTCCTACTCAACCCTACTACTTACTATCTGTTCTCCCTCCCACTCAACCCTACTACTTACTATCTGTTCTCCCTCCCACTCTACCCTACTACTTACTATCTGTTCTCCCTCCCACTCTACCCTACTAATTACTATCTGTTCTCCCTCCCATTCTACCCTACTACTCACTATCTGTTCTCCCTCCCACTCTACCCCACTACTTACTATCTGTTCTCCCTCCCACTCTGCCCTACTACTTGCTATCTGTTCTCCCTCCTACTCAACCCTACTACTTACTATCTGTTCTCCCTCCTACTCAACCCTACTACTTACTATCTGTTCTCCCTCCCACTCTACCCTACTACTTACTATCTGTTCTCCCTCCCACTCTACCCTACTAATTACTATCTGTTCTCCCTCCCACTCTGCCCTACTACTTGCTATCTGTTCTCCCTCCTACTCAACCCTACTACTTACTATCTGTTCTCCCTCCCATTCTACCCTACTACTCACTATCTGTTCTCCCTCCTACTCAACCCTACTACTCACTATCTGTTCTCCTTCCCACTCAACCCTACTACTTGCTATCTGTTCTCCCTCCCACTCTACTACTTGCTATCTGTTCTCCTTCCCACTCACCCTACTACTTACTATCTGTTCTCCCTCCCATTCTACCCTACTACTCACTATCTGTTCTCCCTCCCACTCTACCCTACTACTTACTATCTGTTCTCCCTCCCACTCTGCCCTACTACTTGCTATCTGTTCTCCCTCCTACTCAACCCTACTACTTACTATCTGTTCTCCCTCCCACTCAACCCTACTACTTACTATCTGTTCTCCCTCCTACTCAACCCTACTACTTACTATCTGTTCTCCCTCCCACTCAACCCTACTACTTACTATCTGTTCTCCCTCCCACTCTACCCTACTACTTACTATCTGTTCTCCCTCCCACTCTACCCTACTACTTGCTATCTGTTCTAATCCCACTCTACTACTTGCTATCTGTTCTCCTTTCCACTCTACCCTACTACTTGCTATCTGTTCTCCTTCCCACTCTACCCTACTACTTGCTATCTGTTCTCCCTCCCACTCTACTACTTGCTATCTGTTCTCCTTCCCACTCACCCTACTACTTACTATCTGTTCTCCCTCCTACTCTACCCTACTACTCACTATCTGTTCTCCCTCCCACTCTACCCTACTACTTACTATCTGTTCTCCCTCCCACTCAACCCTACTACTTACTATCTGTTCTCCCTCCCACTCTACCCTACTACTTGCTATCTGTTCTTCCTCCCACTCTACTACTTGCTATCTGTTCTCCTTCCCACTCACCCTACTACTTACTATCTGTTCTCCCTCCTACTCTACCCTACCACTCACTATCTGTTCTCCCTCCCACTCTACCCTACTAATTACTATCTGTTCTCCCTCCCACTCTACTACTTGCTATCTGTTCTCCTTCCCACTCACCCTACTACTTACTATCTGTTCTCCCTCCCACTCTACCCTACTACTCACTATCTGTTCTCCCTCCCACTCTACCCTACTATTTGCTATCTGTTCTCCCTACCACTCTACCCTACTAATTACTATCTGTTCTCCCTTCCACTCTACCCTACTACTCACTATCTGTTCTCCCTCCCACTCTACCCTACTACTTACTATCTGTTCTCCCTCCCACTCTACCCTACTACTTACTATCTGTTCTCCCTCCCACTCTACCCTACTACTTGCTATCTGTTCTCCCTACCACTCTACCCTACTAATTACTATCTGTTCTCCCTTCCACTCTACCCTACTACTTACTATCTGTTCTCCCTTCTACTCTACCCTACTACTTACTATCTGTTATCCCTCCCACTCTACCCCACACCTGTACTGTATCTGTTCAACCCTCTCGCTCTACAGGGCTGCTTAACTTCGCAGTAGAAAATTACTATTGTTACCTGGATTAATTGAAGTCTACAATTGAATTTGTGTCCAAGATCGTAAGCTTTGTACTTTGCTTTGTAGTAATATTTAATCTCAAAGTCACTTTTCATAACAAACCCCAAGGAAACCTAAATACCTTGCCCTTACATAAACTTTCTCTCTACTATACTGACATTTATTTCCTCACCAATAGAACCGATGTCAAACTGTTCCTCTTCTGCACTCAAAAGTGATGCACCATCTTTTAATACTGCCATTATATCAAACTTTGTGAGTGACGCATTTGTTGGCATGTCTCTGGTGGCCTCTAAAACCAGAATACAAGATAGGTTACAGGTACTTGTAAAAGCATTTGCTTTACCAGCTAAGTTTGTTCAGAATATAATTTATTATTACCATCCTTAAGAAATTCTTGACTAAATGACACATTCTTGGCAAGAGACTCTATTGCGTTCCCGGCAGCAAGTCTCGTCTCCCACGTACGGCTTCTCATCAACACTAATATCTGCAAATAATAGTAATCTGTCTGAAATATGAATGATAGTTATCATGATTTCCTATTGGTATTTTCTAGTGTTGTCATGTTTGCAGCTACTCTGAACATATAACTTTACAGAATTGATTTCATGAGGCTTTTGATTGACGGGATTGTCAAACGATACGAATGGAAATGAAGAAGTACATAAAAATGAAGTTTTTTAAACCATTACCACCTAGAGAGGTCAACAACTGAAATGAACCTGCAGTATGTTACTAAAAGTTTATATAGACAGCTTCTTAGTAAATATTTGTTGTTTTGTGTCTTCAACATGTTGAAGCAAATATTTTTCCCAATACATTGAGATTGGTAATTCGTCCTACGAACCAAAAATTTACGATTAATCCTGAATACATACTGCAAGTAATTATGTATAACATCAAAATATATTTTTAGAATTCCCTGAAAAACCAAACAGAAAAACAAATGAAATTATAAAAGTAATAATCAATAAGAAGAGACATACACAAGAATGGAAATGTATACTCAGCAATGTGTAGATAGAGGCAGGGAGAAAAGAGCGCTGTAACTCTTAAGCACTGTAAAATTAGACTAAGTAATGTTTAATCTAACTTAGCTTATACATTTCTGATCATTGTTTAATTTTCTTACATTATATCCTTAACTTTCATGGATTCCACTTTCACCTGTAAAGTCATATTTTGAAAATAACTTCAGATGTAGAGTAAAACACTTGCTCAAATTTAATATCGGGTCTGTTGAAAAATGTGAATGTTGAGAAGCCCTTTCACCAGTCTGAATGCATTTGGAAACTCAATCTTATCACAATATCAAGCAAAAGCTGACTACCTTATTGAGAAGATAGCGCAGTTTCTGTGGATGGAGTCTAACGATGTCACCAAGCTGGTTAGCCGCCGATTTCCGAATGGCAAGAGTGGAACCAGTATCCAGTAAAGTAAATAATCTGTCAAGTCTGAAAAAAGTGGATTATGGTGATGGCAAGAAGACGTTCTATTTTTCTATAGAAAAAATTTTTTTTACAGCAATATTTGTGAGAAGTAGCAATTTACCTGGTTTCCATGTTTTTTGTTGCTTAGCAACTCTTTTAAAAGCCTGACGAAATCTAAAATGAGACCAACAACATCAGTGTATAATCTAAGAAAATCATAGCACTTACAGGTGTTAGGGTCATCTCCGCTTTACCATTAGTAATAAGTATTAGCTAGTACACACAGATAAAAGTCAAGTTGTAACAATGTAAAACCAAAAACAATTGTTTATAATTACACATATGCAGTCTATGAAGACTCAGCAGAGACCTCTCACCTATGCGCAAAATCAAGTCATAATGATTGGCAGCACAAATCAACCACTTCTTTGCATGCAAAATATCAAATATTTAGAGTGAATAGTTCTACCAAAAGTTTGATTAGAGGAAAACTGAAGAGAAATAGGCTAACTTTGCACAAATCTATTAAATCTCAGAATCTTATTGCCGAGCCAAAGGAATTGATGATGTTTTTTGCACAGGCTTACAAAATGTAAACTTTCTAATCGCTAATTATTACAACCTATTCTTATATTTTGTTTCCATTACAGAGTATAATGGTTCACATACTCGTTTAAACGAATTATTTGATTTCTAAAAAAATAACGTGATATTACTTTGGCACAAGTATAACAGGTTTCTAACAATTACAATGTAAAAAATGTTATAGAAAGGTTGTAAAATGTACCAACTGACTGATGAAAACTAAATGGTGACTTCAGGTCAAGAATTTGATTAAAGATGTGGTTGCGTCAAAGAGGTCAATTTAATGAAATTAAGACCAATAAAAGGCAAAACATCAGCTACAAATTGATGTCATTTTTGTCTTTGTAGACTAACCCTGTCTAGAAATATATGCGTTTGAATGAGGCCATCTTTTAAAAAGCTCAGATTCGAGCGGGTGCTTCATTAGTGACGTAACGAGTGATACATCTGAAAAGAGTCCACGAGCGATAAATATAAGATCGCTTCATTAGCCAATCATCAGCACGAAATTTTCATATAGGTCCAATTAAATATTATCGCTCGTAAAACGGGTTGTCTGTGATTTGGAAGATTCTGGTTATTAAGGATCCTACTCTATTACTAGTTAGTCACGCGCATTGACCAGTAGTAGATTCTACTAGCTACGTGCATCGAAATCGATATTTAATTGACATCGTTAATTTACTGAATTACTGCACCGACACGTTTTATTGACGAACAACAGAATTGTAACAATGTGAAGGTGACTCAAAGTTTTCTGAGCATCAGTTGATTAAAGATTGGGGCAGACCGGCTATGGTTAGAGCTGACAGGCTTCAACAGCGTTATGCTGCGGAGAAAGATAGGAGAATGGAGGTAAATTTATCTTAACTATGAGTATCTTTTGAATATATTCTAAACCAAAGGTAGTAATTTTATTACTCATGAATACATCTCCTAATAAGTAAAATAATAGCTTTTTGTTATCACGAATCATCGTTTCACCACTTTTTATTGTTTCATCTAGCGATAACATTTGCTTAAAATTTTCTTTGGCATTTTCAGCTAGTAAATTAGATTTATGATTAGAAATCACGTTAATTTCTCACTTGCAGAAAATGAGGAACATCGATTGATCAATGCTTATCTTTAACTTTCAGAAACAAAGCTTCGAATTGTTGGCTTTGCGTATTTATGCTTTTGTTAAACATTTATTCATTTTGAAAATCACACTAGACATCTAACTTTTAAATTGAAACCTTTCAGTAGATACGGGTTAGAACGATGCATATATGAATGATATTTGTTTTATTGTTACAGGATGTTCATGTGGTTCATAAGGGGAGCAGTGGTCTCGGTCTGGAAACTGCCATAAATGGGAAAGAGAGACACGAATGTGTGCTGCACAAACCATGTTTTGTTTGAGTTTGCTGCAGTAGATTAATTTGTCCTATTATATGAGATGAAACTATGTGAATGGCCACGACTTGGATGGATGGTTTAATAAAAACTTTATGCTGCAACGAAAATTTTTTGACTTGTAAAAATTATAATAAAATAATATTGTTGAAGACGATGCAAAACATGATTTGCAGAACATATTGAATATATCATAGCCCTGTTGCCATCTGTGCTGAAATCTTCTCTGATGGATGGATTTATGAACTGTAATGCGAGTTGTATTGGCAGGTACTTTTGCATAGCTGACTTAATTCCAACGGACTAAATATTAAGTTAAAAAAATTTTATGCTCCACCCTACTAAATGAAAACGAGTGAGTCCACAAACCGCCAACCAGGTGCAAGAATGGCTTTGGTAATCCTTTACCAGAATAAGTGGGCTAATCTATTTCAACGAAATTGATGTTGTTTTGCGTTCACTATTTCAGTCAACTCATAAAACCATTCGTTTTGTACTTGAATTAACTGGTTGAATGTGACCAGCCAAATTTTTCTACAAATTGATAATGATACTAGATGATAATGACCAGATAACATTGACTATATATGATCTTTTGGGATGCAGTTGGTTTTGCCATATATTCGAACATATTATTTTCAAAGATGGCGGCATGCTTATTTTTTAGTAGCTAGTGTCTGGTGTGAGTAATAACTGAGAACTTAGCTGATACAAAGGCTGCGATGAAATAAGTTAACTCGACGACCTAATTACCATAAACCGGCAGAATAATAGTCTGTACTCGGATGTTTACACGCATTTAGAGAAAGAAATATGACAAGTTCTTAATTTCCCTTATTTGAGGCGTTTGAGACATTCATAATGATGTATCTGTGGCTAGATTTAAAATTTATTCTAGCCAGCATGAGCAAATGCAAAATAAAATTTATGCCAATAGAGCCGCGTAGAACTAGACTTTTATCGCAATAGCCAATGTATGCTAGATTAAATGTATTAAACAGATTAAATTTATATTATTTAATACAACCCTTTTTCTTGTTAACCAGCTTGAGCAGGATTGGTCAATGTGAATTGTTCCTGAATTGATTTGCTATTTTGAATGTGAGAGATAGAGACATGAGAATGAGAAATAGAGACAGGTTGTATCACTAGTTACATCATTTAGGGCAGGTCTGGGCATGTTTTTTTTGGCCTGAGCGTTTTACCGCGATCAACTTTTTTCGAGTTTAATCTTCAAATATCTTGACAATGAGATTGCCTAACACAACAAACAACATATCAACTGATAGATGAGAAAATGCTTACTTTTAAAATCAACTCAAATTTGACGCAACTACATCTTTAAATAACAACTATGTCAAGCTTTCTACACGAGAGTTGATGCCAATAGTTGCGTTTTAGGAACCTTATATATAATCTTATAACTTTAACCTTTGGTAGATATTTACATGATATGAGATAAGCAAGTAATTTGTGATTGGATAAATATGTCTAAAATAATCTTTAAGAACAGGTAAAGTTGGCCTCAATAACCATTTGACAGGCAACTTTCAGGATGCCGCCAATGAATCTAGATTCTGGTAAGTTAATGCCTACACTACCAGAATCTAGATGCCCCAAGTCTGGCAGACCAGCTGACATTAAATGTTTGTCAATGACCCCGATAAGCAAAACTGCAAGTATTCTATGTCTATATGCTTATACAAAACTGTCTACATGTCATTGTCAGTACTCCAAAGTTTGGGATAGAAACATTTTTTAATATTTGTTTGACACATCTTGCAAGTTGCCATTAGCTCAATCCAAAAGCTCGTTAAACCAATGCTTCTTAAGATCATTCTTCAAGTCATCCAAAAGAATTCTTGGCTTTATGCAGAGTATGTCTCTAAATTAGCATTCGATGCTATTACATTGCAATGTAGCACAGACCAAAAAATCTCTCCTGGTTTAGCTAACTCCCAAACATGCTTTGATGACCATTGCAGCTTAACAAAAAAAAGTTTTGTCACTTGATTCTCAGAGTTTGAGAAGGCGCTGACATCAGTGTCATTCGCTAAAATGCAAGGAATAATTGGCAGCTGGATACTAAGCCTTTGGATACGAAAAAACTGTTTTTGCTACACCAGTAGATATTGGACGACATCGTGGACTGTCACCCAAAGCAGGCATTTCTGTTTGACAAGAGCCTACTTAACATTACTACTGGCAAACCTTTTGGAGTGTTACCCAGTGGACAGGCTACAGCAAAGATTGACATAACGAAGTTCAGGAAAACCAAGACAAAAAAAGCTTTCCATTTTTTGTACTAAAGTTAGAAAGTAATGGCCAGCTGTTTACGCACGTTTTCAAGCTCTGGTTTCTCAGCAGTTTTAGCTCCTTAATGTTATAATAGTTTCTTCCAAAAACAAAAGTCAAAACAAATGAGTTTTCTATGAACTTCTAGCCAAAATTTCTGTTATTCTGTAGACTAGACAACCCACTTCAACGCCTATTAAATGATGTTTCGGTTACCGTTTGTGTTATTAAAGTGTTTTTACACCCATGGGATGTAATGAAGTTCAGAAGTTGATTATCCAATTAGGGCAGTTAACGTAAAGACTACTAGGTGTCGTAATTCCATCTTCTTAAGTATCCATCATTTCGACATAAGCAAATGTAATCCCGTTCCAGTCGTGAAATTGTCGAGTTCATTAAATAATGCAAATTTCTGCATTTGATAGTCTTAACGCATTAAAAATGATTTGTAGTCTTCTTGCTTTGTGATTAGTTGTAAAATTACTATATGTAAATTAACAATAATAGTTGTACAATTTAGTAATGATGATAACGTAAATCATAAATAACCGAATAAACTTGTCCGTTTTGCCAATTAACTAGCCTGATATATCCTATTATAAGTACAGCAGAATCTAACATTTTGATTGTTACATAGCAGTATAATGTATCATTGTTCCTAAATCCGCTTCCATGTAACTTACTTCGTTGTGGTAAAATAATTGTGTGAAAACATGAATTTCATAGCAACAAAGGTTATGCGAATTCATTGATGCACCTGCCGCGCCGACCGCCTTCGGTATTTATACTGCGAGCCATTTTGCGTTGTTTGCGAATAAAAATGGATATCCTGCATATGATTGGTCAGAAGAAGGTCACGACAATATAGCTGTGCCCTTAGCCAATAGATGTAAAGTTAATACATATATTTAACCAATAGCAACGGCACAACCTCAGATGTGTAAAATGAATTAAAAGGCGACTACGCATACTTAGCCTATGCTCAGAAACAGTTTATGCAACCATAACAATTTAATATTCAACTGTGTCAAAAACAAGGTGCTTAGGTTAGAAAAAATCGGCAATTTCCGTCCAAGTGGCAAATTGCGGTACCGAAATCTAGTTCATTTGCTCTCAAAAGAGGCTGCGTCTGTGGTAGTGAGCGAATGTCTGTTTTCGGAGCTGTTAAGCTCGCTTGCATCTTTCGAAAATCTGATTGATTGGAGTCAGTCGCTTTCTCAATGCGCCAGAATTTTGCTTTCAAGCAGGAACAGGTAACAAAGGTTTTTTCATGATCGACCATGGTCAGTTTAGTAAAAAATGAGGAATGCGCACCGCTATTGAAAAAGAAGGCCACAGAGATTGGGGTGAATTGAAAGTATGCCGAGTAAAAATATTTTAATCTTACTAGATTTGTCATATATAGTAAAAGCCAATTCAAAACCTTATGGTAAGGCAATGTTCAGTCATAACAAAAACAAGTTAGCGATTGTTTACCTCTGATGAGGTTGAACACTCTTTGTCACCTTTAGTGTAGAAAAAGTGTTTTATATTTTTAACAGTGTGCTCTGATATAACGGTATGTTCTATATAAAATAGGGCATATCTCATGGTATTTAAACGTTGTAGTCAAAACCTGCTCTACAGCCTTGTGTAGCTGGCTGTCACCCACTGCACTAAATAATTTTAGTCAATATAAACTTATTCGTTTTTTTTCAGAGGTATTTTAGCACAGAGTTGAACACAATTTTCTTGACCGAGTAAGTATTAGAAAAGCACAAACTTGGTTTCTACAAATTATAAAGCATGACGGAAGTAGCATGTGAACAATTACCAAAACAATTCTTCACATCCAACATTTAATATAACCCAAACTCTGAGGAGCCATAATGGGTATGTTAGAAAGTTTCTATATCTCCTATCACATCAAGTTCAAAAACAAAATGAGGTCTATTTACCAGTACATGGTATTGTAATAGAGCATCTGTCACACTGCGATGATGTAGCCGGCAGAGAAATTTGACAACTAAGGAAAATTTTCAACAATGTGGAAAAACATTATATTCGTAGTAGATGGCAGTGCTATGCTGCCGGCTTTCTTTCTAAAATAATTTCAGTTTATTTGAAATGGTCTTTGAAAAATTTGACATCATATCTTTACGTTTATATTTCTGCATTTCCATGATGGCTGCTTACTGCTGCATTTAAAAGATTAACATAGCCATTCTGTAGTTATTGCTGTAAGGATATTTTAAAAGCATGTTATTACTATGAGAAAAAATACCAGCTATATCCTGAGTAGGCCTACAAGTTATATACACTTTACCTACTTCCTTCATGGCAAATGTCATCCCACTTCATGGTAGCTGCCAGTGCATGATGTTGCTTTAAGTCATTCTTTTGAGTCTTGCAGCAGCAGTAAACAGCATTACCCACTAGCCACAAATATTTGCCTTGTAAAAAGCAGAATCTTGGCTCTTTTGCTCAATGCTGACCGAGTAGTCTGTTGTTTTTTACTAACAACGCATTATACTAACACTTGCATATACATCTAGTTTTTAGCATGTTGTTTGCCTATAATCACGTAAGCTCTGTCGAATTGCTTCTCTTTCAAATTGCATCATGAATAAAAAATGATTTCTCTTACATTACCCAATGGTTTCAAAGAACAACTGTCTTATTTTTAAGAGCATTTTGGATCTGCCAATTTCTCATTAAAGCCTTTTACTAGACACAAATATTTCGTCGCAAAATTTGAAAGACGTAAGCTGGGTGCCATAAATGGTACGGTAGGTTTCACTCTGTTCTTTGACCTCAGTTTTTGCAACAAGTTCGCACTATTATGATTTGATAAAAACTCAATCCACATTGCAGTTGGAGAAGCAGTCAGTCTCGTAGCATTTTGTAATTTTTATTCAGTTATAATCTGTAGCTTTTTTAGTTGCTCATGTTTGTACGTATTGTGAGAGTAGTTGGCAACATATTGCAATCATTGCCTGTCAATCTTGTAACATTATACTAATCATACTTACTCCATGCTACCCACCATACCCCATCTGACTCCCCATGCTGCTATTGAAGAAAGCAATTTCTAGTACGGTAACTCTTAGGATAACAGAACTTATGCCATATTTTAGTATAGTTTTTCAGTACTATGAAGAGATTAACAGAACAGTGTTCTATAATAGAAACAAAACAATTACAAGTTTGATTATTAATTGCAGTAAAATTATCAATGTTTGTTATATTAAATATCTAGGAATGGCCTATTTGAAATCCTTATTACATTAGCTATTTTTGAGGAAATTTTTACCAAATTTGAATTTGTGTTGAAGAGTTAATGTGAATCCATTTGTCCCAAAGGTATGAGGTGCAAGTGGATTTGTCATGAAATTATGCTCCATTTTAGCACCTGGTTTTAAAGACCGATCTTGCATGGCACCTTGATGTGTTAAACTAACTTGTGTAGTTTTTGTCCTTTTAGCTCGACCCATTCATGAGAATTGCACAATGATTTTTTAATCTACCAGTAGTTTTCAATGTAAACAGATTGTTATAGTTTTACACTTTGTGGAACTGGAGTCAACCAGACATGTACATATGCAAATTGAAAAAATTCTGCTTATCAATTAATATTTTGTAAATAATATGTTCTAAGACTAGATTCTTTTGACTTTCAATTGTAATGAAGCTTTACAGAATTGATTTGATGAGGTTTTCGTATATGTCGAAGTGACTTTGAATCGGAGTGTAGTTTTGATGGTTGTGGCGATCGATCTTCTCAGATACATCGTCACTAAATTCATGGCAACCACCACAGCAACAACTAAAATATTAATTGTTATTGATGTAACTGAGTCATTATTAGCATTATTTTGTAGACATTCTTTTACTGATCACTTTGTATTATGGGTTTGTAAGGATCAAAGTATGTCAAAGTGGTGAACATATAGAAGTGACATTCAATTAAAGGGTGGCATTGTATTTTTCTACCCTTCTACTACAGTGGCTTTTTATTAGAGGTGGTGTTCAAATAAAGGTGTCGTTCGAATAGAGGTTTTACGGTAATTGTAGGTTTTGCTTGTTTTCTTGTTTGGTAACTTTAGACAGCATAATAAACTGATTTTGGTAGTGTCTTATCCAACTGTCCTAAATTGCTAGGCTTTCTAAAACTATAAGCAAGTCATTACACGTAGCAAGTTAGCCATAATATGTTATATATTATATACGTATATACTGTACACATATAAAATAGCGCATATCCGTGTTAAATTTTGTGTGTTGTTAACTTATACAGTGAAACATGGATAACTCGCCCTCGGATTTAGCGAACACATGGTTAACTCGACTGGATTTGTTTGGTCCATTCCCACGCAATGATAAATGGCTCTATATAACTCGAACTCAACACTGTTATAACGAACTGTTTTTTGCCCTACGGCTACCGAAACGGTTGCTATCGCTTTAGAAAATCACTTTATTCCAAGCCATAGAGGTAAACCTCAACTTTTCGTAATTCATAAGCGTCGTTATTACCTCCATCGGCACAATATTTTGTCAACGACTGTTCTAAAGGTTTGGTGAAATTATATGTGGTGATTTATACTGCTTTACGATGAATAGCACGGGCTAGCCGGGTCACGGGCGCAAGTATTTTCGCCACGCACATACAAAACAAAAACAGCATGTTGTTTTTGTTTTGTATTTGCGTGGCGAAAATCCTTGAGTGCGTGACCTGGCTAGCCCGTGATGAATAGTTTTCCGACGTTGATTCCGTGTTGAATTAACGTCGGAATGTTGAATGTTGAAAAACGTCTTAAAAATTGTAATTAAACGTATACGTTGTCTTAGCTAAAAAAAACTATTCATCGTTTGACCTAAGCACAAAACACGTGTGTACATTCAATAAGTATCCATTCAAAAAGCGTGAGTGATATACAATGTACCGTAAAACTTTTAATTGAACTGCCTCGGAGTGTTGCTCTTAACGAATCCCAGATAAAGTAAGGTAATCTTTGCATAAACTTCAAGAAAGATCGGCAAAATTGATCGTGGGTAAAACGCTCAAAAGAAAAATATGTCTTTTCTTTGAGCATTTCAGCAACGATCAAGTTTTGCCAATGACAATCTAAAAAACGTCCTGGCAATAACATCACCTCAAACAACAAACCAATCTCAAGTGATAGAAAAATCTCTATAATTTTTGATAAAAACGTTTTAAACTTTACGTTAGAAGCATTTAATTTGAAACAAGCCATTTGTGCTTTTGATTTATATTATAGTTTGTATATGTGCATGTATCTACTAATAAATAAGTAAATACATGGACTTGTGACAGTGCTCTGATAACATGAACACTCTGATAATTCAAACACTTTTGCTCGGTCCCTTGAAGTTTGAGTTATCCGAGTTTCACTGTATGTGTATTTTGTATATATGTGTATATATTAGTGTATGTGTTGACTTAAAAATGCTGATTATCTTCCTTACAAAGTCATATAATTGTACTAGGTTAATGCCCGGCTTTTATATGCTTCCGCTTTTTACATTACCGCTAGTTGAATGCACTGCACAGATGACATATACATATTTAAATATACATACAGTCAAACATGGATAACTCGTCCACGGATAGCTCGAACACATGGTTAATTCGAACATTTCCTTTGGTCCGTTCCCACGTAATGATAAATTGCTATAGATAACTCGAACTCAACACTGTTAATTCGAACTGTTTTTTGCCCAACGGCTACCGAAACGGTTGTTATCGCTTTAGAAAATCACTTTATTCAAAGCCATAGAGGTAAACTTCATCTTTTCGTAATTCATAAGCGTCGTTATTACCACCATCGGCAAAATATTTTTGTCAACGACTTTTCTAAAAGTTTGGTGAAATTTGATTTATACTGCGATACGATGAATAGCACGGGCTAGCCGGGGCACGCATGCAAGGATTTTCGCCACGCACATACAAAACAAAAATCGCATGTTGTTTTTGTTTTGTATGTGCGTGGCGAAAATCCTTGAGTGCGTGGCGTAACCCAGCTAGCCTGTGATGAATAGTTTTCCGACGTTGATTCTGTGTTGAATCAACGTCGGAATGTTGAATGTTTAAATCGTCTTAAAAATTCTTGTAATTAAACGTATACGTTGTCTGAGCTACAAAAAAACTATTCATCGTTTGACCTAAACACAGAATTCGTGTGTACATTCAATAAGTATCTATTAAAAAAGCGTGAGTGATATAGAATGTACCGTAAAACCTCGTAAAACTTCTAATTGAACTGCCTCGGAGTGTTGCTCTTAACGAATCCCAGGTGAAGTAAGGTAATCTGCATAAACTTCAAGAAAAAACGGCAAAATTGATCGTGGGTAAAACCCCAAAAGAAAAAAATGTCTTTTCTTTTGAGCATTTCAACAACGATCAAGTTTTGCCAATGTCAATCTGAAAAACGTCCTGGCAATAACATCACCTCAAACAACAAACCAATCTCAAGTGATAGAAAAATCTCTATACTTTTTCATGAAAACGTTTTAACTTTACATTAGAAGCATTTAATTTGAAACAAGCCATTTGTGCTTTTGATTTATATTATAGTTTGTATATGTACATGTATCTACTAATAAATAAGTAAATATATGGACTTGTGACAGTGCTCTGATAACTTGAACGCTCTGATAATTCGAACACTTTTGCTCGGTCCCTTGAAGTTCGAGTTATTCATGTTTGACTGTATACATAAATTAAATCAACCATGATGGCCCTGCACTGTTCAGTGACATTTATTTTAGTTGACACCAAATTAAGTAAAACACATTTAAAAACACATTACCCACATTTAGCTACTTGTAAACTCTCTTTCGGATGATGATCTATTAGATCATCTGTTAACCATTATCAGGTGTTACTAACATCAAAAGAAACGATCTGTGGGACAAGCGGATGAAGAATTCATTCTACAATAAGCTATTTTTAGCCATCATACCCGATTATTGCTTTACTGTGTGGCAGTAAAGCCTGGTTTCCACATATCAGCGCAATGGTCGTGCGCGGCGCAGTGACCGTGCGCAATGTATTGCGTCGGCTGTGATGCAGCGTTTCCTAAGCGCGCGTAGGCGCCATGCTTGCATCGAACAAGGTTGGTTATTTCTGCTTACTCTTTCGGACAGGAGACCAATTTCTTCCCGATATCAACTAAGACAGACTAAAATATCTCTCTGTTTGCATTGTGGGATAGGTTGAAAAGGTCGAGCGGTGTATTGTGGGATACATCATCGCACGCACCTGTCGCAAGAATCCATTCGGTTGGATCCTTGCGATCATCGTGCGTTCGTCGTGCGATGAGGTTTCCACATCACAGCTGGCCTACGTACGAAGTCGTGTGCCTTGTTGCGCACCTTGCGCTATCATATCCTAGGACACTTATATTTCGCTAGTATTTAGTTTCGTGAGTAGCACACAGAATAAAATTTCGCTGCAACTTAATTTCGCGGCTCTGATGAGTGCGAAAATATAGTGATGTGAAAATAAATGCAGTGGAAAAAACAGATTACATTCCTCAGGTCCAGTTTGCTAATAAGAAAAAATTTCAATTTGGGACTAGTTCGTATTTGTAAACCACAGGTTGAAATGTGTGGGTGAGATCGGCAATTCAATTTGATCACTTGCTGCCATTTGTTTTTTAGACTATCAATGACGTCTAGGTTCCTCCCGCTGTGACTTTCACACTTGAATCCCAAGAAAATAGATAGGTAGCAACCAACTTCACAACCAAAACTGTATAACCCTTACGCTGCCATAAACGCATTTATGCGTTTTCTAGGGGCCACTGCCATAAACGCATTTTTGGACTTTCTCAGCAATTGTCTGGTAACCTGATTTTATTATTTGTTGACCACATAACCCACGGTCTTTAAGTGTTTTATGAAATTGACTGTGTTGTCCGAAGATTTCTCTATAAAATCAGCCTAAAACAACGAAGCAATTTTAAACTTTTGTTTGAGAATTGCTAATCTAAAAACGAACATTTTTCTGTGAGTTCATTAACTACCCCGCGCGAGTCATAAAACAGGTAATTAGTTGTTGAAGACATAATAGCCAATTTAGATTTTCGTGATTATACAGATAATTAAAGTAGAACTTGAAAAAATACTGTATACATATCATGAAGCAATATCGGCAATTTTGGTAAAATGGCTGGCACTAGGCCGGTAGCTAATTTGTACATGGTTGGCAGTGGAAGAGATAATGTGGTTAGACCTGATGAGGGTTGATATTGTTTTTGGTTGGTAATAAAATTCATCACTACAATAATTATTCTGCAATTTTATGACTTCACCTACCAGACTTTCATCCTCATCAGTTACAAATTCGGTGACTAAACTGATATAATCTTAATTTGCTTTGCCATGCTGCTCAGTCGGTGTATTAGCTATAATGAGTTTACCAGAAATTTCCCATTGATCCCAACCACAGACGAAAATTGCCTGCATTTCTAATATGACGATTTTATTGTGGATATCAATAAACAAAGCTATTTAACTTCGCGTTTTCGCTCGTTCGTTATGATAGTTTAGTTTCGCTCATTAAATTTTCGCGAGAGGATGACACCGCGAAAACGCGAAAATTAGATGCCGCGAATACATAAGTGTCCTAGGGTATGCAAACCAGGCTTAATTGTGTACCTACTCTTCTATCTAGTAACAGTTAATTGCTTGTGTTGACAGTGTTGGCACTGTCTAGCTTATAAAAGTAATGAAGTGAACCGAAAATAGTGAAGCTCTCTTGAATAAAATCCTCATCTTTGTTTTCTCGGTTATTATTCTGATTTAAGGCCAGAACGTATGTGTCACTCATCGATCTAGAAACTTTTCTTGCTGGAAATGTTTGATCCTAGACTGATTAAAAAGCTTCTTTTAAATTCCTTGCATCAGACATTAACAATTACGTTAGTTAGCGCAGTTAATAACAATAATGAGGGAATGTTTCATATAGTTACCTAGCACCAGTCAGTTGTTTACCAACTGTCTCTGCTATATTACGCTGCTCTCAACTTGTGTAATCTCTCGAAAGTGATTTAAAGTAATCTTTATCCATAAGCAAATATATAACAAAGCCTATGGTATTATATTGTTATATTATTTAGACCTTTATTATACTAGTGAAACTAAACCAGACTTAGGTTTTGATTACCTAGTAGCAGGGAAGGCTAATAGTAAGCATTTGGTTGTGAAAGTGTCTGTTGGCCTTGTTGACATACTCAACTATTAACTATAGAAGCTAGGAGCCAGTCATACTCAAGACATCCTGCAATGATGATGTTCTATTATTTCCTGTGACAATTGCCCTGTTGCCTCTACGTCGTGTGGTCAACAATACTTCAGTTTCGGTTTCGTACTAAATTGCTGCTGACTCCTCATCTGCTGCTTTAGTGGTTAAACTGCTGCTAGGTTGGTTGAATTTTTACTTGTTTCGTTTTAGTTGCGATATCTGACAGCACAGAGCATGGCTTTTATTTGCTTGTGAAGAGTAGACCAATTTCAACATAGTGATGATTCATATTTGTTTATTCGTGATGTTCTCTTGTAATAATGTTTAGTTACTGTTAATGTTTTTAGTAATTGCCTTATCTTTTTTGTAGATGCAATACATTGCAAGCCATCAGCTAGAATAAGGCGAAGCTGATCTCCAACATATCTACTATTTCGTAAACTTCTTCATTCGGTCATGGCTGATGAATCGGGGCAAAAAGCCATGCTCTACTTTATAGAGGTGCTAATGAACAGCTCTGTGCCGCTGTCTATTGGTCAGATGGCTGGCAGGTTTGGTAGTAAGAACTTCACACCAGAGATGAGAGCTGCTTCTGGCGGTAATGAGGATGGATTGAAAGCTTTCCTAACAAAGTATCCATCACTTTTTCACATTGAAGGTATTGATGGTTGTCTATTTTTTCCATTAGCTGTTAGATTTTGCCCGTTTCTTATCACAGCCGATCTAACTGTTGCTTGCTTGACTTTCCATGCTCTACCTTCTATCATCTCCATGGAGCTACCTATATTTTCTCTCATTTCGTTAGATGACCAAACATGGCAAATAGATGTATCAGTTTCTATGTTGAGTACATCGGTATGCAGGGTTTTAGCTTGTCTTTATCTGGATGCTCAAAATTCATGCATATCATTTTAGTAATCGGATGCTCTACTATTGCGTTTTTTCATTGTTGCGTCTAAAGTACATTGACTCATTTACTAATATTGCTTCTAGATTGTTGAACTGTAAATCTTTTTTCTACTTTCCAAATGCAACTAACAGTACTCTTGTTTCACTGTTTTAACTTGTCGGCAGGTAACTTGGTGTCAGTAAATACTCATGGAGCTCCTCTACACGACAGCGTAGATGAAGATGACACTGATCTTCCCAAGTCAACCATGTCAGCCGTGGAGTTAGAATTAAAAGCTGTAAGGTACTTTCAGGACAAGCTTCTCAAAAAAGGTCCCAACATGAACATCAAGAGTCTAGCTGGGCATCTTTCGCAAGCACCTGCTGACATGAGAAATGCCGTCGGACCTCAAACTGAATTCAAATCTTTTCTTGTTAAACACAAAGACATCTTTATCATCAGTGATGATGAGACAGTCTCTCTTACTGAAGATATTTTAAACAAACCAAAATCACAGGCTATAATAAACAGAAGTGAGAGCGACAGCAGTATCGATTCAACTGCGGCTTCCAAGTCTATTAGCAAAGACAGTAAAAGTAAACCGCAGCCAATAACGATGACATCAAGTGAATATAAAACCATGAAGTTTGTCAAGGAGCTGATAGAAAAATGTAGTGGTAAGATTTCTCTGATGGCTATTCTAAGCCATATACCTGCGGATAATGAGAATATTAAAAATATTCTAAAAAATGATGAAACGAAACTGAGGGATTTTGTATGCAAATTTCCCAACATTTTTGTTCTACATGAAAACTTTGTGGCACTAAAGAAAACGAGGTTGAATGTCATAATGGCCGGCAGTCGACCGAGTCCGGCGAACAGCGCAACTGACTGCTCTATTTCGCCTCCTTCAAAGCTTGAGTCTCAATCAGAAAGCATGAGCAGTTCACTTGCTTCCAATATGACGGACTCTATGGAGAAAGTATCTTTTAGCTCGTGTAATTCCTCGTCAGTTAACAGTGGCCCACAGTCATATCGCACGCTCAACAACCACAAAGGGCCTGTCTATCATCTTGCCAAACTGTGGGGAATCATTGATCTGGGCCGTCATGAGCATGTCTTTTTTGACCGGTCTATTCTCCCCGATGGTTATGATGATCTGGTTAGGCATTTCAAAATTGGCCAGATTCTCAGGTTTAATGCTGTAAGGGCGGCGCGTGGAAGCAGAGCTCGGTGGAGAGCAACACATATCTGGAGGGATGGCGAAGATATCCGGAGCATGTATGGAACAAATTCTACATTTAGCCTAACAGGTTTTAATTCAACAGGATTGGCAGATGAAGTAAATAAACTATTACCAAATGCAAACTCTAACACCAATTCAAATCTCCCGAGTGACAGCTATGCATATGTTGATGCAAGTCAGAGCAACACGGGTTGTATTCCAGTTTGGACTCTTAACACCCACCTTGATGGTGATGGCTCTGATGAAAAGGGAATTCCAACGTTAACTATGGTCCCCGAATCAAAGTATATGCAAAAGTCAGTAAACAATGACAAGAAAAAGCTCATACCCGGTTACATGCTCGTACCAACTGGTGATTCACAGTCGAGGAAGGTCAGTATGAATGGTACTAGTCAGCTCACTCGTGAAGTCGCTTGTCAGACAATATCTACCGGCGACATAATGGCAACACAATTGTACCAGGAGGAGGAATAATGGTCTAAACTAAATATGACTGGCTGATCTTCTGGGAGATATTTCAATCAAGATCTAGTTTGTCATTCTCGCTCATCACGTAGAATTCTTCCAGGTGGCTACCTAGTACTGACACTGAGTGCTCACTTATTGCTCAAGGTCACTTTGCTTTCACGCCACTTTACTCTTAAAATGTTTATTTAAGCACGTAACATGGTTGGATAATTAATGAGTCAGAAAGCGTGCAGAAATGTGACTTGATCAAGTAGTAACCTGTTGAAATTTTCAGTTTTGTTAATTGGTTGATGTGATAGCCCTGGTGCTCTTCGGAAGATTATGTTCTGTTTTGTTGAATCTAACTCTACATTATATATTTATGTACATTTGCGTGCAATGTATATTTAGTTCATTTTAGCTTAAATTATTATTGGTCAGTTTCAAGTATTTGTTTTTTCTATTTTGTATTATTTTTAGGTTTGGTTGATATTTATGTTGTGCTTCCTATCATATGAAATTGCCTTTTCCGAGTTCTTTGCCAGATCCTTTGCGAACAATGCAAATGTGCTTTTGATAGTTTTGTTAGGCCCATCTCACCTAGGTAACAAATTTCATTGCAATAACTACATGATGCTCAAAGTAATTTATTTGAATATTTATTGGTAGACCATACAGTGTAGAAAATAAAATTGAGTTGGAAAATACATCCCACTGCACAGTTTTTGCTACTCTAGCTTTGAATCACTTGGCCATCGCAACTAATCGGCAGGATGCACAAAGTCTAGTATCGATTGCTAAATTGAGTTCGAACAGAAAAATAGTGGCAAAATAGGATGTAAAAGTAAGTTTTTATTGGAATGTAGTTGCTGGTAAGACCTAAGCGCCTGATGACAAGTACAGTATATACATTACCCTGTATCGGTGGCGTAGCTAGGAAAAAGGCCCAAACTGGCACGGTGACGGTGTTAACATTCCTTCAACCATTAGTAATATTACTACTGCTATCAAGTAGTTCTACCAGATTGTATTAGCTTTCCTCTGTTTAAAAAATCCCTTTGGCAGTATAAAATTAAGGGTGGCTAATGCAGCTCAATTCGGTAGTACAAAAAGGTGCACATTGATATGCTCTTTCGGATAAGGTATGCTATTTTAAGGATCTGGTATTGTCACTATTGTATAAAATTAGTAGGCCTACAGGTATTGAAATCTTAGTCTGGCTCAATCATGACTAACAAACTAATCACCATATCTATTATTAGATGAGAAAAGCTCGTCGCTCTAGATTATTGTATTCCTAATGCAGTATTATCCCTTCACCACTTAGCTCTCTAGGATATGGTAATGTGTGTAGGTGTTATGTAGCAATTGTGTAAATTGATATATATATTATGCCAATTAATAAGTTGATGATTTGTATCCGGAGATTATACTCTCAAACTAAAATCCTGTTTCTAGTAATAATGTATAGCTAAATCGAACAAATCAATTAGAAGTTTCAATATTTTGTCCCAGAAAGTCACTCAAGTATTATGAGGAAGAAATGTTGGATTTAGATTTGGTAAGTACCCTATATTCATTTTTATTCAAACATACAAATAATACATATGTGGTAGTTCTTCAATGTGAGTGTAATAAAGTTAGGCCTGTGATAATGCGACGGACTAGAATTATATTGTACTTGAAGCTTGTATAAACAGCTTAACAGAAAAATGCGATGTAAGCTATACAGTGACATCAAATATATGACTGACGTTGATTTTCCTTGAAGCTTTAAAAGTGCTGTATTTTAAACAAGTAATATCAGCTTGACAAGCCCTTATCTTGACAGCACCATGCTTTTTGAAAAAAAATTGTCAAATAGTTCTTGAATGACAAATTTAGGTATTTCTCAGGAAGTTACACATTTTTAAAATTCTGTTACCTTCAGAAAGTAAAGAGACCATCTGATGAATAAGGCAATATGATGAGGCCTGCCAAGTCTGCCCTTTGGCATGTTCTCTACCTCTCTCTATGATTGATTACTCCAATTTTCAAGTTTCTAATGTGCTTTTGACATTTTCTAATTGTTAGATCTTTTGATGTTTTTGGACCTCTTACTGCTAGTGTATATTATATGTTCATCTTGTGGTCTGGCTGCATTCCCTGTTGGTATGTTGTTTTCGTAATATTTGCATACAACAGTATGTAATAAAAAGCCAAACATCTGTAGTTGCTATACAATTGAGAGAGCATGCCCAAGATGAAAAGATAACTCTTTTAGCTGAAAATATTCACCAGAAATGTTTTGTTAAGCTCATTTTTTCAGCTATTGAAAGTTATTCTTCCACATTGGGAAGGTTAAATTATTTGAGTTCTGTTGTTGCAGCAAATTTTCTAGGAGAATAAGATTCCAGCAGTGTCAGTCCAGTTGACATTTATTTGGCAGTACCAAATGATATGCTATTTAATAATCTTTAGAGTTTTTTGAAAAGCATATTATTTTATCAATTTATAGAATGTGAATATTTAAACAAATTGTACCTGTATAAAAGAAGCTTACATTATTCCATACTGACATCCCAAATAAAGGACTGTTTGTTCAAACCACTTGAACTCCACAAAGTAAGTCTTTACATAAAATGACTCCGCACTAATGACTACGCACAAGCAGAAACCAGGCTGTGATTTATATTTATTTATTAGAAGCAACATTTCAAATACATTAAATTTAATTGCTAATCAACCTAAAAACAAATGAATATACGGTGTGTATCTATTTGTTAAGCTAGATTTCAGACCACTACAAAATTTTGTAGAGCTTTCTAGTTTGAGTTTAGTTTGGTAATTTGTTAGCCAATCATGTACTAGTTATATTACATAGCTGGATGGCAAAAAATCTAATATTTTTTTGCTGACACAAACACTACATAGTGAGGAAGTAGATATATGCATACTACCAAATTACTGGTTATGAGATTTGGTTTATTTCGGTATTGGATATACATCTATTTCATCAAATTAACAAAACTCGTAAGATCTCATTACAAATAACCACTTTTATTAGTAAGTTAGGAAAGTTGTTACATGCATCAATTATATACAGACCCCCAGTGGGGCTGTATATCATTGCATACATGTACAGCAAAATTGGTAGTGAGTGGTAGAATTCCTTTGTAAATTTTCATTAAGCCCTATTTAGCAAAATAATTAGTGAGGTGCAGATAGCAAACTGCTTATAATTATAATTCTTTTAATTTTAAGACCACTCTTGCGTCTGAGTACTACTCTGAGTGACATTAATAACGCTACCAAATAACCACATACCTATTTAGGCGTTGCCTACCTATTTTACGAGGCATTCGACGCATGCAGAATAAAATTAGGAGTTGCCTACTAATCTAAAAAGTTAGTGTTTCATAAACAGATAACTCCGCCTACTTTACCTGCGTCCTGATGTACGCTAAACCGGATATCGTTCATGTTTTGCCTAGGACCCTGGGAAGACAGTATATCGATACGTTGGTGCGCACTTGTCGTTAAGCTAATAAGTTCCTAGAGCAGCCGAACCGCTAATGCGACTCATATTTCGATTTCTAACACATTCAAGATGGCTGCTCCTCGCACAGAACAAGGTTTGTTTTATTTGGAAAATGGTCACACCATAAGTTCCATATTTGCCATTGTTTAATCTCACTTTTAAACATACTTTATAATGTTTTTACGCTCAATCTTTTCATAGATAATCTTAAGCTGCCTCATTAATCCTTCGTGGACTTTTTTAATAGAAGCCCACAGAGGTTCTCGCATAATTGTAAAACGTAAACTAAGGTACTGAAATGTCAAACTAAATGTTTGTGGGTTTGACAAGAAAATCAAGTACACTGTATATATTTTCAAATCTAAAAATTAGAATATGACCGTGTGGTGTTGTGTTGGTATGAGGAATCGTAAGGTATTAATTTATTTTCCTTTGTCTTGGGCAAAACTTAAATAACCATTTGCCATAAACCATAACCATAAACTTTTGCGTTGTAAATGTGTACATCTGCGTTCGTTTGTTTATCAGCAATTCAGTATTTTAATTAGGCACAGGGCTAGAAGCAATGTTGTTTTTCTCAATCTCATGATTTCTCAAATTTTAATTCTTTGAGTATGCTCACACTGTGTTGACGCCTGCTTTTTAAAATTAGTTCTATTATCAAATTTTGGGTCTTTGGTGCAATGCTAAGTCAATTAGAAAGTTTCGCAAGTCGTGTTTTACAATGTGGTTGAGCCTAGGACTGTGTTGTGTGACCAATTCCTTCCCATAGCACTTCATAGAAAAGGACATACATGTATATATTTGTCAAGTTTGAATGACCAATGTACTAAAAATTTGAAAGACTTATAAAGGAAAAATTAAAGCCCTTGCCCTCTGTATTATTTTTATGTTGATGCTAGACACATTAGACACAGAAAAAAAAAGTGTTTTGCAGACTATATGTTCGCGATAGATTCTGGCTAATTAGTGAAAAAGATTTTTGAGTTAACAAGTTCTGATCCTTTAGCTTTTGGAACCATTGGCAATAGATCTTTTCTCATAAAAAATCTAATTCTTTTAGTGCTGCAGACTACTGATAACTAAAATATCGAGTTTACAAAGTATTTATTGACACTAACTGTATCATATAACTTTTCTTGAATCAACTTTTTGATGTGCGTATACTCCAATATAAATGTTGATGCCATTATTGTAAGCTGCAATTTTTTCTTAATCATGACTAAAAAATCAACATGTGACACACCTGCTAATTCAACTACGTACTATGTCACTGTTCTGTCTTTACTTTTGGTAATGTTCCTAAATTATGTAAAACCTATAGGCTATATAGAGATAGTAGTAAATCTAGTTACAAATCCATAAATCCTTCCTAATTCAACCTATTTATTTCTACTCTGATAGCAACCATTTTACTTTAAATACTTGTTCTACTTCATGAGTATAATTGACCTTTGCAGCAAAAGTCTGACAAAGTGACATGTATATACAACAACTAATAACTGAACTCAACCACACTTGTGCAACAAGGATACTTTCATCCGCACATTGTTTATTATTTGTGAGTGTTTGAGTGACAAATGACTCAGAAGTTATGACTGGTTTACAGATATTGCAGCTACTATCAAAGAGTTGCAGGCTGGGCGAAATGCGCAACCAGAAACAGATGAGAATAAAGCTGAGCGAATTGGCCTTGGGGCCGAAGGACATTTTGATACGGACATTTATTCGTCATCTAAGCTAAGTGGACTCAGTGGACAATATGTGGATTCTATTGCACCTAATGATGAGCAAGATGTTAGTATCTCATTAATTAATTAGCAATATTCCTTGAGCATTAAAATGTTACATTCTCATTCTATGTTTAGTTCTCATAAAAATGTTTAGTTTTTATGGCGATACTTTTTTGTTTTAATCGTCTGAAACAGACAGTCTACATTTGCATTATCTTTATATTTTTGACGATGTGCTCGAATTGTGAATATAATTTATACTATATACCAGCCTAATACTTGGTTTGTCCAAAACAGCTTTTTAGGGCAATTTCGATTACTAGTCCAAAAATTGAAAATTCAACTAGTAAATTTTTATATCCTGCGCTGTTTTATGTGTAGCATCGCAAATTGGGAAGTGGTGTATCTCATACTTTATGGTCTTCAAACTGAACAATCAGTGTAAAGTATCAATATCTATTGCCTGAGTTCAACATTGAAAGTAATATATAGCCTTACCTATTGGAAAATCACTTGTTTACCTAAAGAGTGCTTTAGCGCATCTGCTTGTGACCAAATATGATGCCTATTTCCTTAAAGGTTGACTTGCAACAAAATTCACATTACAGTTAATTGATATGAAAAGATTCACCATGTCTTACTCTGTTTAGTTGTAGGTGCAAAATATGTGGGAATGTGATTACAAGCTCTTAAAAGCTCAAAAACGAACAGTTAATCGCAGCCACACGACTGCTGTAGTTTATATTCTCTTTCCAAAACGGCTCAAATGTGACATACCTGTGTTAGATGGTTTCTGTTTACACTTTCATGCAACCTTATTCGTCGAAATATTTTCACAAATACACTTCACGCATTCAATAAAACCATGTCTATTGTTCTTACGCATCTGTTTTATCGTCATTTTAATGCTGTCACTTTTAGCAATGATATCTTATAACTTACCGTAAAAATTCGTTTAACTTTTTAGCCTTAGCTTGAAGGAGTACATATCATTGTCTGATATCATGACGAGCCTGTTGGTCATTTGTGATAATTGAAAAGTGCTGCAGAAATTATTTGCGAAGTGTTGGGTCACATGATCAGATTACGACTTGCCGATTAGACCAAACCGAAACAAAACTCTAAAATAGCGAGCATCTATATTTGATACGGGGTCTTCGGTAAAACCCGAAGTGTTTGTCATAAACTAGTGCTATGATAAGTTTTATATTGAGCTTTTTATTGCTCTTTCAATTCACGGGAGAACATCACGTGACAAGACGATAACCAAATTTCGTGACTACGCCAGAGAAATAAGGAGATTCCAATCTACTGCGGCTTTTCGTATTTGAGCTTTTAGGAGCTTGTAATCGTATTCCCACATATTTGGCACCTACAACACAACAGAGTAAGACATGGTGAATCTTTTGATACCAAATAACTGTAATGTGAATTTTGTTGCAAGTCAACCTTTAAGTCTTTGCCTTTATTTGCTAAAATATAATCTGCATATATTGTTACAGCAGCCAACGCAGATGATAGAATGAGAATGTAACATTAGTTTTTGTACACAGTTAATCTTTATAAATGGTGCAGCTCACCTTACGTAGTTGTCAAAGGACCTACAGGAATATTACTGTTTTAAATTTGAATTGAGTGAACATTGCTTTCTGACATTTAATGGCCTATTAAAGGGGCAATGAAATTTATGTGTTTGACCACTCATTGAAGGCCTTTTTGGTGCAATTTTAATATAATCCTTTTTCTTGTTAACCAGCTTGAACAGGATTGGTCAATGTGAATTGTTCCTGAGTTGATTTGCTATCTTGAATGTATCGTAGGATGATGATGACGTAGGGCAGTCGCTGCTCGGCACAAAGACACAGTATACTGCACCACTCAATGTGTTGAACGGTCTAGCCCAAGATAAGGTAGGCTGTGATGTTCATAACTTCCTTTTTGTTCAGTAATCTACACGCAAAT
Organism: Watersipora subatra; assembly: GCF_963576615.1. Lineage (NCBI taxonomy): Eukaryota > Metazoa > Bryozoa > Gymnolaemata > Cheilostomatida > Watersiporidae > Watersipora > Watersipora subatra. The sequence continues at coordinate 10,895,486 of NC_088708.1, read as the reverse complement.
GCTTTGTACTTTCATGTATTCAAGTTTCAAGTAAAATTGTATGCTCCCATAATTTAGTATACGAAAAGAGGTCAATGATTTTAGCTTTAAACAGTATGACTGCCAGCCGATTGTTCATGCCATGCAATAGGTTTTAATGTACATGTATGTGCTAATAGTAAATGTACTAATAATAAATGCATGACTTACACTTCACGTAGATGTTTTTTATTTAGGATTACGATCCATTCGCTGAGCACAAACCTAAGAAGGTGCGTGACAGAGATAATGACTATAAGAAGCAGCAACGACCAGCTATGATGATATCGCCTGCCAGACACGACCCGTTTGCTGACGGTATGCACACATATTTCATGTTTACCAGTGCCAGGGATTAGTAATGAAATGAACTGTAAGTGAAATGAAGTTGTTATTCAACACCAATTTGAAATAGATCATATCATTCAGCGCTTCTATTGTCAAATTATGGGATGATTAAGGTATATTGTTGGCTTTTTATCACATGCTGCAATTTGATTGCACAAAACAACACTATCTCAAGTTTGGCACTAAATATAATTCTATTTAGGTAGTCAATTTTATCAGGAACAACTAAATTTTTAAAAAGCAAAAATTTTTGTATTTATATTATTTTCCAAGCAATTCAAAATAATAATTGTCTACTTCTAGTTGGTTAAGTGTGGGAAAATAGGTACCTGTTTATATACCAAAAAAGTATTTCTGACAATCGGTTCAACCAGTACACGAGTTTTTAAAAATATATAACTTGATTACATAGTTTTGAGACGCTTTAAACAGAAAAAAAGGCAGACAATGTGCATGACAGTACATGTTGTTTATGTCATGGTAAAGCCGACCAGCGCAACCTGCGAACACAATCTTGCTTTAGCTTGTATAATTTTTTAGCGGTTGTTATAGTCTCCCTAGTCTATCCCTGGCACCTAGTTATTTATTAGGTTATACTTTAGTGTTTGATACCTGAGGAATTCTAATATTCTATTATATTCTCTCATTCCCTCTCAGGTCTACTCTGTACACGCTGAACCTAGTGGTCTGAGTTGCTCGGAGATGGAAGGACTCGTCATGCCACCATCTTAAAAACCAGATTCTGCTTATTGTCTCTTATTTTATTTGTCTTTTATCACTTAAAGCTTGAGTTGATATCATTACGAAACATCACATTGATTCAATGCCATTCAATGGCCTTAGTTCATGCTTGAAAGTAAATGTCTCGTCTGCAAAACCTACATGTGCAAATTCGGACCTAGTATCTGAGAAAACTTGCGTTACTCTGAAAAACATGTCTTTGTGGGGCGGGTGGGGGCGAAAGGAGTTATTACATTTATTATGGACTATTTGCAGATAGATAAAGATGTGCCTGCCGCTAGCTAGTCACTTATCGAAGCACTAGTGGCTAGCTGCTCTGGAGATGGTTAGTAGAACGTGCATCATCAGCGGTCAACTATTCCCATTCTTTTGATAAAAGTTGACTGCTTGGTGATGCATATTTACAAAAGAACAGCATGAATACTTTTTCGTTTTATGCAATGACTATTGTGCAATGCCTATCATCAAAAGGTTTGGTTTCATCAGCACTTTGCAACACAAATTCTGGTCGTAGAGAATGTTTGGCATTGCAGAATCGTCTTTGAGAACATGCTGCTTTTTACAAGCCAGAGCGTGAGTTGATTAGCCTCGAAACGGAGTGTTACAAGTATCGAATGTCTCCAACAGAGTGCTGATCCTCATGTTTCACTGGTCTTTGGTAATTCAAACTTTTTTATTGTAGGCTAACATGTTTTTGTTTGATATGCTTACAGGTGGCAAGACACCAGATGTTGCAGCTCATGCAAGAACGTATACAGCCATCATGCAGGAGCAGGTGCTCCGAAAGGACCAAGTGAGCAGTTTATATTTGTGGTAGTATCAGCAAATAATTTCCTTGTGATTAGATGTTTTTGCTTGTCTATTTTTGCTTTTGTTGTACGCAAGCTGCCATAAAATTAGCTGTCTTCCTTTTAGAGACACATAGAAAAACAAATGCAGGATAAAGCAAAATCTGGTGAGCTTAGCTCCAATGGTTACTCTGAGGTGACAGTTCAGCAGAAAAAGAAACGTAGATGGGATCAGGCAGTTGAAACTGATGCTAACAACCAGCCAACACCAAAGAGAAGAATAGATGCTCCGTCCACACCATCTCAAGCTACATGGGCTGAAACACCAGGCAGGGTATCTGGAGATGCGACGCCTGGTTCAGCACAAACTCCTGGTACAGTGCGACACTGGGCAGAGACGCCTGTGCATGTTTCAGCTGGCAGCATGACTCCTGGCAGGGAGCCAACAACACCGGGACACAGTGGTGCCACGCCCAGTGGGCGACGTAATCGTTGGGATGAGACGCCTCGTGGAACTGGAGGTTAGCTACATATCCTCCTGGTGACAGGTCTTTGTCTATGTGTTGCATTCCACTTTCTCTCTTTACTGTTGCTAGTTTTGCGATAAACAAACATTCTTTTGTAGAGACACCTGCCCATTCGGGTTGGGCTGAGACTCCTAAAGCCAACAGAGGTGGAGAAGATAAGATCGAGGATACTCCTTCCGCATCAGTTTCTAAACGTAGATCAAGATGGGATGAAACTCCTATGACAGCTGGAGCCATGACTCCTTCAATGACTCCTGGTGCCCTTACACCCGGTGGTGGCACTCCTGGTAACTTTACTCCAGGCGGTGCCACCCCAAGTGGTTTTACTCCTGGAGGAATTACTCCTAGTGGCATTACTCCTGTTGGAAATAAGGCCATGCAGATGGCTACCCCCACTCCTGGTAGGACATTAGTTTATCTCTGAATTATATAGCGTCTGTTCCTGAACCTTCAAGTTCTCTAACTGTAGGTTGAATAGCATGGCCATTTCTGTCATTCTGATGCCTCTGTGTACATTACCTTTAGGTCATCTCATGGCAATGACACCTGAGCAAATGCAAGCTTTCAATTGGCAAAAAGAAATTGACAACAGAAACCGACCACTGACCGATGATGAACTCGATGCAATGTTTCCCGAAGGATTCAAAGTGCTCCAACCCCCTGCAGGCTATGTTCCTATTCGAACACCAGCTCGCAAGCTTATTGCCACGCCTACTCCTATGATGGGTGGAACTCCTGGTTTTAAAATGCAGGGCACTCCTGATCACCAGGCTAACAAAGAGATGATAGTCGACATGCAACCTAAAGGCAATCTACCTACTCTCAAACCTGATGACATGCAGTACTTTGATAAGCTTCTGGTATGTGAATATTACAACTTTGATAAGAATGCTGTTGGTTTGGCTTTCTAATTGTCAGGTTTATTTTCATATCCTTTCGGCATTGCTGTTCAAGTATTAATGCAGGCTTCTAATGGTTCTTAGCACTGCCCATACTGTTGTGCCCTCAGCCCTTGCTTTAGTGTTAGTTGCTATTGCACCCTTTGCGCCATGTTCCCATGTCTGTTATTATATGGTCAAGTATGCATACTCAAGGTTGATGTGGATGAGGAAAGCCTTTCTGCGGAGGAGCAGAAAGACAGGAGAATCATGAAGCTGCTACTCAAAATTAAAAATGGAACTCCTCCTATGAGGAAAGCTGCCCTCAGACAGATTACAGACAAAGCCAGAGAAATGGGCGCTGGTGCTTTGTTCAATCAGATCTTGCCTTTGCTTATGTCTCCCACCCTTGAAGATCAGGAGAGACATCTTCTTGTCAAGGTGAATATTTGCTACACCATCATGATCAATTGTTGTCATAATCTTGGTACCTTTGCTTTGTTGCTCTGCGAGATTTGTTTATCTAGGCAAAGTTGTCTAGTAAACACTGAATTTCTGTTTTGACTCTATTTTCCTTTCAAAAAACTTATTATCCTTAAAGTGCAACTCAATGTAGATAATACTTTAAATTCCTTTCTATTTAATATTGCCATATTGCAATTGTCTTTCCGTCATGTTAATATCTTGTACATTCATGTAATATCGAAATTCATGGTGCAGGTGATCGACAGGATTCTGTACAAACTCGATGACTTGGTGCGACCGTATGTGCACAAGATACTTGTCGTTATTGAACCCTTGCTCATTGATGAAGACTACTATGCAAGAGTTGAGGGTCGAGAGATTATCTCTAACCTTGCCAAGGTACTTCTTACAAATATGCTTAAATTTACCACAAGTGATGTTCTTTAAATTGTGAAAGTGGAAACCTTGTATTTATATTAAATTTTGACTTGCTTGATTCTACACAAATCATCTGCAACTAACAGCCCATATATGAGCTGCACTTGTCATGTTGCAGGCTGCCGGTTTGGCAACAATGATCTCAACAATGAGACCTGATATCGACAACATGGATGAATATGTGCGTAACACCACTGCTAGGGCTTTTGCTGTCGTAGCGTCAGCGCTCGGCATACCCTCCTTGCTGCCTTTTCTCAAAGCTGTATGTCGCAGCAAGAAGTCTTGGCAGGCGAGGCACACAGGAATAAAGATTGTGCAGCAGATTAGCATTCTGATGGGTTGTGCTGTCTTGCCCCATCTCAAGAGTCTTGTGGAGATCATAAGACACGGTGGGTAGTCATTAATGAGCGCTCATCTTGCCTTTTTTTCTCCCAGTTTTCATTGTATTGGATCTTCTAATATGTGCTGTCTATAATAAACTATACCTGTCTTTATTTCTTCAGCTTGTTTTGTTACGCCATGACAGTAATAAGGTACCTGTAATAATTAACCTTACGTTTTTCTCATGGCAGGCCTACAGGATGAGCAGCAAAAGGTGCGTACTATCACAGCCCTCTCACTCGCCGCTCTAGCTGAAGCAGCCACACCATATGGTATTGAGTCATTTGATACAGTACTGAAGCCACTGTGGAAGGGCATCAGGCAGTTCCGCGGTAAAGGTTTAGCCGCCTTTCTCAAGGCTATTGGCTATCTCATCCCTCTTATGGACGCCGAGTACGCCAACTATTATACAAGGGAAGTCATGTTGATCCTCATCCGAGAGTTCCAGTCTCCTGATGAGGAAATGAAGAAGATAGTGCTAAAGGTGGTGAAACAGTGTTGCGCGACAGATGGTGTCGAACCTCAGTACATAAAAGACGAAATTCTTCCTCCTTTTTTTAAGCACTTTTGGAACCAGCGAATGGCACTTGACCGACGCAACTACAGACAGGTTGGTGATAAATGTAACCTCGCAAGATTGTGTGAAATCAGTGAAATTGTTTTTGTAAAATCATTAATTTCCTAAAGGACTGACAGCAATTACCCTAGGACACTTATGTATTCGCCTCATCTAACTTTCGCGTTTTCGCGGAGTCATCCTCTCGCGAAAATTTCATGAGCGAAACTAAACTATCATAACGAACGAGCACGCGGAATTAAATAGCTTTGTTCATTGATAGTCCAAGAAACAAATGGCAGCAAGCTATCAAATTGCATTATCGATTTCGGCCACACAGTTCTACCTGCGGTTCACAATTACAAACTAGTCCCAAATTGAAAAAGTTTTTCTTACCGATGAACCGAACCCAGGCCCATATTCCCTGGGGCGGCTGGCCGGCTGAGCCACCCTAACTTTTTAGGAACTTTCCGCGGCTAAGTACACTCAAACTCGGATAACTCGACCTCGGATAAAATGTAACATTTCATCTCAAACACAAAGTTAACTCGAACGGATTTGTTTGGCCCGTTCCCACGCAATGATAAATCGCTTCAGATAACTCGACCTCAACATTATTTATTCGAAAAGTTATTTGCCCAACGGCTATGAAGACGGTTTTTATCGCTGTAGAATATCACTTTATTCCAAGGCATAGAGACAAACATCAACTTTTAGTAGTTCTTAGGCGTCATTGTTATCATCATCAGCGGCAAAATATTCCTGTTAACGACTTTTATGAAGGTTTGCAAAATATCAAGTTTTACCAAACATCCCATCGAAAGCGTGGAAACCTCCGTATGAACTTAAAATAAAATCCGCAAAATTGATCTTTGTTAAAACGCTCAAAAGAGAAAGATGTATTTTTTCTGAGCGTTTTAACTGCGGTCAAGTTTTGCCTATTGAAATTTAAAATCGTCTCGTCAGTCACATCACCTAAAACAAAACAAATCTCAAAAAGGAGAAAAATGTTGATACATTCCGATAAAATTTGTTAAAACTTCACATGAGAAGCCTGGCTGAAGCCCTACATAAGAGAAACCTGTTGGGGGCTTACACCGCCCCCTCCACACCCCCAGGTGTTCATAACTAGTCGCCTAACATTAGCCGCCCCAACTTGCAACCAGTGAATACAGGCCTGACCGAACCTGAGGAGTCTAATTATGTTTGTTCCACTGCATTTATTTTCACATCACTATATTTTCGCACTCATCAGAGCTGCGAAATTAAGTTGCATCGAAATTTTACTCTGTATGCTACTCACGAAACTAAATACTAGCGAAATATAAGTGGCTTAGGGTAAGTTTACACATTTGCAAAAAGGATTTCTAGACAAGCAAGGGCATTTTAATTTGTAATAGTTCTGCCAGGAATTCTATTTGTAATCATTTGGCTTATGCATGTACCAACTTGGTGCTGTTTATCGCATCCAATAATGTCTTAGAACATTTTCTGGTTACCATAAATGCCATCCTACGTGACTCAAGTTTTGTTGCGGTTGTTATAAACCCTATTCTGTCACTAACATATTTTGACATGCGAAAAAATGATAGAATTGCCAATTTTTCCCAAATGCACATGTTCATGAAATATGAGACCAGCTTGTTTTTCAGTTTTGTTTATATAACCTAAGTGAGTGGTTGCATAGACATCAGTAAAGGGTGTCATTAGGGTACCTTTGTGCGTAAGATTGGCTAACTGGTAAATGTGAGTCTAAATCTAACATTTTAGTATAAATCAAAAATTATAAATTGTTTTTGAAACATGCCGAAATATCCTCTCGCACTTTTCCTGAGGCATTTTGTTCTGTATTGTAGTTCATCCCCGAGCACATGCATTTTCGTGCAGGTGATAGTGTATAAAATGGCCTTTTGTACAATGACTTGCTCCTTTGTCTCACAAGTCTTTAATTAATACAAATCGGCTCTGCAAACTCTTTAATTAACTTTTTGTATGTCTAAAATGTCTCCTGGACTATTTCTAAATTGTATATAATAGCTGAGGTAATCAGTCCTTGGATCCCTCAGGAGAATATGTGGAGATAAGCATCAAGTATACCTAAATGTGGCTTACTGGTCAATTCCTCTGGGGAAACTATTTAGACTAGTTTTGAGCTTGACTTGCCCTTGTCTTCGTTACTTTTTGTGTTGATAATAACGAAGGTGCTGTGCCACACCTTTATGATTGTTGGTGTATGTGTTGAACAGCCGGTGAACACAACTGTAGAATTGTTGGTGTATGTGTTGAACAGCTGGTGGACACAACTATAGAATTGTTGGTGTATGTGTTGAACAGCTGGTGGACACAACTGTAGAATTGTTGGTGTATGTGTTGAACAGCTGGTGGACACAACTATAGAATTGTTGGTGTATGTGTTGAACATCTGGTAGACACAACTATATAATTGTTGGTGTATATTTGAACAGCTGGTGGACACAACTGTAGAGATTGCCAACAAGGTTGGTGCTGCCGAGATCATCAACAGGGTTGTGGACGACCTGAAGGATGAGAGTGAGCAGTACAGGAAGATGGTGATGGAGACAATTGAGAAGGTCATGGCTAATTTAGGAGCCTCTGACATAGACTCCAGGCTAGAGGAACAGTTGATTGATGGAATCCTCTATGCGTTTCAAGAACAGACTACTGAGGTAAGTAGCTGTCTGCATATCCTGTTTTGCCATAATTTCTTTTTACTTATTATATAGTAGCTATTAGTGATATAATGAATTGATTAGGAAAAATGATAACTCGACATTGTTGAATTATATTATCGTATTTACATACCATTTAAAGGTGGTGTTTTAAGTTGCACTCCATGTATGAAGAAAGTTCCTTTCTTGACTGCTCCACCATTAAGTTTCCAACTTGATTGCCCTCGCATGGTCTATTATGAATGGGTCATTCCATGCGAGAAAAGTGGTACCTGTTGCTGCTCTTTGATTGATAAGGCAGCTTTTTGTGATTAACTTACAGCTGAAGTTGTCCTCTTTCTTGTTGACTATTTTCGTCAGTTATAACTGCAGCTTGCTTAAAGGTTGACTTGCAACAAAATTCACATTACAGTTATTTGGTATCAAAAGATTCCCCATGTCTTACTCCGCTGTGTTGTAGATGCAAAATATGTGAAAATGTGATTACAAGCTCTTAAAAGCTCAAAAACGAACAGTTAATCGCACCCATCACAAAACCGCCGTAGATTAGAATCTCTTTCCAAAATGGCTCAAATGGGATGTAGTTGTACAAGATGGCTTCTGTTTACACTTTCACGCAACCTCATTCGTCGAAGTATTTTCACAAATATACTTCATGCATTCAATAAAACCATGTCTATTGTTCTTACACGTCTATTTTATCGTCATTGTAATGCTGTCACATTCATCACTGATATCTTATAACCTACCGTGAAAATTTGTTTAATTTTTTGACCTTAGCTCGAAGGAGTACATATCATTGTCTGATAAACATGACGAGCCTGTTGGTCACCTGTGATAATTGAAAAATGCTGCAGAAATTATTCGCGCTGTTTGGCAGGAAGTATGGGTCACATGATCAGATTACGACTAGACGATTAGACCAAGCCGAAACAAAACTGTAAATCTATATTTAATATTACATTTACATCTATATTTGATACGGGGTCTTCGGTAAAACCTGAAGTGTTTGTCATAAACTAGTGCTACAAGAAGTTTTATATTGAGCCTTTTATTGACCTTTCAATTTACATGAGAACATCATGTGACAAAACAATAACCAAATGTAATGACTACGTCAGAGAAATAAACTGATTCCAATCTACGGCGATTTCGTGATGGCTGCGATCAACTGTTCATTTTTTAGCTTTTAAGAGCTTGTAATCACATTTCCACATATTTTGCACCTACAACACAGCAGAGTAAGACATGGTGAATCTTTTGGTACCAAATAACTGTAATGTGAATTTTGTTGCAAGTCAACCTTTAAAGTTATTAGCAGGGCCACGACTGAACTTTAGTCAATATTTTTATAATGTTGAAGTAAAACAATTACATAATTCAGTGCGAACTTACTCGTATAACTTGAAAAATTAATTCCTTTTTAAGATACCACTCAAACAAATATCACCTTCAATTCATTGCGTACCACGAGCCGCGTAGTACAGCTTGGCACAGCGTTCGGGTATGGCCTGTGGCAGCGTGGGGAAGCTTTAGATGGCTTAGGAGAAAATGTTTCTGATTGTTGAGTATTAGCATTAAATTAGCATTTAACGAAAGGAGACAATCTGCTGGCTACATTGAGCTAATGGAAAACATGTTTACAGCCCGCACTCAGCTGTGTCAAAATGATGAATTTTTATTGCATTTTTTTCTTCACAATGACCAGTTGTGTCAGACATGTTACAGCCAAGAAGACTTCACAATTCGGCTGATTTGTGAAGCCTGGGTAGCTTTAAATGATGATTCACATCTGATGAGTTTTCACTGAGCAGTAGTACTAAGAACAGTGATTATTCCATTTCCAATATTAATAGTAGAGTAATAATGCTGTTATTCGTAGTATTCGTGATAACTCTTTCGATTCAGACATTGCTCAAGTTGTTGCTCATGGCAGTAGGGGAAGAAGCCATAAAAGTGTTTGAGTTCATTCTGCAACATGTCTGTAGACTTATTTTTATGGCATCAACTGATGTAAAATTTTATGTGGGTTAATTTGGTATCAAAATATTTTGTGGAGACATCGGGTTCAACAGTTATGACAACTTATGCTTGCCACTGTCCAACTCTAGGTTATGTTGAATGTTTAATTAAGAAAATTAATTTGGTGGTGAATGAATTAATCAGTTTAAGTCGAGTAAAAAACTTGCATGTAACAAGAAAGAATTAAATAACTCACACAAGATTACTTCATCTAGCTGCATTTAGAATTGGTGATCAACACTCGAAACAACTTTTAGTGTTAAACTAAAGACAAAACGTTGAAAATATTAATCACTTTGAGACTCGTTATATAAATTTGCATGTAGCACAGAGGAGTACCAAAAGTTGCAGTAAAGAATTGAATGACCTATATCACTAAAAATTATATTGCGTTTTTTGATATTTGAGCAATACTTCAACATCAGTTTCACTCATATTCATTATGAAACGTGTGTAATTGCGAAAAATAACATCCCTAGCCAACTTTAACTTGGTGTACAAAAGTTAACCTTAAGCCAACTCTCAACCTGTGGTGCTCACTGCATTAATAGTTTCGTTAGTAATTGCATCAACAACTCCTGACATTCACTTGCGACGATATCTGGTATTTAAAGTGCCCCTCAGCAGTTTATGTAATACGTTGCGCCCTCACCATACGATTTTGATTCGTTCTAGGGTTGGCATCGCATAGCGAAAGTGTCGTATAGAGGAGTACAGAAACCCACAGTAATTATATTATGTAAACATCCCCTAGTGAAAATCATCAAAATTTTATATAATTACTGTACATATAAAAATTAGTAACAAAATAGTATGTTAACTACAGTAACTACAGTAACTTTAGTGGTTATGATCTGCAAAAAATGTAATATCACTATGTGCAGTAGCGGCAGTAAGTACCGTATGGAGTTCTTGCCTTCGATGCAGACATATAACAAACTTTGAATTTAACTTAAATGAATTTAGCTTACTAAACCCACACTTAAAGCTAAGTTTTAGTATGTATTTCTAACTATTTTACTGAACTTCAACTTTTTCATCGCTAAAATTTTATCACCTATTGGTTTTCGGCTTTGTTTTCACTATAACTTTTAGCCGACCTCATTAAAACCTTTTTTAACCTAATTCTACAAGAAAGCCTCAGCGATGCTGTTCTTGAAAGTGGCCTCTCACATACCTGATTGACCATTTAATGGCAATCAAAAGAAAAAATGAAATTTTATTACTTCACATTTGGAGTGACGTGACTTAAGCTGGTACATGTAGTGGGTAGAGCAGAGAGGAAGCAAAAAAGGTATCAATGCTAATTATGTTACTGTACACTTGGAAAATAAATTTAATATATGTGTAAAGAAGTGGAGTTTTGTTAGCAGGCTAATAAAAGTTAACTGACCCCCGTTTGAAGGGATTGCAACTCCAACTTTGCTACGGGTTTTAAATGAAGAATATTACACCTTTTCACACGAGGAATGCTGAACTGAAATAAATCAGTCATTGTCTCTTGTTGAGGCGCTGTGAGAAGGTTTTCGGCGAACAGCATATCGGTATCTCTGTCATTTCGATGTAATGAGCACATCGACTGCCAAATTTGAATTTCGCGCAGCTTTTGTGGAATTTGTTTAGCGAAATAGGATTTGTATGGGGAGGACGAAAAACCATCGTGTTTCACCTAAAAAGCCGGAAAATTAGAATAACGGCATCGTAACTCGAGAGCGCACTCTAATGGTTGATCGTTGCATCGACATTTGGTTGCTACTAGAATGGTATGATTTCCATCATAAACATTATCTGCAAAATGAATGAACAAAGTGTGCAGGTGGTAAAAACAAGATGACTAAGATTTTTATGTTGAAAGCAAGCGATTTATCTCAAAAATGTTATCTCACATAATTTCTCTGTAGGATGTGGTCATGTTGAATGGGTTTGGAGTGGTAGTCAACTCATTGGCCAAGAGATGCAAGCCTTACCTCCCACAGATCTGTGGTACCATCCTCTGGCGTCTTAACAATAAATCTGCCAAAGTACGACAGCAGGCAGCCGATCTCATCTCACGCATTGCAGTAGTAATGAAGACTTGTCAAGAGGTAAACTGTTGTGTAAAGTTATTGTATAATTTGTGTATATGCATATGTACATGTCAGGCAATGGTTGTATCTCGATTTTGACAGTTATTTTCTGAATATTGATGACAGGAGAAGCTGATGGGTCACTTGGGTGTCGTGTTGTATGAGTACCTCGGAGAGGAATATCCAGAAGTGCTGGGTAGTATTCTTGGAGCGCTCAAGGGTATTGTCAATGTGATTGGTATGACGAAGATGACTCCTCCAATCAAGGACCTACTGCCCAGACTCACCCCTATTCTGAAAAATAGGTATGATTATGCATTTGCAAGCCATGACGCTTATTCTTTTCTCTTGTTTTTTTAGTGTTTAACTCAATTATAATCATTACCATCTGTGATTTTAGTTGGTTTTGGCACTAGTGATTTGTGGTGACATGTTATAGCAGTTGAAGGATTACTACGCTTATATTTAAACATTAAGTATTTGTAATACTACCTCTTCGTTACAAATTACAGTAAGCCCTCAAAGTAAAATCAGTGTGGTTCACCAGCAACAGTAATAATGCAATTGTTGTTAATTAAATAAAGAGACTGCAAGAAACATAAAAACTACACACAGGTCCTGTGATTTTTGCGATTTGTATGAATGCTGCAGAAGTAAAACTAAAATTGTCATATGTCAGCAATCACATATTATGCAAAACTAATTTTATTTGATGTTGTGTAATCAAGACTGCTCTTTAATTCACATAATCACCTCACAAAGCGACAGATTTCGAGTTTTCTACTTTTTGCGCAAGCACTTCCTGTCGCCTCTCAGAACCATCTTCATGCAGCGCTCGTGTTTAGACTTGTGTAGTGCGAGCCACTTTCTGAGAAGTATTAGTTGCTAAGTTATGCATGACAATCGCTATAAAACATTTGCGGGGTGTTATGTACTTCATGATACACTGCTGCATACATGTGAACTAACCATTGCATTGCCAAGCACAAATGTACAGCGCGTTACTTCTCTATATAATTATATTTAATACTATATTTGATGCCTACGGGTTTGTCCCGCAGTTACCAGTTATAAAGTTACAAATAATTGTTGTCGGCTTTCCTGATTTTATCATTCCTATATTGTTTTGGGTTTGTGTAGACATGAGAAGGTGCAGGAGAATTGCATTGACCTTGTGGGTAGGATTGCTGACAGAGGCTCAGAGTTTGTGCCAGCCAGAGAATGGATGCGCATCTGTTTTGAACTCCTTGAATTGCTCAAGGCCCACAAGAAGGCTATTAGACGAGCAACTGTGAACACTTTTGGCTACATTGCCAAGGCTATCGGGTAATTATATATGGTCTCATTTTTGTTCTTTACATTATGCTCTGCTTGTCGTACTGCCAACCAGACTGTGCAATTACAAGTATGTCACTGGGCTCATTGATAAGTTGAACTATTAAATAGAAATGATAGGAGGATTTGTATAGCTGACAAATGCTTAAAGTAAATATTTATGATCATGTTCCGTACAGACAGACGTATGTTATCGGTATTCTCAAGGGACTCAACATGTCTATTTTAGACCACACGATGTGTTGGCCACCCTGTTGAACAATCTGAAAGTGCAAGAGAGACAAAATAGGGTTTGTACAACAGTTGCTATTGCCATTGTGGCAGAGACCTGTTCCCCCTTCACCGTATTGCCAGGCCTAATGAATGAGTACAGAGTGCCTGAGCTGAATGTTCAGAACGGAGTCCTCAAATCAATGAGCTTCATGTTTGAGTACATAGGAGAGATGGGCAAGGACTATATTTACGCAGTGACAGGCCTGTTAGAAGATGCCCTCATGGACAGGTAGATATTGCTGGGTAACCAGAGTGCCTGGTTTGATTAGTTCAGTGATAAGAGGTTGTTTTCTTTGGCTACATTATTGCAACCTGATGTATATCTAGGTTCTGGGTTGTTTTAGGGACTTGGTGCACAGACAGACTGCCATGTACACAATACAGCACCTGTCGCTAGGAGTCTATGGTTTTGGATGTGAAGACGCCCTTAATCATCTCCTCAACTATGTTTGGCCCAATGTGTTTGAAACATCACCACACGTCGTACAGGCATTCATGGGCTCCATTGAAGGCATGCGATTGGGACTAGGACCAGCCCGAGTCATGCAGTATGCATTACAGGTAGGACAAGATTTTTGCCTTAGCTATTATACTGATTGTCATAGAGCCGCAGCCATAGAGACCCGCTGATGCATATGATCTGGTCTAAGGATCTACAGTAAAACCCCGGGATGTGACATCCGTTCTAGGGTTGGGATTGTAAAGTGAAATCCCAGTATGACAGGGCCTTTTCCTCCTTAATAAAGCTTCTATTTTGGAGGAAAACCTATGCAAAGAAGCATGTTTCTGACAACAGCTAAAAATCTTTATGAAATGACCCATGCACCTGTCATTAGCACTGTCCTTTAGGCGAGTTGTGAGAATTTTCTCCTGGTTGTTTGTGCAATAAATTTAGCAAGATGTCAGAGTTGTTGGGTGATAAATTTAACCCTTTTAAGGGCGAAGCAATTCTAATGTCGCCTGTATTTTGCACTCTTTCAGACGAATCGACATTAATGTCGTCGGCTTCAGCATTTTTGCTAAACTGTTTTTCGTATACGTCAAATTATCAGACCGAGTTAGACAAGGAACCACTTTGATTTTAAAACAGAGAAGGTATCATTATTAGTTGTTTCGATTATGTCACTTTCAGAGTTATAAAGAAAAACTGTATAACTAGAAAACAGACAATGTTTCTAATTTTTAAAGTTAGAATATGCTATAACAATGGCTGCTATTATGTCGTACGGTGTTCCTGAAGGGTATTCTCATCGTTCTTCGAAACGCATAGAAGTCTTCAGGTAGGATTGTGAACCACATGAGTGAGTCTGAAAACAATGGATGTGATGATATAAACCGTAGTAATTTTGAATCAGAGTGTAGTTCTGATGATTGTGATGATAGATCTTCTTAGGTACACTGCCACTAGAATCATGGCAACCACTACAGTAAAAATGAAAAAATTGTTATTGACGTAACCAAGTTATTATTACTACTATTTTTAGACACTTTTCTATTGATCACTTTCTATTATGGGTTCGTAAAGATCAAACGATGTCAGTGGTGGGCAAACAGAGGTAGCGTTCAATTAAAGAATAGCGTTCAATTAAAGGGTAACATTCAATTAAAGGGTGGCGCTGTATTTTTCAATCCTTTTTCTTTAGTGGTGTTTTATTAGGGGTGACAATCAAATAAAAATGTTGTTCAAATAAGGATGGGGTTCAAATCGAGGTTTTACGGTATGCTAATTCTCCACTCTGCTTGCTGTAAATCCCAGATAGTGTCTCATATCGCCCTAATTTTTTGTGTGAGGAGTTCAGCCAATAACGTATTGGCATCGCAGTAATTCTTTTTCACTCATAAGGCAGGGAAAATTCCGTAACCTGGAGCCAGAAAACAATATTCCATATTGTAACCTGAAAAAAACTATCCTAGAGTCACCGTATCCCATGGTTTCGCTGTGTGTTGGCGTGGCTGTTGATTTTTTGACAAGTATACTGTTTCAATTTTTCATCAATATATCTGTAATATCAGCGATAAATATTTTGCCTTGTTTGTAGGGTCTGTTTCACCCTGCAAGAAAGGTAAGAGATGTTTATTGGAAGGTGTACAACACCATCTACATTGGCGCGGAACATGCTATGGTGCCTGCATACCCGCGAATGGAGAATGATGATCGCAATACATACATGAGATATGAACTGGACTATGTCTTGTAGAGTTGCCAAATCATTTATCATATTTTTGTATTTAATTTGAGTCATATTATTTGAAGTTGTATGTGGTGTAGCAACCCGTGTGTCATGCTCTATTTCGGTCAGCTGCCATGTACATTTTACTTACTTTGTACATAAACTATTAGAATAAGATGTTATAATTGTATTTTCATCTAAAGCTAATAATCAACCATATAACATCAGCAATGAGTTTAGCTGTAGGAGTTAGCTCTGTGCTTGGGGATGAAGAAGAAGCCTTGCGGAACTGGGCCAAGAAGCATCTCACTAAAATAACAAAATTATGCTATGCAATAGTATAGTGGAGACAGACGATTCCTTTTTCAACTCAAGAGTGGTATTTTAGAACAATGCACAACCGTAACCATAAAATGGCTTGTTCAACAAGAAGGTAGTTTACTGGCATTGTCACAGCATATAAAACCAAAGCACAAAAATGGAGATTTATTGGTGAATTTATTTGTCTGCTAAAAACTGGATGTGAAAATGCGAAAAAATGTCATTTATCTCAGCTGTTGAATATTTACTAAAAATTATTTTCTAAGTTGCATAGGATTTTGTATTAGTTCCACAGATATTTTTGATGTAATGTGTTACCTTATTTTAACCCAGTCAGCAGAGTTTGGACTAGCCATGAGCGTTTCAAGGTCATCTCTGCCAAAATACGGCGAAGGTCTCTCATTGATTTTTTGTGGCAATCGCTCTAGAATGCCTACTGGAATATATCTAAAAGCAAACACAAAAACCTGGTGGCACCAACCAATGGATGACAAGCCTGAAGATGTGCTGATATAATTGGTCATTACAAAATAAAATGCGATGTAATGCAGATCTCCCCAATGTATAGAGAATATATTAGTATATATGCCTCAGCACACCTGTGCAGAAATGACAACCATTCCAACATAAATCTTCGGGTTGTCTCCACTCCCTGATGATCAGAACCCCAGTGTTCGAGACCATAGTTTGAGAAATCTCTCAGGATATCTAATCTCTCACTTGAGGATATATCCCAGTGTCGCTGTTCTTTTATCTCAGTAAACAGCCATGGCTTAATAAGAGCTCCCCTGTAAATTTTAAATGACCCCCATTACAATATGATATAGGTTATGACAATATATATTATATGGTATATGACAATATGATTAAGCTTCTTCAAATACATGTAGGCTAGTTAAAACCACACATCTATTATAATAAAAAGGCATTGGAGCATTTAACGAGACTGCACAAATGTCTATGGGATAAAAATTCAAACATATTCGGATCATTTTAAAAAGCTGAAGGCAGTAGCAGCGAGGTCTTGTTGTATCATATATATTTACAATATATTTAAATAAATATAATTAGCATTGACATTCTGCCAGATATATTCAAACAAATATAATTAGCATTGACATTCTGCCTGATATAGAGACAAGATTGTAATGTATTTTTAACAAATTTGTGACATGAAATCAAATGGAAAATCTCTTCAGCTGCCATAAAGGAATCTCACTAGAAAGTCCTGGGAGCTAAACTGGAAAAATGAAAGATTCATAATGGTGACCAACCGATATACACTATACTATAGAGCTGAGTGCTTACCAACCTTAACCCCCCTCACTTCACATGAATACTTCCCCTACTTTGTTAGCATCGTACCACCTTATTTGTAAGGATTGCCTCACCATCTTGCTAACAACACCCAGCCTAATTTGCTAGCATTATTGTACCGCACTTACTAGCATTGCCTGACCTACTTGCCTTGCTAGCACCACCTCACTGACATCATTAGTATTGTCCAAACTACCTTGCAAGCATCAACTCATCTACCTTGCTAGCATCAACTCGACTACCTTGCTAGCATCAACCCACCTACCTTGCTAGCATCAACTCGATTACCTTGTTAGCATCAACCTACCTACCTTACTAGCATCGACCCGCCTACCTTGCTAGCATCAACTCGACTACCTTGCTAGCATCAACCCACCTACCTTGCTAGCATCAACTCGACTACCTTGCTAGCATCAACCCACCTACCTTGCTAGCATCAACCCATCTACCTCGCTAACATCGACCCGCCTACTTTGCTAGCAACAACCCGCCTACCTCGTTAGCATCAACCCACCTACCTTGCTAGCAACAACTCACCTACCTTACTAGCATCATGCCACCTACCTTACTAGCATTGTCTCACCTACCTTGCAAGCATTGTCCCGGCAACATCACTCTTCATGGCTTCATTGTAGTCCTCGAATGACAGAATATCACCTCCACCATACAAAGGCATGGGACTTGCTGCCTTAGCACACTTGTCAATATAGGCCCAGTCTGCACTTTTTGTGTACCGCTGTTCTCTCGACCGACCGTGCAGCTGAACGTATAATCAACCGATTGTTGAAGTTTTTTAAATAAAAAGCAAGTGGTAAAATATGTGCGGACATTACATGAAGGTGCAAGCTAGGACTTGTAAAATGCATGATCAAGAGTTGAAACAATAGATACACAGTTCTTGGGTGTAGAGTATGGACCAATTCTATTGCAGTCTGTTCTCGTAACAAACACGACACCAGTAACTATATATATATGGATAGCGAAATATTAGCTAATCTCAAACTGAGCTCAAGTAAAAAATCAACTGATACCAATGAATATAAAACGATGGCACTGAAATATGTGTTGCAAGACTTCTCGCTGCTCACAAAAAAAGCTAGTGCTGTACAGAGACAAATAAAAGGAATGAACTTACGGTTGTCATAGTAATGCCCCATTCCCTTAGCTTAACCACCAGACTATCCGCAGTGTTTTTTGTCTCAGAAATGCCCGTACGAATCTTGGCTGTAATAGGCACATCCGATACTTGCACCATAGAGTGAACTATCTCATGGAACCTGTTCATCCTCCTCATCAACGCTGATCCAGCACCCTTCAATAACACTGTCTTAACAGTAGCAGTCCATATGAATAATGTTTAGAATTGGAAATTAAAAAATGACCAATGACAATCCAGAAATAGTGAAACAGTAATAAAACAAGACTGCCTTCCTGAAAAATCATAAAATGCACTAATGTTCGTCAAATAAAAATACATTGAGACAACTGAAATATATTTTTTGGCATTGCACACTAGATTAAAATTACCTGATCAAATATCAATTCGATGGGGCAGCCTACATTGATGTCTATGAAATCAATTTCACAAGTTTCTGTAAGAAGTTGTGTGCACTTTGACATGGAGTCAGCAAAAGCTCCACACAGCTGCACCCCGAACAAGTCTTCTGAACTATGCCTCTTAACCAGCGCCCATTCAGATGAAACTCCTTGTAAGAGTTTGGTAGCGAGTGCCATCTCTCCACAGGTTATATCTGCTCCATATGTTTTACAGACACGGCGAAATGGCAGGTTTCCTAACTAAAACAAGCATATATGTTACTGAATTCCAAAGGCTAACAATAATATTACCTTTACCAACATTACGCAATAAATATTCAAAGATAGCCAAATAATACGTGCATATAAATCACCTACCGTTGTCAAGGGAGCTAGATAAAGCTTATTCTTAAAATCTATCGTCTTCTTTTCTTTTGGTTTAATAGTAAATTCGTCCTCATTTGTAATGGGGCCGACATTTGAAGTTTCCAGATTTCCATTAGGTGATAAGGTTTCTTGGGCCTTTGTAACCATTTCTTCTGAACTATTGTCCGCAATTGACTCATTTTGTACAGAAGCAATGTCTTTTTTCTTGACACAGTTCAGCTCAAAATTCCGTTTTGTTATCTTTTGAACGATGGCACGAGCATCCTCAGTTGCGCTTTCTGCTCTTGTAAAGTCATATTTGTGTTTTCTCAGTAAGATTAAATTATCCTTGCTGAGATTGTTCACTGACCTGCCATTAACAATTGCCGACTGTTCAATATTTTTAAACTCTCCATCGATTTCCTTAATGTGGTTTTTGCCAAAACGACAAGCAAAACTGTATGGACACTTTCCCAAATGCTTAAAATTATAGCAACTTCCTGAGATATCCTCAGGTTTCTTGGAGAGAAAATCAGCGACATCATGAGAAAACTTACAAGTGTCTCCATATGTGCAAACTGTATCACACAAGAAAGACTTGCACAGTCGATCAGCGGGATCCCGTCTCTGATTGCTAAATTTCTCACGCTGCTTATTTTGGCCTCTATTGCGCTTCTTTTTTGGTTTCACACTCTTATCAATATCTTCCGTATCTTCAATTTGCCGTTTGCTTGTGGGATTGGCATCCTCGGAGGGTGCGGCAGCATCTTCAGTTTGAGGTTCAACTTTTGTAAGATCTGGTGAACTGGACACCAAATACCTAAAAAATATTAAAAACATGAAACCAAACTATATTACACAATATACTAAATGACTGCAAAGTGTTAACATCAAAAAATAAAAATTCATTTTATGTACTAGTATATAAAACTCACTTGGACAGGATAGGAGCTACACCTTTCATCTTTCAACAGTTTCAAGCAGACTGCATTAGGGTTGCAACTGTAATAATTATAATGGCAAATACATTGCAAGCATGCATTTGCAGAAACTAAAGACTTGTCTATGGTCAGTAGCTGAAACAGGCAATTCTGATACTAAGAGTAAGTGTTAAAGCAGATAAAAAAAATGTTTTCCTATAAGAAGGAAGGAGAAACTTTCATGATAAATTACAACATCAGTGCTGACTATGTTATTCCACTTGAAAACATCAGAAACAAAAATGTCATTTCAGTTTCCATGAAATAGTTTGTTGTGGTTAATGAAGTTGTCAATAGTACTTCAGCACAAACTCCAGTAAATTCAAGACCATCCGATTGCCATGTGAGTAAACCCCATAGTTATAGCATCTCCTGTTGTATGTATGGGTATATAATATACTTTCACCATACTTCTAAGATTTATATAAAGTAAATATATAATAAATAGGTTAACTTCATTCATACTTTAATCTAGACAGTTGAAATGTAGGTTTTTACCTTGATTTATGATACTGATATAAAGTCCAGCACAGGACTGGGCTACTCGTCTTGTTTTTAATGTTACTAATGGTACTGGACTTTCAAAGCAATCTTAAATATATAAATAACATTTACATGTAAGACTTTTGAAATAAATAGGAAACAATACAGTTGTACAATTAAATACTGCAATTGTTATTTATTAGCTCTCAAATAATGTGTTCAGATATGAGCATAAAACCTTTGTTCCAACATTTTTGGCTTTAATATCTCATAATTTATATCTTTCTCAAAACAGTGGCAAAGCACTTGGCTGGGTAAAGGTTGCTGCTGACATTATAATCAGGGTAGTCAGCCAGTGTTAATCCAAAATATTGGCGCTGATCCTTACTATCGAATTTGGTGATAAATGAAAGGTTATTCACTCTAAACAAAGCCGAAGTTATAGACATCATGTCTCTTGTACGAGGTCAGTTCACGAGGTCAGTTTACAGTATAATTAAGTAGAGGTAAAAGCTTTCACTACTTGGTTACTGTGATTTAGTAAAAGAATTACTATTCCAGTAGTTACTAGTTATTATTCGCAGCTGATGCAGCATTTCTGAAAGGCTCAACATTCAATGTATGATAGATTTATTATTTAGTGCAGAACTGATACGCAATCCCAAATAAGTTATCAAATTTACTGTGTAAGAATCTCATTTCAATAAATGGTGAGAAAATAATTCCAGGACAAAATCAAACATTGTTTTCATAGCATTTAGTTTCATTATTAAATACTTGTAACATATTGCTAGTATAAAAAATTCAAGTTAAGAGTTTAGTTTACAAGCAAGTTTTAGAAGAATCAACTGTATAATTAACGTATTTAGCTTTGCACATAAAGGTTATTTTTAAAATACATTTTTGAGATACTACTCGAGCAGAAAAGCACATTTGTGCAGGCTTGTTAACTCTCAAGCATTGGGCGTGAGACTCACGCAATCACATTGAAAAAAAAAGGAAAATGAGTGAGAAACGCGTGAGATTTTTGCCTCAACTTTATATATACTAGGTATCACTGATACATCAATTACCCCAAAACCAAATCTCAAGCATTGCCCCACTCTTGGGTTGGCAAGCCTGCATTTGTGATTAAACGACATTTATTGCTTGGCTTTGTCCTAGCCTTGAAACAAAAATGGTACAAAATTACAACGATGTATGGTCGCCTAATTATGCAAATAAAGATACCAAAAATGTTGTAAAACAAAAATAATTATAAACAATGACAGCAATTAACAAGTATTCAGTGCCAAATAGTGCATGAAGTCAATTTGTTTAAGAGGAATTATCAGAGCTAAAACCAATTAATATGACTTTTATTAAACAAAAGCTCCCTAAAACACAAAGATATATAATGCGATAAAATGCGTGCGACACGGCACAAAATCTTCTAACGTATCTCCATGCTTTCAAGGATTTTGGAATGAACATCAACTATATTTTTCGGCCGACCAGAGTCATGCCAGAACTCGCCAAGAGCGTACATCGCCATACCATGAGTTGGCCTATCTCGATTCGACCAACGTGCATACACATTAACGTATGCGTATATGCATGTGTATTACACACGCATACACCGAATTATACCATCCCTGAAATAGCCAAGGTCATTTATTAGCGTAGCAACTTGAGCGCCATCTTGAATTATGCTACATGGTTAAGCACCTCTTTATAGGTAGTAACCCAGCAACGTTGTACAACATTTAATCTCAATGAGCTTGTGGGTGCTTTTATCTATCGCCAATCTTAATTAACTTATATATCAAAGTCAAGATAAAAATCTAAATATTCATTCAAGCTATACAACAGTATATCAAAGTCAAGCTAGCTAAAGATCTACAGATTCATAGGCTATAAGTTTTTGTTGCAGATGGCTATTGGCATGGTTTCAACAATAGGTAGACAACTCTATATGGGCTCTATATAATTTGCGTTTCTTATCATCAGATGTTTCCACTGGATTTAAGGGTATTATTGGCATTGCTCACCTTACCAGCCCAGCAAATTTTAGCTTTAAAACTTATTGACTATCTAATAAGAGATCACAATAGGTTTTACATCACCAAAAACAAAAAACTGGTCAAAACTGTTGTATACATTTGACTAAAATCTTGCAACCTACATTGCTTTTATCGAAAAGTGGTTGGATTGGCCTCGAGCCTAGATTAGCTTTAGCTATTGCGCCAGTAGGTTTCAACACTCAATATATCTTGATTTGTGATATATTTATGTGTTATTCGTTGAAATAGACCAAAAACAAACTATAAGTTTTAACTACAGTATGTTTGACCACAAAATTTATTTGTGATTTACAAAATAAATGATTTATGCATAGAAAATGAGCCAGATGCTTGGATGCTAATACAATTCTCAATGGCATTATATACAAAAATTATATAATGAATTAAACAACTAAATGCCTTCGAGCTGTACAAATTGTATCCATATATAAAGCAAACTATAAATCTTAATTACATTATACTTGACCATCAAATTGGTGTGTGATTCAGAAAATAAATTATCTATGCATAAAAAATTAATGAGCCAGATGCTCTGATGATCCTAATATCTAATAGCATTATAGTATATATAAATAAATCTATATATATATATTTCTCAAAGTATGTGTGTACGCATTCCGGCGATAGATCATAAAATCTTGGTATAAAGGTTCCATACCGGAGAGGATTCGATCTCGGGACCTGACATTCATCAGACCGATGCACCATTCACTAAACCACAAATATTGAATTGCTACCTTGCCAATATAATTCAGTATATGAGAGCAAATACCCAACATATTTGCGTACGACACGGGTCATAGCATAACGTCACGAGAAGCTGTTCACTCACATTATTAAAAGTACTGGCTGATAGCGCGCACCCGATAACTCTCACTACTTCTCATTGTTTATAAGACAAAACACTTTTCTCATGATATGTAGTTTGAAAGTTACAATGGCAAATGTTGTTATATGTTAAATACAAATCAATTTTCTGTTCAAAGTCTTTTCTATTACCCGAACAACGCCAGGTAGCACAGCTAGTATATATATAAATCTCAATGTTTTCCCATCTATTTGTCCGTACTTCCGTCTGTCTAGCTATAGTGATAAAGTCTTAAGACTAGCTACATACTGACATGACTAGCCGGGCATCCAGCTATATGTAGTTATGAGTTACTAGTTACTATGCCGTTCTTAATGATTATCAAGAACGTAACGCTCAGTCTTGTAGTTTCGTCATTCGCAGTCCGTATCTTGTGCTCTGTGCTTTTTGTTCTTCTGTCACTAGGGTATTTTTCTTTGCTACATATTCTTACCCATCCCGTTCTACACTGGCTTACATATTCTCATATACAGTGTTATGTGACCATTGGCTTTCCATGAAAGCTGGCTTGCATATTACTACGCTAATCCCAGGATAGCTTGATGCATATGGCTATTAGAAATAGCTGAGTTTAGCAAATCCATAACAATAATTTAGTATTAATTTGTATTAGTAATATTTTGCAGTTTAGATTAAGAGTACGACATAGCAGAAAATAAATAAAATACACCTGCAAGTACCTCCCTCATCTACAACTCTACTTGGTTTGTCGCGAATGTCGATGTTGATGATGATGATAATGACCTCTTTATTGATTAAAAATAATACATAAACAAAAACAGAAAAATGCCACTTTTTGCGGGCCAAGACGAATGGTTAATATTCGAGAGTGTATAAATACAATCTATAGTGTAATTGTTTCTGTACAGATTTTCAAAGTGTTATAATGATATAATATTGTAATGATAATATAATAATATATACAGAATGATACTTAAAAATAAAGATTGCATGAGTATTAGATTGGCAATTTCGAAGTTTATATTCTATGTGTGATTGTGCTGTGTCCTCTGAGATTTGGTGTCTGCAGCTCTCGTTTCTATTCCATTAACAACAGACGGCCCTAGTCGCCACAAAACTGAACCTCAAGCACCAGTTTGTAACTGTAGGCTTTAGCGTTGCCAGTTACTCCCCAGTAGAGGTATAGCCTTGTTACAGCTTGGCCTTGGCTGTCATTTGGATTGAATATTGTTAGAACATCAGTCTTTTCGTGAGATTAAGGAACGAGATGACTGATTTTCAGTTTTCTGTTGAAGGGTTAGTATGAGCTCTGGCGACATCATAGTCTGCACAGATTTGCACAGTCTGCATAGGTTATTAGTTTTTACCAATCCTCTGGTAAGTTGTAATCGCTCTTCGGTGTATAGAAGGCGTATAAGGGGCATGTTTGCCAGTAAATGTAGTGATTCGCTGAGAAGGTTGTAGTGAGCGCCGAAGAACAGTTTAATAGGACCATGCAAAAAGAGCTTAATCTTGTGATCCCATAAGGTTACACCATAGAGTGATTTTAGCATGATAACTTGTGCGAGGATTCTTCTTGATGATTCTGGGTTAAGCCCAGTGTAAATGGAGGGTTTCAGCATATCCATACGTTGAGTGAGACATTTGGTACTCATGCTGCATTGTGTCTCAAAGGTCAGGTTTTCATCTACGGTTATACCCATAGATATATATACCTAGATTGGCCAATAGGGAAAAAGCCTGTCAGACCAAAATAGCACGACGCAACGTCACTGTATTGTACCTCACGCTTGACTGCACTGCTGTTTACAATGAATCTAATGGGAAGAAGGTAACAAAATTACATTTAATTTCACATAAAAACCTTCTTGTATACATAATCCAGTAAACTAAAGCAATTCTGTGATAATATCTGATAACCACCATAGATTAAAACTATAAAAGCTATGAATTGTTGCACACAAATCATGAGCCATCATGGCTTTATTTGCAACCCTCTCTTATCCCCATTCTTTCTTTTACCCTTCTCCAAAGAATAAGTTAGAAGGGGAAAAGAGAGAAGGGGAATGGAGAGGGGAGGGGTAATAGCCCACCCACTCAAAGAGCCAGACCTTGGCTAGGTAAATAGACTAATATGCTGAACTAAATATGACTAAATATGATGAGTATGCAAGTATGTCAGAAGTCAAAAATGAGACAGAATGATTATTTTACAGCTGGCTAGGTCACCAAAGCTGAATTGTAATGATTGTATCACTAGCATCATGGATGTTACCAACGTTGATGTAAACCAAGCAACGAATTCCCTAATTACAGCTAAGAATCGGGGTGGCTTGACTTTGTCTTCGCCTGTGGTGATTGAGGTTTGCAACCACAGCGAGAAAGCGACAAGAGTGTTGCTTAGTAGTGCTGGATTGGTGAAAAACTTTGCCAGGCTAGCACTAATTGCCACCACTAAGAAGCCAGTCACGAAAGGGCAATACCAAGTTATTTGTACAGTATGCAAAAGCAAGTTAAAGGTTGACTTGCAACAAAATTCACATTGCAGTTATTTGGTATCATAAGATTCACCATGCCTTACTCTGTTGTGTTGTAGGTGTGAAATATATGAGAAGGTGATTACAAGCTCTTAAAAGCTAAAAACTTATACAGTCATACTTCAACTTACGAGCTTAATGCGTTCCGAGACTGAGCGCGTATGTTAATATACTCGCATGTTGGTGCAATTTATTTACATATCAAACAATTAAATATATATTGCTTGGTTTCCATACTCTAAAAATGCAAATAAAGCACTCAAAACAAGATATTGTAACAGAAAGAAGATGTTGGTTATTGTCATAATTTACCACATGCTTTCAAAAAGCAACAATCAAAAAATAATACAAGGAAATGTGATTATTTAAAATGTAAAATTAAATACATACAATAGCAGCTAATGCTAGCATTTGCGAGAGAGGGAGATATGAGTTATCCTTCATTGCAACAGTTGTCTTTGATAAATTTGAATTTTATCAATGTCTTAAAAGACAAACTCTAATGTTGGTATGGTATTGGCCTTCAATCTAGCTTTTTTCCCAATACCAGGTGATACTTGGTAGCTTTCACTAGTGAAGTGGTCTGAACAAAGTACAGAAGATTTACTTGGGGTCCACTGTTCTCGTCTCACTGCTTTAATCCAGGCATCCTTGCGATCAGCAGCAGTAGCAAAACTTAACAAGTAATAAAAGATACATACAATTAGTGGTGTTTTTTGCTCATTGGATTATTGACTTTTTGCCTTTGAGAAGTGTAGCATTAACCTTGTCAAATAATGGAAACTTTTAAGCCTGATTATAGCCAAAGATAACCATGCTCCAAGCCATGCTCATGTAGTATGTTCATGAATTCTCCCAACGATTAGCAGGGTGAATGTTTGTTATATTGTCCTACCTGTGGAAGCTTTTCTCTGGGCATTTTCTTGGATAATTGGAACATCCAAAAGCAACGCAGCAATTCTTACTAGTCCTCTCAGATGACTGTGAGCTTGATGAATAATGGTGAGATCGCTGCCAAAATAGCAATGAATATGAATTCCATTCTGACTTAGTGATTTATAGCAAAATGGTATCCAAATTAATGACTCAAGCATCACAAAGTAGCAGTATTACACAAGCAGCTCCTTGGGCAAAGTTAAGGAAACCTTCCAAGAGAGAGTCAATCAGTTAATGAATCAAACAAGTTGAAGTTGATAGTAACTTGACAAACAATAATGTCTGCTGATTTGATTGTCTTCAATAATTTTTTCAAACTGTCAAATATGGGGAAAATATGTCCACTATTGGTATGAAAACTGTTCTAGTTTTTACTATAAAGCCTTACAGCTGATATTTAGGAGTTCCAAGCCTATCTTTGATATTAAAAGTAGTAAAAAACTCACCTTAGTAGCAGCTGACACACCCTTCTCAGCTTCAGCCATTGTAAACTAATGATGAATCTTGCGGTCAGTCAAGCGTAAGGTACAATATGATTACGTTGCGTCATGGCATTTAAGTCTGACAAGGCCACCAATGGGGCTAGCTATTATTGGCCAATCTAGGTATATATATCTATGGTTATACCAAGGACCTTGAAGGAGTTAAAAAATTTTATGTTGTTAGTATTTATAATTGGGGATGTGAGATCTCCTTTGAATACCCCAATCTCAGTTTTCTGATAGTTGATGAGTAGGTTCCAACGATCCATCCAAGTTTGTATCTGTTGGCAGTTGTTCTCAATTTTCGTCTGAATTTCTGTCGAGTCTCTTCCAGTCATTAGGACATTGCAATCATCAGCATATTGTAACCTTGTACCGGCTATGTTTGACAGCATGTTTCTTATGTATATGATGAAGAGAAGTGCAGATAGCACACTCCCTTGTGGAATACCTATCTGACATTTGGAAGATGGGTGGATATAGTTGTTGATTTTGAGGTTGATTTCTTGCTCGAAGAGAAAGGAGTCAATGACATGGAAGTAGTTACCTCCCAGTCCTAATTCTTGCAGGCGGTAAAGCATGTGTTGGTGATTAACTGTGTCAAAAGCCTTTTGAAGGTCTAAGAACTGTGCAGCTGTACAAAATTTGTTCTTTTGAGTAGTGAGTGGTTTCAGTTAAAACATTGAGTAAATACATCAATGTGCCTCTTCCCTGCCTAAATCCAAACTGAGAGTTAGATATCAGTGACCAGGTTTCAACAAGTAATCTGAGACGCTGTTCCATTATCCTCTCTAGCCTTTTCCCAATGTGAGAGCTTATTGTGATGGGTCTGTATGAGCTGACATCCTGATAGTCTAGCTTCTCAGGTTTTCTTAAGAAAATAACGAGATTTGATGAATTCCACGGCCATTGATGGGCTGAAAAAACCTCGTTAAATAAGCAGTGCAGGGCAATAAAAAATAAGTTCTTTCACTGTTTTAACATTTTCGAATAACTTCCATCAAAATCAGAGCTTTTTCTTAAAGTTTATAGTTTGGTAAGAGCTTGTGTTATCTCATGAAT
Organism: Watersipora subatra; assembly: GCF_963576615.1. Taxonomy (NCBI): domain Eukaryota; kingdom Metazoa; phylum Bryozoa; class Gymnolaemata; order Cheilostomatida; family Watersiporidae; genus Watersipora; species Watersipora subatra. The sequence continues at coordinate 10,866,877 of NC_088708.1, read as the reverse complement.
TGTGATGGGTTGATTCAGCTGTCGGAGCTGGTTGTTGTATGATGGTATGGCAGATTTTTGGGTCAAAGTTAGTGGCGTCTGAGGAAAAAAGTTACTTGATTCTCAAAATCTTTTGTTGAACATGTGCGCTGCCTTGCCTGCGTCGTTTTCAATGATCTCTCCATTTGTGCCGATAAGATCTCTTACAAGGTTATCTCCCTGTTTATGAAACAAGGACTCAAATTCCTTCCAGAAGTTTTTTCCATTGTGGTCATCGAGTTTCATAGATTTTGATTCATGGTAACTTTGCTGTGCTGCAGATAGTGTTGCTTTGAATTGTGTTTTGATTTGGTCTAGTTTATTTCCATTTTCATATGAAGATCTATATTTGAGCTGTCTTCTTGCCTCCCTGAGTTGTGTTGACAGCTCAGAAAGTTTTTTGTTCCAGTAAGGTTTATTATGGGTGTTAGATACTGCCATTGGAACAGAGAGCTCTTTACACTTGAGTAATATACTTTTGAGGGTCTTGCAGATGTTCTCAGGATCAGATGTACAAAAGTCTGACATGCTTTTCTCGCACATTGTTTCCACTGTGCAGCTGAACGAATACCAGTCTGCCTCATTCCATCTATAGTATTTGGATGGTATGACTGTGGGTTTTTGTCTGTCAACTGTAAGGATTACTGGGACATGCCCTCTATGAGAAGCGCCGGTGAATAGTTCAACTGTGTCGTCAGTAAACTGATTCCTGCAATGTCTGGCAATGTCTCATTAGCAACAAATAGGTCAATGAAGCGTGATCCACTGTTGCAAAAGAAGGTGGGTTTGTCGTGTTTGTAGACAACCTCCAGGTTTAATCTTTAAATGAAGTTTATTAATGTGACTCCCGCTCAGTTCTGTTTATGATCTCCCCATGATCCATGACGGGCATTACAGTCACCAAGTAACATAAGACCATCTATTTTTATGTATGGTATCTGGTTAATGATGTTCTAGGTGGTTGCTAGAACTTGTTTTAGTTCATCAGTTCCATCAGGCAGAGCATACACAGAGCAAATGAAGTAGCAAAGGCCTGCAATCTGGTATATAATGACTATCACGTCCACATTTAATGGCTCCAGTTCGGTGTATCTAGTGACATGGATGTCATTTTTCACCAGCAATGCCACTCCACATTGTTTAGTGCTAATTGGGTTGGGTCTAAGAATGCATTTCATGTTTGGTAGACTACCATGTGGAAGATCAGCTATTTTTGTTTCAAAAAGGCAAACTATGTCTAAATATTTACTCCAGATATATCTATCTAAAACCATTATAGTATTGTTTGACATGCCAATGATGTTGAGTTGACACACATTGAACACCATTTTGAAGCTTTTGGTGTCGTTGAGTGATTATGGCTAGTCTCCTTTTGAACTCGTTGCATTTGTTTCTCTGCTCAGAGCTATGGGTGCTTTTATAGTTTCTGCAAGTAGGTCGTTTGGCGCATATTAAATGAGAGCTGACATTGCTGTCTTCTCCACAGTGTGGACAGGCTTTTTCACTATCATATTCGGTTGACGAATGTCCAAAGGGCCAGCAATTTATACAGTGTCTGACATGGGGCCTCTATTCCAGGGCCTCATCTCTGACATATTGGCTCTGACTGGCTAATTTGATACCTCCCTCAATTGTTTTTGTTAGGTCTTCTGCAGTTTTGAAGAATATCTTCACTGTTCTGAGCCTTTGTTTGGTGGGACCTTTGGTCATCCTGACCAATTTTGTGTCTGAAAACAACATGTCTAGATCATTCTTGAGATCATCATCATCGATATCTAGGGGACTTGTTTGGTGGGAGTCCGATGCTAGAAGAACCAAATATTTCCCCTGACCTCTATTGTTCTATGATCATGTTCGTCATGTCTTCGGTGGCTACTTGAACCATCAGTTTATTTTTCTTGTGGGGGTAGTGTGTTATCCTGTCAATTATTACTTTGTCTATGTGCTTACCAATCTCTCTCCTTACTTTGTCATCTGAGTTGGCTTCATCAGTGTTGGTGATGTTCTCTATAATGGTAACTTTCTCTCTCTGGAATTGGATGCTTCCTGATTTGCCTGCATTTGATGGAGCTTTAGTGGATGACGGGTTTTTATTTTTGGGTGTTTACAGTGTGTCACAGTTCTCCATTCTTCCTCATCACCATGTTTATTCTGATGTTCAACAGCATTATTGACAGTGGTGGACTAAGTTGAAGTAGTTGAAATAAAATAGAATTTGAAATAAAATAAGATTTAACTGTGCAAGCTCTGGTGCTTCACCTTAAGGGGAATCGAGATGTAAGTCGGATTTCTACCCCAGATGCACATGCACTCACAGGCACTCTAGCCACGTTGGGCTCGCTAGGATTTACACCAGCGTCCGCAGAATCAATATCTTACTTCCTCCAAAATAAAGAAAATACCCTGATAACTAACTAATATTTGTTCTCTTTGTGTTCTCAGAAATATTCATTCTCAGTGACAGTTTTACAGAGACTTACAAGCAGGTTTCCGCAAAATTTCTGCGAAAAATAACTAATTTACTCACTTGAACTGGCAATCAGCTTCATCAACTATTTCTACTGATGAACAAAATAATCCAATGATGAACGGCTAGATAATGTTTCCTTTGTTTGAAGCTAGGCGAATAAAAGCTCTAGTTTAATTTCTCTAGTCTAGGCTCACATATCCTTAATTCAGCTTTGCAAGCAAAGCAAGATATTTTACAATTTTTAGGTAAGTATATTGGTGTTTGGCATTCATTTGTGGCAGATTTGTTACTCCTCGTATTATACAGCTCATTTCAAGTGCATGCTTACTTACATTATTAGTCAACCCCGCGTCATTAACCCATATATGGTCATTATTATCATATATAGTCATTATGCCCTTATATGGGCGAGCTGCAACCTATATAAAGGAAGGCATAGCCGCAGTGGGGGCAGTTGTTTTGTAATATAGTCAATACAATTATACACACACACACTTTCTCTTCATTTCTCGCTTGAGCGGTCAGCAAGAATTAATGCCGGATAGACGACCAGTATAGGCATCATCGGTCAGCTAGTTGACTACGGGGTCAACAGCTAATGTGCCCTGACTGGGTTGACCTAATTATAGGAAGAGAGGTCGACCTAAGCTAATCAGACGACGGACCTTAGGGTTGACGTGGTCTTCTATAATCACATACAGTTATAAGCACGGCAAGCTTAATGTAAGCCGACCTGTCGGGTCGCCATTAGGTACACTGGTAGACCAAGACAAAAACCAGTGTGTCACGAGGACGAGACTCGTGACACTGTGTCACGAGGCGAGAACTCCTGGCGGTGGTGTTAGCCGTGAAACATTTCCGGCCCTATTTGTACGGTCGAGAGTTTGTCATCAGGACCGACCATGCTTTCCTAGTCTGGCTGCACCGGAGGAAGGAACCTTCCTGTCAGATAGCCCGGTGGTTGGAAAGCTTGTCGGAACACAGATACAAGATTGTGCACCGAAAGGGAGAGAAGCATCGAAATGCTGATGGCTTGAGTAGGCAACAGTGTGAAGACTGCAAGCAATGTGCCGCAATAGATAGACGAGATGGTGGGCCTCCTCGCTCGGAGATCTGTAAAGAATTACAGAAGGGGACGATTCCATCAAGTCGAGTACCCACGGGAAATCTGGAAGAGATTGAGCGGCCACTTCTGCCCCAACAACCCCAGAGATGGAGGAACCAAGCAGAGGACGTCCCGGCAGATGTGGAAATCGACCAGGTCGGACCCAACAGCGGGCCTCGGAAAGACAAGGAGGCCGGCCCCAGGCCAATCCAGGAGGGCGACCCTAGTGTAAACAAGAAGGTCGACCAAGGCTTAGGTCAGCACCCCCCTATTATAGAAAAACAGCCCTCCGCACAGACGAAAGCTGGCGAAATTGTTGCACTACAAAAGAGAGCAGAGACGGCAATCGGGAAAATTTACCAGGCAGTGTTGACTGGTAGACCCATAGATGCCCAAGTTTTACAACTTGGCGACCCAAAGTTGAAGAGGCTAGCCAACATGTTTTCGCAGCTACGGATCGATCCCGACGGGGTCTTGACAGCGACAATCCCAGGAAATGGTAGAAGCAAAGCAGTCACCGTCTGCCCTTTACCTGTGCGGCAAGACCTAATCTGGGAGACACATAGACAGACTCACAGTGGCGTAGATCGGACACTAAAAAGGGTCCAGTTGGACTGGTATTGGCCAGGAATGACCAGTGACGTACGTCGGACGGTGATGTCCTGTGAAGTATGCCAACAGGCCAAACATGGCACTGGTGTAACAACCTCCAATAGACAGAGGCTCTACGCTGGTCGACCGTGGCAGAGATTGGCTGTAGACCTGGTCGGCCCCCTACCCTTAACCACCCGAGGAAACATCTGGGCTCTTGTGATGACCGACCACTTCACTAGGTGGTCGGACGCTATCACAATCCCAGATGCCACCGCGCCTACCGTAGCCAGTACGCTGGAGGAAAGGGTTTTCAGTTATTTCGGATTGCCAGAAATAATCCATACTGATCATGGGGCCCAGTTCGAATCCGACCTATTCCAGGAGCTGTGTCGACTTTGGGGAGTCGAGAAGTCAAGGACGACTCCATACCGGCCTGAAGGTAACGGCATAGTTGAACGGAATAACAGAATACTCGGAGACTCCCTGCGAGCCCTCCTTACGGGAAGAGGACAGGAGGAGTGGGATCTCGTGTTACCACACTTAATGAGAACACTGAGGGGGATTCCCCATTCAGCTACCAAAGAAACTCCAAATTACATGATGCTCGGTCGGGAGTTGCGCCTCCCTGACCAACTCCAACATGGGAGTTCAGTGGAATCTTTTCAGAGTACGAATGAGTACGCTATTGCAATCCAAGATCGGCTTTTACAAGCCCATGAGATTCTCAGGCACAGGCAGTTAAAAATCGTGGCTGAAGACACCACTGAACCACCACTGTTCAAGGCTGGCGACCTGGTCTGGATGACTCGCAGACGTCGACGGAAGGGGGAGAACTCCAAGTTGTCGGCCAAGAGAATTGGGCCTTACCGGGTAATCCAAAGCTTTCCAAATCATACGTACACAATCGAACGCCGGGGACAGCGTTCTGTGCAGTCTGAACACCGGTTGAGAGCTTACAAACCCTGCAGCAATTATCATGGAAAAGCCCCAGTCTTGCTTGAGCCTAGTAGAAGGCCTAACATGCATGGAGTAAGGAAAAACAATGGAAAAACTCAGGCAGAGCCCGTCTTAGAAGCTGAAAATGCAGAAAAGGCAAATAGGAAGGACAACTCCGAAGGTGGCGATGGGACAACTCCTAAGGAAGCTTTTGACAACCCAGAGAGCCAGCCTTCCAGTGGACAATGCCGAGATACAGAAAACTGCACTCCAACAAGTGCGGAGGCAAGAGAGCCAGCTGTCCACCGACAGCCAGACAATGTTAGCAGGCCTCAGAGGAGTAGGAATTTGCCTCCGCACCTGCGGGAGTATGAGTTGAACAGTATCCAATTAAACAATTCGGGAGCGATTACGTCATCGGCAGCGGCTAGTTTAAAATGTGCTGCCATGCCCCAATCATTCAGTCAACACCAGCCTCAGATTTCCGTTCGGACTGTGAGTGTACGTCCAGAGAGGTTGGAAATCTCGATGCCAAGGAAGTCAATGTCAGCCGCTGACCGGTTGAGGTTAGAGGCTCAGCAATTGCGTAGGACGGCCGCATACTTAGAAAAGCTGGCCGACCAGCAAGAGGCCAGCCCGTAACTGTGACAGTAACAAGCGGTTTAGACTCATTTCCTTCTCTATTTTATCACCTCATTACTATTATTTTTTTATTTTCAGTATTATTTTTATATATGTCTATATAGACGGATAGCCGTCTATAGGGGCGGCGTATGTGGCAGATTTGTTACTCCTCGTATTATACAGCTCATTTCAAGTGCATGCTTACTTACATTATTAGTCAACCCCGCGTCATTAACCCATATATGGTCATTATTACCATAGGTATATAGTCATTATGCCCTTATATGGGCGAGCTGCAACCTATATAAAGGAAGGCATAGCCGCAGTGGGGGCAGTTGTTTTGTCATATAGTCAATACAATTATACACACACACACTCTCTCTTCATTTCTCGCTTGAGCGGTCAGCAAGAATTAATGCCGGATAGACGACCAGTATAGGCATCATCGGTCAGCTAGTTGACTACGGGGTCAACAGCTAATGTGCCCTGACTGGGTTGACCTAATTATAGGAAGAGAGGTCGACCTAAGCTAATCAGACGACGGACCTTAGGGTTGACGTGGTCTTCTATAATCACATACAGTTATAAGCACGGCAAGCTTAATGTAAGCCGACCTGTCGGGTCGCCATTAGGTACACTGGTAGACCAAAACAAAAACCAGTACACATTATTTGTCTGTAGAATGTAGATATGAATACATGTAAATTGGATATAAATAGTAAATGCAGTGCATACTGTTGGTACAAAGAAAAACTTGTGGTTCAGTTAAAAGATTGATAGGTCAATATTTAACAAGTTAAATTTGCTACAACATGCATTACATAACACATGTTGAAGCATGTTTAACATCACCTAATGTACTACCCTAATGTATGTCCCCCGGTAGTTTTTGGCCAAAAAGAGTTATGATATAAATTAAATATATTGTGACTAAAAACAAAATTTAAAATGCATTAACATATTTTTTGTCTCACAAATCTACGAGTTTTTGTTTCGACAATATTTGTAGGTAACATCGCCTTTGTTTATATTGATTCCATTGATGTATGATCGTTGTTTATGCTTGATCATAATCAATAGTACAAGCTTTGGTGCCAAGGCTACTTATTGGTAATTCCCACGTGATATAGTCTAAAGTTCAATATCGTTGAGTTGGGTTTTTCTATTGAGAGAAAAATTTATGTAACATTTGATTGGTCAAATATTTTGAGTTATTGACTGGTGAAGTTGGGCGCATGTAGTTTATAGTGTGTATCGTCGGTCACAGAGCCGTACACCGTAGTTTCACAGAGTCCTGCATTAAAAACAGGAAACAAAAACGCTTGTTTCCAAACAAGCCTGATCGACATACTGATCTCTGATGGAATATTCATACCTCGCTCTCAATACCGCTCTTTTTTGCATTTACTTTACGTTTTTACAAGAGAAACGTTATTAGTAGCTTTTTGTAGGCAATTTTAATTTCTTTAAAATGGTTTATAATACAACAATCAATTTTCAAGTGACTGCCAATGAGAAGAGTTTTTGTTGATTGATGTTGCAGCTTCTCCATTATAACTTATATAAAAAATAGTAGGCATGGCCTGTTTGTTTGGAATCGAGCGAGCTCCTATATACGCTTCCGTTGGTTGCGGGACTCTGTGAAACTATACGGCTGTAGTCAGTCACGTTCGTTATACTGCATTACCGTTGTAGCGCCTTACCGACACCCCTCGGTGTTTGACTATTATATCTACCTGTCCTGTTATCCACAAGTACGGCCCTTTTTTTCTCTTTAATTTTTTTGTTTAAAAAATAAATTAAAATATTAACTAATTAATTTATTGTTGTTTGCATAGTGATTCACTAAGGGACGGTTGCAATAGCCTAAATAAATATAGGCGGTGTTGCAAAACTATATTTTGAATTGCAATTCAATATGATGATTGTTGTATGAGATGGTTCTTTAAATTTTTTTGCTGTAATCTTTTTCAGCATTAGTTTTGTAATAGAATGTACACTGATTTAACAATGTACAAGTCCATGTTTTGTGAAAAATATCGACACGGCGCGTGTGTTTACAAAAAACCAAGAACCGCTGACACCCCGAAGATTCGTACATGAACTTGTCGTTCGATAGAAAAATCCCGTAGAAAATCGTGTAGCTGTAACGCCCCAGCCACATACTGCATTCATTAGGCTGCATTTCGTGCTCTCATGAATGTGTAATGCATTATCGGATCAGCTGTTTACTTTTCGCATAGCAACTTCTTAAATTGAGCATTTAAAATACAAATTGCAGTTACTGGCATTTTAACCAGCAGTTTTAAACGTTTAATACCCTTTTATACGTTAAAATTTTACACGTTTGTTACACATGTATGTGTTTTTTGCTACCATTGTTGGTTGTAATCTTATGCAATACCTACATAGTAGACCCTGGTACTACATGTAGTGCAGTAGAAATGCAACGCTCGCGCTAGTAGGTATAGCCTGTAGGTTAGATTGCATAACGTCGCCTACTGTTTTGTGTATTCTTGCATCGTATGTACTAGTATGCTCTTTGTTCTATGTGTGCTTGCCCCTACTCTACGCCTGTAATCTAAAGAGATTTTTTTGTTTTTTTTGTGCTATCATCTGCAGCTCATTTGTTTTTTTGTCATTAGCAACATACTATGGCAGTCCGTTTATAACCACAGTCTTAGGCCCAGGCCTGTCAACCCAAGAGTGGGGCAATGCGTGAGATTTGGTTTTGGGGCAATTGATGTGTCAATGATAGCATATATAAAATTGTGGAAATTGGGGCCAGAATCTCACGCATTTCTCACGCATTTTCATTTTTTCTTTGGGGTGATTGCGTGAGTCTCACCAATGATATACAGCCCCCATAATGATATATATGGGGGGCTGTATATCATTGGTCTCACGCCCAATGCGGGAGAGTTGGCAGGTATGGTTAGGCCTATACTACTTTATTAGAGCAATTTTGCACGTTTCAACATACAGTAGTTCTTAGTCTTCATAACTCAAAACTGTTTGAGGGAGAACAGAAATGACTTGTGGCCTGACTTTTTACACAATTGGTCATACTTCGGTACTTTGAATTGAATGTTGAATTAGATGTTGTATTTGTGTTTTTCTTTATAACATTCAGTACTGTGCCCATAATTGGTTTCTTGATAAGTACTCTGTTATTTTAGCTGTCCAAAAATTGATCTGCATTGTAGAAGCTCTCCAGAAAAATATTCAGACTAAGGTAGCTATAAGTAGATTGATCTCAAGGTTCTTATCAGTGACCAATAGAGTTACATGTAAGCGAATGTGTGTACTTGCATTAAAATTCTCAAAACGATTTGTTTGTCATGGCTTGAAATAACTTTCAATATTCTCCCAAAAAGAGTTTATACTCAGACTAGAGAAGAGACAATGTGGCTCAACCCAAATCAAAGAGCAAAGCAACTACTAAGCTATTGATAGAGTGGTTTTTTGCAGCTGATAGTGCTCTAATAGTTCACTGACCTGATGGTATTGAGACTTCACTAAACAATTCATCATTAATTAATCAACGATTAATCAATTCAACCTTTAAGATGTCTCTTAAGCGTGTGCAAAAGTACAATCACCATCAATGAAGAGCCGCTAAAAAATTGACGGTAAATATCTTGGAAGTACATGTACTGTGGCTGGCACAGCTAAACCAGATGCTGAGATCTTACCGGGTATGAGAACTACTTGTTCAATGTTCGAAAATTTGAGGCCTAAGCTTTGCAGCAATAACAATGTATCAATCAATTCAAAGTTCCAGGTACATCTGTCTCCAGTGCTGAGACATGGACTATCTATGTGCAAACTGGCAAACTGCATGCATATATGATGAAACATTTATGATCAATTATGAATATCTTATAAAGGGAACACTAATACCGGAGCAGAAATACTTTCTCTTAAAGCCATTCTTAGCTAAGCGAGTTTGAGATGGTTTCGATGTGTTAAAAAGATGGATTCCCATTATCTGCTCTAAGAACTGTTTTACTCCAGAATAAATGAAGAAAGGTTAATCTGGAGATCTCTAGATAGGGATTTAAAGACACTAAGAATAAGAATAAGTCAAAGAATATGTATAAGAAAGTCAATAAGAATATGAAGAAAGTAGATACAGAGTATAGGGAATGACCCAGAATGGCAAGAAATAAAGTATGTCGAATGTATTGAATTTAACAAAATGAAAACAGTCATGATCGCATTAGCAAATTACTTTGATGAGTACAACTAGTTGGATCTCTTATTAGATGTTGTTGTAACAAGGACATATGATGCCTTGTTATTATGACTACGTTTTCTTGTCCGAGCTATTAGTAATATTGTAGAAAATTTTTGTTAAACTTCTAGGTCTACTTTTTTCAATGAACCCTTTGTGGGCTTCAATTGTTGCAGTAATTATTAAAAAAATAATTTCTCATTTTCTATCGGATTGTTTTATTACTATAATAAGTAAACAGGAAATTGTTGCTGTGACTAAGTTTAAAGAACAGTGAATTCTTGCGTACAAGTCGACTCGGCGTATTAGTCGAGGTCTAAAGTTTGGTTTAAAAATCCTGGTTTTGACATGTACCTGCCGTATAAGTCGAACCCTTTTCTGGCTCAAATCGTTTGATAGCTAATAGCTCAGTCGGCATCGGAGGCGGGTGATGCATAGCTGAAGAAATGGCATTCAAAAACGCCATCAGCAAAAAGCCCATGTTCTTTATGTGCCATTGGCAAAAAGTACAATAATTAACAAAAAGAGACAAAAGACGACAGTCCTAAAGAAGACCCCAAGGCGCGAAAAACAATACTTCACCATCGTATTGGCTCGCCTCGCCAATAGAACGAAACTGCCACTTTTGATGATACATGTATGTATGTTTTTTCATAAAAGCCATTCCGCAAGACAGATTTCTATCAGGAATTGTGATTCATGTACAAGCAAAAGGATGGGCGATAGTTGCTGTGCCCAATGGATTACCGACATGTGGGCTTGTCGGCAGATACTAAGAAAAGAAGCATTAAATTAGAAAAAAATGTGTTATTCCAGCAGAGAATCCTAGGGATGACAATTTGAATGGTGAAGAATGGTACTTCGAGTTTGACCCCAGGATTACTAGTATGTTACTATTTTATAAATAAATCCCTATATGTCATAACCATGTAATTTTGAGTTGCAATAGTTTTTGGAAGTTAAATTTTACTAGAATTCGTGTCATGAAAAACATGACCCCCTGTAGAAGTCAAAGTTGAAATTTTAAGCTTGAAATTTGGTATAAAATTTACTGAAATGAAATCATGTGAATAAAATGCAAAGGTAATTCCAAGTGCAACATTCAGCAGTGTGTCAAGGTGGGCTCAGGGTCATGAGGTAGGTCATTTATAGATAACGAATGCACCTGCTACGTAAGACTAGTTTTCAACTACAGATAAGTCCACCTTAAGTAATATTTCACAGCGTCTGCATTGCACTCTTAGCATCACTCTCACTATAATTTAAGCACCAGCTTTCTTTATCTCTAATGTAGCTCATGCAGGATATGGCCTTATGAGTGCATCAACTAAAGAACTCATTAGCTAATACTGCTTGCATGGCAATTGCTTGTTTCGGTGTGAAAAGTTAAAACCTTTCGTCTCCTGGACTGAATGTTAAAGTGTATTATTCCTTGTCAGTATGCAAGTAAGCAGTAATTTCAAGTGTTCCAGTTGTACTCAATTGGCCAGCTAGCATCCAATAATTGATTTGTTTTATTCTGTGTTGTAGGTTGTGATTGCTTGTCTGTCGAGATGAAGCCTCCTAATGGCAGCCTGCCTTTTCATGTCAAATTACAGCGCATGTTCTATATTATACCTCCAAGTGATTCCATGTTTGAACACTTAGATGATGTGCCCAATTATGTGGATGGGGTAAGTATTACTATATTATGCGAAGAACTGCTCTGTACTGACCATGTGTCTGGCTTTCGCCATTTTGTTTTCCCATTTGAGGGTTCTTTTCTTGTTAACATCTCAGCACATTCATAAAGAAAGACGTAAAACTGCCAAGCAATGCCGTAAAGTGTTTAGCAATCTTGTTCAAGTAAAGCTTGCAATACGCTTAAACATTCAATAGGTTTATTTATAGATAACTTAGTGTGTTTAGATAAGCCAAAACTTTGCTGTTACACTTTTCAGTGTATATTCAGATGCACTATGACTCAGTTTGTTTCCTGCATTCATCATTAACAACTCTGTTAAACTGATGAGGTCATGCCAGCAATCTCATCAACACTTGAGCCACCATTAACTTTTGGTCTCTGCAATTACAGTCAAGCTCAGCCTTTCAAATGTTGATGGTTCTTGAGATGGTTCTCCTATGGATTCAGTGTAAATCCATGCCAAGGGTGAGCGATGTCATATCATCAGTTGGTGCCGGCATAGCATCTAGATTCACAGGGTTCGTACTCCTGTATCGCTTGTAATGAATATACATCATTTCACTTCTGTGCTTTTAAACTTATTTGAGTTATTTGCATTAATTAGTATCTGAAGTCCTTGTACTTTTACTGTTGACGCGGTAGATTCTAACGTTGTAAGACCTTTTTCAGACTCTTCGTCAAACGGGCTGTCGAAATAGCGACTTATTGTTATGTGTGGGACAACTACCGACTGTATGAACTGCCATGGGACTCAGTGTGGACATGGGTGGCTGCTATGTTTGGTGTCGACCTTGGTTACTACTGGGTACATAGATTTGCTCACGGTTGGTTATCATAAATGTAGATGTCTTACTATACCAAATAATTTTAACATAAGCAGATAACATGGTTCTCGTAGCAATAGCACTAAATTGTTATGCTTTCATGATTCAATGGCAGAATGTTAAGAAGTTCTCTTTTGTCATGATTTGAATCGCCTTTTGACTCATTATTGACTAATTATTGGCTACTGTTAGCTATTGATTGCAGAAATAAACTTTATGTGGGCTGCACATCAGACTCATCACAGTTCTGAAGACTACAATTTGACGACAGCCCTGCGACAGTCTGTGCTTCAGTCCTACAGCTCCTGGGTGAGTGCTGCCTCATGTTATATCCTATCTCCTGTCCAAAATTTGGAACTTGCTTCTAATGAAATGTAACCTCAGATGGTTTCATTTGGAGATGTTTGTGTCTGAAATCTGTAATCTTAGTGTTGGGCTTACCAGAGACTTGTAAGCAACGCACTCATCTCTTTTGTTAACTATTAGAAGCCTCGGCCCGAGAAAATTCGGAGTTGTTTTCTCACCTGATCCTAAGCCTGAAAAAACTCGGCTGCGTAGTTTTAATTTATCTTTCTGCACTTCTGGTTTATGTAGGATTTTCGATAGCTTTCTATGTAATATGTTTTTAGTCTAATTCCAATGTTTTGAGATTATTGACCTATTAGTTGTTGAGACATCGCCAAAATACTGAGGGCACTTCTAACCGACCAAGAATTAAACAGTTGCTGCTGACAGAACCAGTTTCCAAAGACACACTGATTGAAAATTCTAGCAAAACTTTGTTTTTCTATTCGTATCAAACATACACACTCTATCAGACTCGATGCATTGAAATCATTATGTTTCTTCACTTACCTCTAAAACATCACTTTTTTAAAAGCGTGTAAAAAACTATTTACTTTATTTGATTTCTGTTTGAGTTTTAAAAGCATGGAACTTCAGAATTATATTCAGTTCAAATAGAATTGTAATGTTCTAAGTGCTCTCACAGTCGATGAAAAGCTGTTGATATGGTTCAGGATCAGGGGTCTGCTTTTATATACAGTGTTTGGCTTCAAAGTGTTAAACTGGTAAAGGAGTTTCTGAGGTAAGCATATGCCTAGTTATAATTTAATGAAATTAACTCTGTCTCTAATTAGGGCTTAGACTAGCACAACTGTAGTAACATGTAAGATGACAAGAATTTTGAGCTTCATTACCTCGGGTGTAACAAATGGGAGACGGGGATAAAATCAACCGCCATTGAGGCATTCATATCACTAATTTCTGCTATTTTTGAGCTAGGTCAGGGCAGCATGGCTGTCAGAGTACCTAATACAGCCATATCATCATTGTCATCGGTCGTTAATTAATCATTGTCACAACACATTTCTAGCAATTTATACAAATCAAAAGCCTCAGGCCCATGGGTTACTGATTTAGCAAGAATGCTACTGCTTCACATCCTAATTACTTTATAGAATCTTAAACTACTTCACTTATTTATAATAGTTATCTTTTGCAGATGTTTTACTTGCCACTCGCTCTCTTCATTCCTCCGCCAATCTATCAGGTGCACATACAATTCAATCTTCTTTACCAGTTTTGGATACATACAGAGGTGAGTGCTCAAACATCTCCTTTCAGTTTCAAATACGTTCCTTGAGTTTAATATTAAAAAAAATACTTGACATTCAATGGCTGAACATTTTTCATTCAGGTGGTTGGCTGGCTTGGGCCTCTTGAATACATCATTAACACCCCGAGCGCCCACCGTGTGCACCATGGTAGAAACAGATATTGTATAGACAAGAACTACGGCGGTACTTTTATCATTTTTGACATTCTCTTTGGTAAGTAGATGACTTACTCCTCGAGTTGCATTGTGATAGCAGCAATGGGACATCTTGTCTGAATGGCTGATTGTAGTTGGGGCAGCTAGTCTCAAGGGCTGATTTTAGTTGCGGCAGCAAGTCTTAAGGGCCGATTGTGGTTAGGGCAGCTAATCTCAAATGTTTATTGTATCTGGGGCAGTCAAACTAAAGGGTCAATTTTAGTTTTTGAACAACCTTCTTGTTGCATATTAATATCGAATTGTCTGTAGATCTTGGTGTTGTCATTGGAATAAATTCATCGTAAAATGAAATCTTCATAATTTACCGTAAAACCTCTATATGAGCGCCATGGTGGTAGATTTTCAACCCTTCCCTTATAGTGATGCTTTATTAGAGGTGACGTTCAAATAGAGGGTAGTGTTGTATTTTTCAAATAGCTTATCAGAATTTTGGGGAGATAAATTTAACACTTTTATGGGCAAAGCGAATGTCGCTTACATTTTGCACTCTTCTTTGGCAGAGCTACATTAACCCAATGAATGCAAGAAATCTGCTGTAACTTAGCTCCAATTTGTTGTAGATCTCTAAATAAATATGCATTGGGAAGCTGAGAAATATCTCTACCATTTGATATAAGTACCATTAAACCTCTAATTGAACACTACCTTTATTTGAACACCACCTTCATTTGACCACCACTATAGGAGAAGGGTTGAAAAATAGATTGCCACCCTGTAATTGAACGCCACCTCCATTTGACGGCCATTTTGACCTTCTTAGATCTTTACGAACCCATAACAGAAAGTGATTAGTAGAAAAATGTTCACAATGTTGTACTAATAATGACTCAGTTACATCAATAACAATTCATTCTTTCATTATTTCTGTTGGTATCGAAGTCTGTTGTTCAACTCCAAAGCTTTTGGTTATTTTGTTAAAACTTGTAAAGCAACATGAGAGAAACACGTAATTAATAACTGTATCAGGCTAATAGTATTTCCTTGTTTTACACAGTCTTGTTACCCTAGGACACTTATATTTCGCTAGTATTTAGTTTCGTGAGTAGCTCACAGAGTAAAATTTCGAAGCAACTTAATTTCGCAGCTCTGATGAGTGCGAAAATATAGTGATGTGAAAATAAATGCAGTGGAACAAACATAATTAGATTTCTCAGTTTCGGTTCACTGGTAAGAATTTTTTTTTTCAATTTGGGACTAGTTTGTAATTGTGAACCGCAGGTAGAATTGTGTGGCCGAGAACGATAATGCAATTTGAACGCTTGCTGTCATTTGTTTCTTGGACTATCAATAAACAAAGCTATTTAATTCCGCATTTTCGCTCATTCGTTATGATAGTTTAGTTTCGCTCACGAAATTTTCGCGAGAGGATGACTCCGCAAAAACGCGAAAGTTAGATGAGGCAAATACATAAGTGTCCTAGGGTATGTCAATGTATGTGAAAAACGATTTAAATTTATGATGGTATATGAATGACTAGTTTTAGACTAAAAGTTGTGCTCAGTGCCCATGCGGCTAAATGTTTATCATTTGTGCGACATACAACGCGTTTTGCTCTGCTCAAAAAATTGTTTCAACGTTAATATTGACTAGTTCAGCATTGCAGAAGAAGAGTTAGGTCAGAAGACATTGTAGAAGGTATTGAACAGCCAGAGGATGTATATAAGAGGTATAGAAAGCAACAATCAGAACGCAACTGGCGGAGGAAATGATGCAAATATTTTTGTTTCAAAAATGTTTGTCTTTGTTTTTGCATGCATTATAAGTATGATTCGTTTATGTCACTTGTTCTTGAATATATATCTTTAGCATTCAATATATTATTATATACAGTATCTTATAAATATGTAGCAAGCATATTAATTGATAGCATCATTGTAGTTATCTAAACTCAGCTTATAATGGACCAATGCTCATAATCCTACATATTCAAGAGCAAGTGACATAAACAAACCGTATTTATAATGCATTCAGAAACAAACAAAAATTTTCGCCGTTTAAAAAGAAAAAACCTTTTTCACATACATGTACGTTGAAGTATCAAACCTGTGTGAAACAAGGATTTACTATTAGCCTCACACAGTTATCACTTATTTCTGTGGTGATGCTTTCAAAATTTTAATGAAAAAAATCATACAACTTAGATGTTAGAAAACGGGCTTCAAGCGTAAAGCGTAAGAATTAATTGTTATCGATGTAACCGAGTCATTACTAGTACGATTTTGTGGACACTTTTCTAATGACCACTTGCAATTATAAGTTTGTAAAGATCAAAGAGGCAATCAAATAGAGATGACGTTCAATTAAAGGGTGGCGCTCCTTTTTCATACCCTTCTCTTATAGTGGCGTTCAAATAGAGGTGGTGTTCAAATAGAGGTGGCGTTCAAATAGAGGTTTTACGGTAGTTCATGTTCAACTAACCTTTAGTATAGCTTGAAACTTTTCATTTGATGTAAGAGTAGAGATTGAGTGGGTAAATTACAAAAACTTCCAGAGTGCATGTCCTCTATTCTGTAAAGATACATTTTGTATGAAAAGTTTTCTGTAATACTCCAACGAGACTTTTCATCAATCAAGTCAATCAGTAATTACCCAGACAGTTGCTTGGTTTGCAATACTTGGAAAAAGGAACACTCATTATATTTTCTTATTATAATGCAATACATTCCTTTGTAATTGCATAGTAGCTCTATGTAAATATAAGCTGTCGCTGTAGTCTTGGTAAATGTCGTTGCTTCAGCTTATGCATTTTACTGGCTAGCTGCTACTATCTTATACATAAGAGAATGTTGAGTGTTTACCTGCTATAGATGTCAGTTATATTAATCTCTCTTCACAGAACCTTGTCATCTTCAGTTCATAAGTCTCTAAACCTCAATGGTTTTATGATGGTTATTCGACGTGTTCTCTCCCATAAAATTTAATTATGCAGGAAGACCTATACTATCAAACTGCATTTATACATCATATTTTTCTGTAGCAAGTTTGTTTTTGTTATGTGCAATGTCGAAACTTCTCTCAGCTGTTGTCGATGCTCTAGCGCTATTCTACCTCGTCTTGCAGGTACATATGAGGCTGAGAAACGTGATGATATAAATGATCGTGTGGTATATGGCCTTGTTCATCCTTTGGAATCCAGAGACCCCATTTACACTCAGGTTATTTATATAACAGCAGGCAATATCCCAACCTCTAAACTCTGATGTATAAGTAGTCTTTGCCATGCCTGTGGATGTTAGCCTGAGGAACTGTTCGCTCAGCATGATTGTAACGAGATGTTTTTATCTAGCATCAAGCTTATTTTCATCGCTTACAGTAAACATGTTACAGTTGTGCCACTGGCAGTACATTCTAACTACCGCCTGGAACAGACCTGGCCTTATTAATAAGGCAAAGACCCTTCTTTATGGTCCTGGTTGGGAACCTGGGAAGCCTAGATTAGGAGAAAAAACAGATATTCCAGATGTAAGTGACACTTTAATATGCTTCTCAAGTGATTTTGTGAACAAATATCTAGACTGAAAACTTGGTTAGTCATTTATGACGGTACGTATCACTTTTCTTTATCAACGTGTACTCTTTTTTAGTTTCTTCACTATCTATATAATTTTGAGCTTTTGCAGGATTGAACTTGCAGGGTGAAAATGAATTATTAAAAATTTTAGCAAAACTCTTGAAACTGAATTCAACATAGGTATAATGTAATAACATTGATTTAACGTGTTAACATGGTTTTACCATAATAACATAGATATAACGTAATGACATAGATATCATGCAATAACATAATATAACTTAATAACATAAATATAATGTAATAACATAAATATAATAACATACTGTAGATACAATAATAATAATAATTTTATTAGCACGATAAGCCCTGGTGCTTTAGTTGCTGCTATCATCAAGAGCTGTCAGGTGCACACAGTTTATAAATGTTCAACGTCTTCATGTAACCCTGTGTTTAATCTAATGTAATGCAATAAAGACTGATAGTCAGTCAACCCACATAGACTAGCTAGTAAACACTTCTGCTTTACTATTCTTTCTTATGATTGTTAAACTACCTAAACATAAGGTATTTCTTTGAAGGCTCACCAAATCATTTAATAAGTTCTTTTACCCGTTTTACTAATTGCTATGTCATTATTAATACATATGATGTTAACGTCTCTTTGTGAGTATGTGGCTTCAGTATCTGCATGTATGACGCTAGTATTTTTCTGTATGTATGACACTAGTGTCTATCTGTATGTATGACACTAGTATCTATCTGTATGTATGATACTAGTATTTATTTGTATGTGTGACACTAGTATCTACCTGTATGTATGATACTAGTATTTATCTGTATGTGTGACACTAGTATCTATCTGTATGTATGACACTAGTATCTATCTGTATGTGTGACACTATTATCTACCTGTATGTATGATACTAGTATTTATCTGTATGGGTGACACTAGTATCTATCTGTATGTATGACACTAGTGTCTATCTGTATGTGTGACACTAGTATCTATCTGTATGTGTGACACTAGTATCTATCTGTATGTGTGACACTAGTATCTTTCTGTATGTATGATACTAGTGTCTATCTGTATGTGTGACACTAGTATCTATCTGTATGTGTGACACTAGTATCTATCTGTATGTAGGACACTAGTGTCTATCTGTATGTATGATACTAGTATCTATCTGTATGTATGACACTAGTATCTATCTGTATGTGTGACACTAGTATCTATCTGTATGTGTGACACTAGTATCTATCTGTATGTATGATACTAGTGTCTATCTGTATGTGTGACACTAGTATCTATCTGTATGTGTGACACTAGTATCTATCTGTATGTAGGACACTAGTGTCTATCTGTATGTATGATACTAGTATCTATCTGTATGTATGACACTAGTATCTATCTGTATGTGTGACACTAGTATCTATCTGTATGTGTGACACTAGTATCTACCTGTATGTGTGACACTAGTATTTATATGTATGTGTGACACTA
Organism: Watersipora subatra; assembly: GCF_963576615.1. NCBI lineage: Eukaryota > Metazoa > Bryozoa > Gymnolaemata > Cheilostomatida > Watersiporidae > Watersipora > Watersipora subatra. The sequence goes on along the minus strand of NC_088708.1, from coordinate 10,847,536 downwards.
GTATCTATCTGTATGTGTGACACTAGTATCTATCTGTATGTGTGACACTAGTATCTACCTGTATGTGTGACACTAGTATTTATATGTATGTATGATACTAGTATTTATCTGTATGTGTGACACTAGTATCTATCTGTATGTATGACACTAGTATCTATCTGTATGTGTGACACTATTATCTACCTGTATGTATGATACTAGTATTTATCTGTATGGGTGACACTAGTATCTATCTGTATGTATGACACTAGTGTCTATCTGTATGTGTGACACTAGTATCTATCTGTATGTGTGACACTAGTATCTATCTGTATGTGTGACACTAGTATCTTTCTGTATGTATGATACTAGTGTCTATCTGTATGTGTGACACTAGTATCTATCTGTATGTGTGACACTAGTATCTATCTGTATGTAGGACACTAGTGTCTATCTGTATGTATGATACTAGTATCTATCTGTATGTATGACACTAGTATCTATCTGTATGTGTGACACTAGTATCTATCTGTATGTGTGACACTAGTATCTATCTGTATGTATGATACTAGTGTCTATCTGTATGTGTGACACTAGTATCTATCTGTATGTGTGACACTAGTATCTATCTGTATGTAGGACACTAGTGTCTATCTGTATGTATGATACTAGTATCTATCTGTATGTATGACACTAGTATCTATCTGTATGTGTGACACTAGTATCTATCTGTGTGTGTGTGACACTAGTATCTACCTGTATGTGTGACACTAGTATTTATATGTATGTGTGACACTAGTATCTATCTGTATGTATGATACTAGTATCTATCTGTATGTATGACACTAGTATCTATCTGTATGTGTGACACTAGTATCTATCTGTATGTGTGACACTAGTATCTATCTGTATGTGTGACACTAGTATCTATCTGTATGTATGACACTAGTATCTATCTGTATGTGTGACACTAGTATCTATCTGTATGTGTGACACTAGTATCTATCTGTATGTAGGACACTAGTGTCTACCTGCATTTTTTGTTGTTTATAAAGTTTGACTATGCAGTTTATTGACATCTTGACAGTTGGGATCAAAGAGAAAGCTCTATGAAGAAAAGCTATGGGTACCAATTAGCAACAAGCTTTCAGAAAGCGCAATGAGAAAGCACTATTAAAACCATGAAACTGCCATTATTTCAGTATGTTTATCATTAGTATCTACCTGTATGTATAACACTAACCTCTCTTTGCTTGCAGATTCACTATCCGCAGCCAAAGTATGAGACGCCAGCTCCGTTGTGGTACAATGTTTACTCAGTCGTACATTTCATCCCAGTCTTCGCAATACATCAGATTGCGCACGAAAACTTGGAGGTTCCTACTTTTATATCTATTCTTAACTACTAGTTCTATGTATATGATTGGAAGTTTGCATTTTCACTCATATACATGTATAACATGATGTAACGCTAACATGCATGGATCATAAACTGTTTCACACCATTTTCCACCTTCATAACAGTAGGGCTGATTTAAGCTCACATAATGAGTACCTATACACCATGATGGCTGCGCATGTTACCGCCGGAGTCTAGCAATCGATATGGGAACCAGGTTTAAGCTATGGGCTCAAGTTTCTCATCACTTGAAGTAAACACCAGATCAATAATTAATTTAATGCTGTATGTAATGATGGAATATAGTCACTGTAACATCTAGCCTATCTTGCTTGTAAGTACACTCTCCCTCAATGCATCAGCTTCCATCTCATTTTCAATATGCTATCATTGAACAACTGCTACTGTTGCTCAAGATCGTTTGGTTGTTATTGTAGCTGCTCAGTCAGACGCATGTGATGCTGTCAATAGCTTTCATGCTCACCACCCTCACTTGCCTTGGCGCCAAATTTGACAAAAGGTAAGCTGCTCATCTGTCTGCAGTCAATTTAATTCGCTAGCGTTACATTTAAATTTAATGACAGGACTGTGGTAATTGTCCATATTTCCTCTACTTTCATAGCTTAGGCAAACATCTTTGTGATTCCCATCCTTGATTAAAGAGTGGCAACGTAGGAAGAGTATATCTGGTCTGCCGTATTTTATACAGGTGGTACGCATCTGTCTTGGAGCTGGCACGTTGCTTGACTGTTGCGGTCTATCTATCAGCTAATCTTGAATTGGCTTCGCCACAGCTGACATTGCCACTTCTCCTGCTGTTCAGCGCATCCACTCTACTTTTTTCTGGCATAGTATTTAAGGAGTTGTGTGCACCACAACAGGTAGACAAGTCTGAATAATGAGACTGCGTCTTGAGTCAATGCGTGTCACTCTGCTTATACATTAACGTTTGACACTCCACTAAAACATTAGCAGCACCTGTGCTGCAAGGCTTCCTCACATCACTGGACTTCATTTATGCTATCACTGCCTAGTAGTGTGGTATTACCAGGGATGCTCATTCACAAGCCAATGCTCAAATAAAGGCTGATTAAATTTTTATATTGTTGTATGCAACATGAATAATATGTATGCATTTTATTTTTACATGTAGTTATTTATGGCACATTCAGTTGGTGCGTATTTTACTCTTTAATTTATAAATTTTATTTTTAGATAAAACTACTTAAATAATATATAAAAATAAAAAGGTGTGGGTCAACAAAGCAGAGCTCTGTCTTTCATGAAAGTCTTTCATGTCTTTCATACCACACATGATTTGAGCAAGTTTCAAAAACATAGAAATGTGAAATAGAGCGCTGAGAACAGGATAAAGAATAAAAAGAGAAACACAATCAACAATGTCTATAGCAAAGGTGTTGCTGTCCCGATAAGCCAGTCCATGCCATCCACCACATCTCTGTATATCATCTCCGCAGAACATTCGCATACCTGCAGCCAATCAGTAAATTCTATAAAACTGACAATCATGCAAAAGTGATGTACAGATTGGATTATACAGATCAGAGGCCAGACATGGTAACTCCGCATGGTAACTCAACTTAGATTAGAACAGGTAAGCAGTCACGGTAGGCAACACATATTTTAACTCCGGCGAAGTAGAACTTCAAACTTGCAATAGGCTCATAATCTTATTAATCTATAATAACTATGAACTACCTTTTTTGTAATGGAGGCCCATAATATGAATGCAGTATGGATGAATGCAGTTTCAGCTTCTCACCAGTTGAATTATTATGGCAAATCATACTTATATGAACCAACTTCGTTCTGCTTACCATCCATGGCCTAGAGAGAGTGTTTAGCCTCAGAGATTTAGAAATTTCATATGGTGAGATGTGTGGGTCTGCCTCTACTTTTCGTACTGATAATATAAGCATGGGAATGTCAGGCTTGAGTTTTGCATCAATTAGCAATACTTCCTCTGATTGCTGTTGTATCACTTCTATGGTATTCTTTTCTATAAAATTTGATGTGTTAGTATAGCCTGAGGAGAGGAACATTGGTTGGTTATTTATAGCTTGTTAAAATAACAGGGGCGCTATGCCTGTCCACACTTAATTTGATTATAGAACTTTTAGACCTAGATTGAAACAAGCTACTTGGGTCACTTGTGAGCCTACCTGTAACACCTTCCAAGATCCTAGAGTCAATGGTATGAATGTAGCCTTTGAGTGAAGTCAGCAGTTCTGAGTAGCCGGTACTCTCCATCATTTTCTTCAGTTGTTCTATTTTCTGCTCAACAGTCATTGCTTCCCTCAACAGCTTTGGTGCCAAATACATGAGACACAACTCCAACATGTGTCGCTTGTACTTAAACTGGAATCCACCACCAGCACCTGTAAGTGCATAAAACTATATCTATCAACAGTAGTCTGCAGACTAATAAAACAGCTAAAGAATAAATATCGAAAAATTAAAGCATAAAAGAGGAGAAAACTTTCTTAATACAGTAATTAGAGATGCGTAATCTAAATAGCGCTGCGATTACCTCGAAATCTTCCAGGAAACTCTCCACAATGCTGAAAAACATTAGCAGAATCAAATGAAAGGAGTTTGCTGAAAAATGAACGGCCTTTGCCAAAAGAGTCCATAGCAGATGCACCAACTCCAAATGCAAACTTCTTGGTTGGCAGAAAGTTACGCAAGAGATTAGTGAGTTGGTGAAGGGTTGTCCTTTGGTAAAACTCCCTTTTCCATGTTTGAATTTCAGGGGAGTTTTTCAAGTACCTAGAAAAGCACTAACATTTCACTATCATCCATGCAGTGTTTGTTACACACGAACAATCAAAAGAAATGTTACAAAAATTAATTTTTGCACCGACACAAATCACGATTACAACACACAACTGAGCTGGTGATTTCATGAATACAGTAAGCAGAAGCGCATGAGTGAATCACAAACGATATATGCAGTAATTCTCTATACACAGGCGAGCGATCAGTGAATCGTAAGTTATTGAGAATGAACAAAAAGTGTCGGAACAAAATATACTTACAAGCCAATACTCACATATCACATGTTGATTCATCAGCATTTCCTGTTTCCTCTGTAAATGCATTAGATACATGCTTCCATGATTTCACATCTGTTAAAAGTTTGTGTTTCCAGAGAATCTCATCAGTAGAGAGATGATTCCACCTTTTACACACTCTACGCACTTTACATAAGCTTAGGGCATCCAAAAAGGAGAAAACATGAAGTAAAATGTCATCCTGCAAAGAATTAGAGACTGTTTCTTATTGGAGTCTCGACTGTTATCGACTTACGGCTAGAGTCAAGGAGAAATAAATAAATCACTTTTACCGGAAGGTTACCGAAATCTTACCGGAAGGTCAGAAACTGACAGAGCCTTTCTTGTTTCATCCATCCTCAGAAGTAGAATGCGCTTTCACCCAAAATTACACCACGAGGAAGTAGCAAAGAGGAAGTAGTGAGAATCAGTTTACTACAAGTGTGAAAAAGTCACCACATTAAACTTCAAGTTTTTGTTTGAAAAATAACACTATTGTATAGATAGTGATTTGCCCTAATAGGAGAAATTCTCCTGAAATCTTTTTATCAAAAAAATATAGTCTACCTATATGTCATTTCTTTAATTTCTAACTTACAGGCTTATCTATAGCATATCTGACTACATTTATTTGATATCCAATAAATACATGGACTTCTTGCTCGCTTTAAAACAGAGTTAAAAAGAATTTCAAGAAACCATCATTGTCCTCGCATTCCTTCTCCACAATCAATTCCATGAAGCTGATGTGAACTAAATGCTACAATAAGAATCTACTATGAGTGAAATATAGAAGTTTCCATTAATCAAACAGAACTACATATATGTAAAAGTGAAAAACTGTTCTTGCTTTACTTGATAGTGTACTTCGATTTATACAGTAATCACTTCCCTAGCACATACCAGCCATCTAATGCCATTCAGTGACACGAGTTTTACTTTTACCACATAACTATAACACCTATCATTCCAAAAACTAAGTGATTTCACACACTGTGCATAGTGGTTACTGACCATTAGTTCATATTGCACTAAGCAGTTGAAGGTTTGGGCAGTAAAACCCACTAAATGCAGAACTGCCTTACTTCTAATTACCATTCATGTTAACCATATTTTAAGCAGCACATTAGCATTGAAATCTTTATTTGAGGACAAGAAATGTTTTTGTCATGCAACATAAAGCATGCACTGTATCTTGTAACTTGTAGTAGTTAGTTACAAATAGTTAGTAACAATGCTCAAACTTGTGTTGACACAACAGGGTATATTAATCACCTCTTAATTTGATTGTTTTGTTCCACTGCCAAGCTTATTACACTTCTCATAGAATTTTTTATGCTTGTAGAACATAATTAGCATGGAGCTGAATAATTTCTAGAGAAGAAAGTCTGGCAAGTGAATTTGTCGCTTATTAGTTGCAATAGAAATGTTGAATGGAAGCCTCCCAAATCCTGATATTTGATGTAAAACATTTTATTCCATCTTTCGACTCCACAATTTCACTAAAGATGCCAGCAAATTGTCCAGATTATATTTTACCTTAAATATCATAGACTATTTTTAAAAAAGTTGTCATGTAATTTTTTGAGTTAAATAAATGAAGGCTTCCTTCTTTAAACTGAAATGACTGCAGCACCGAAAAATAAACTGCTATAGAGTGCTAAGGCCTTTTTGCATCACCAATTCAATACAGAAAAAAATCGCTACACCCATAGTTACTTAATGTCATCATTTTTTTGCGTTCAAGTGATTTCTGCATCAGTTATCCCCAATCTCATTTTCAATAGGTGTTCAATATGTACTGTCTGTCTGTCACTCGGATCCCATACTGGACAAGCATATTCCAGCACAGGACGGCACAAAGCTGTTTAAGCAAGTTGTTTAGACTGTGATGGTGCATCGTATAGAGTGTGTTTGATGCATCCAAGAACCTTGGAAGCTTTGCTGGCTTTTTCAGTAATGTGCACATCAAAGCGTAGGTTAAACTGTAAGGTGACACCAAGATATTTTACGGTATCAACACATGTAAGAGCAAGTATCACAACACATGTATAACACACAGAGCATGTGCAACACATGTATCACCCAGTAAATATTGTGGCTTTTGCTCCTCCAAGTTTCCAAATATTATCAGTTCACACTTGGCTGAGTTAAAGGGCATTTTCCATTTAGTAAAAATTAAAAAAGTAAAAAGGTTTTGAAAAAACTCAAGAAAGACTATCTCTTATATAAAGTCTGTAAGTTTCTTGAAAGGGGTAACTGCAAACCTTTTTATAAGCATGCCAGACTCAAAATACCTCCAAATCCACCCTATTGTCATTGAAATTGCCAAAAGGTCTCACTACCAATGATGAGAAAATGTGTGCAGAACTTTAAACTCTTTTTTCATGAACAGTTCTGCCAAGACGAGCTGATATTAGATCTCCCCTTGATGGACATACCCCAAAAAACTATGGACGTTACAGCAAAAAGAATAAGAACACTCATCAAAAACTTGAAAAATAATAAATCTCCTGGACCAGATAATATAAGAAAGTGTGAGATGCTAATAGCTCGAGATATTACTGCACAGTGTCTATCACACATATTCCAGGTTTCTATTGATAGTGGCAAGCTGATCAACTGGTGGAAGTCTGCTCATGTCACCCCAATGTAGTTTTGAAATATAAAAACAATCAAACCGGTTTCGTAAAATTCAAAGATGGTCTAGCGTATAGGACGGCAGTATGCACTCTACGGCTCATCTCAACAAATCAATGTAAAAAGACGATATAAGCTATGAGTTTCACCAAACATTTTAATTTAAACTGCTAAAGATTTTCGAAAAGTACGATATACTCACTCAGCTTGATATCAACATACGTTTTCTTCAAGTGAACAAGAGTTGTTAACACAACATCGATTACGTGGAGACTATGCCGTAATATAAGGATATTTAGCACTCGCCTAGGATACACAGCGGAAGTCGGACCAGATCTTTATGAGCAACAGTCAATACTAATCTCATTGACTCGCTATGGATTAGAGAGTATGATTTTGCGAAGCGGTCAAGGTTAAAAACTGTTTCCGGTGACCGAGCCTCTTTTTGGTAGTCTTCAGGTTCGATATGGTTAGTATTTTTACACAATTTTTAATCTGAGTTCATCCTCCTAATTTTTCTGAAATTTTGGTAGGTTATCAGTTGTAATGCATAAGCTAATTTACACTAACTAACTTTTTTTGTTTCAGCTAATAATTTACACGTGTTACATAAAATTGTCTGCCTACTTTATGTCGTATTTTTAAGCATCGCCAACAAATAGATGATAGCACATTTATAATCTTTCTGGCTATAAAAGTAGCTTTATCATGTTGATTGTAATTTTAGACCAAAGGTACCACCAGTTTTGGAAAGCGGAAGAACAAGACCCACACTCTATGTCGTAGGTGTGGGCGCAGCTCTTATCATATCCAGAAGAGCCTTTGTGCACAATGTGGATATCCGTTTGCCAAAACTCGACACTGTAAGTATCAGTGAAGTAGATGTAGCCCAGTATTTTATAATTTCGAGCTGTTGGTCCTTTTAGGTAACGTAGCGAATAATATAAGATGAGTGTACATGTAATTCGACCATTACTCGAATATGCCTGTCAGGTATGGTCACCGCACGCAAAAGGCTTAACTGACAAATTAGAAACAATTCAAAGACGGGGGGTTCGATGGATTTTCAGACTCGGGCCTATGGATAGTGTCACAGAGTGCATGCGTGTAAATAACATCCAAGAACTAAAAGATAGAAGAGAAGATTTGGATTTGAAATTTTTAAAAAGAATTGAGTTTGGTCTATATGAACTAGACCTCAATAACTATATCTCTTTTAACCCATCCCACCAAACCCGTCATGGAGTAGTCCACCCACATTTTAGGATAGACCAATATAAGCACTCTTTTTATAATAGAATGGCACCGAATGTTGTGGGTCAGGGCGTTGATGACTCCCTCAGTTTTTAATACGATCTTAGTGTTGCAACAAATTAGGTTTTAGCGTTCTTATCAATCATTTTATCTCAAATTTTATGTTCATATAATGCCCTCGGGCGTATTGGACAGATTCGAATATATATATATATATAATGTCCTCTACGCCAACTCATTTTGAAGACATCAAATACAAGAAGGTCGTTATTTTTTGTATGCACTCTGACACCGGCTCTACCTTGAAACATTTTAGCATTGGATTTTAGCTTATTGAATAATCAAGTGTGTCGCGACACTTCACAAGTTTTTCATCCAAGCAAACATTGTAAACCCATGGGTTTGAATTAGTTTGCAATTTAGGTAAATGCCAATGGTTCTTTATTGTAATTCCATTTTAGCTGTATATATCATTGATATGACATAGGTATTCGAAGGAAGATTAGTCATGTAAAGTGACAGAGATAAACCATAAATCCAAGTTTCTGGGATAATGTAATTTATGGAAATACTATAGTTATGTTGCGAACAATGGGCTAGGAAAGTTTTTCACTGTCATCACTCATTCAAACTTGAAAGTGAAACCTGTGACAGTGGTTAGAAATTCCTATTTGCTGTTGATTGTTAATAAAAAATTTATTTAAATAGTGTTGTTATTTTCATAGAATAGTTGTAAAAATCACCATACTGATAAATGTTTCACCTCCCCCTGTATGATGCCCTCAAAATAGAACCCAATATTATAGTAGTTTTTGGCATGTCAAGCCGAAGCTTTTGTGTCATTTTATAAACCAGTATCTGGCAATGTGCATTGCCAGATACTGGTTTATATCGGCATGTATGCAGGCAATTACCGTAAAACTTCTAATTGAACGCCACCTCTAATTGACCGCCGCCTCCAATTGACCATCACTCTTAGAGAAAGGTTGAAAAATAAAGCGTTACTCTCCAATTAAACGTCAGTGACATTAATTGATCTTTACACGCCCATAATACAAACTGACCAGTAAAAATGTGTCCACAAAGTCGTATTAATGGTGAATCGTTTATATCAAATACAATTAATTCTTTCGTTGTCCAATTCCAAAGCCTTTCGTTTTTTTTCTCGTTAAAACTTTAAAAGCAACGCCATAGCAATAATCAACAGCGATCTCAGGCTAGTAGTAGTTCTCTGTTTAATGCGGTCTTTCTACTTCTAAGTAGCCTACATATATAAAAACTGGGAAAAATTAACGATGGCAGATGAACTTTCAATGCAATTTTATAGAAATAATTACTGTCTCAGGCTTATAGTGGTTCCTCGTTTTAATGCGGTCCTGATACTTCGAAGTACATAGGTACTAGATATAAAAATTGCTAAACTTACGATGGTAGATGGAACTTTTAAGCAGTTATAGAAATAACTACTGACTGTCTCAGGCTAATAATAGTTTCTTCCTAATACTTCGAAGGACATGCGTATAAAAACCGGTTCGCAAGTTTTGGACCGAATGTTACGTTTACTGAGCTTACTTTTATTGTGCTGAATGCACCGCGTAAAAGTTGCGCTGCGAAATATTGTGTGGACGCTAATATTGACTAGTTTAACAGTGCGGAAGAAGAGTTGAGGCCAGAAGATATTGTGGAGGGTATTGGACAATTAGAAGATGTTCGTTCTATCGAACGCAGCTATCTGAGCAAACGATGGAAATATTTTGGTTTTAAAAGCGTTAATTTTTTGTTTCTTCGTGTAATACAAGTATGATTCGTTTATGTCACTTGTTCATGAATATACAGTCAAACATGGATAACTCGCCCTCGGATAGCTCGAACACATGGTTAACTCGAATGGTTATTTTGGTCTGCTCCCTCGCAATGATAAATTGCTTTAGATAACTCGACCTCCACTCTGTTAACTGGAACAGTTTTTTGCCCAACGGCTACCGAAACGGTTGTTATCGCTTTAGAAAATCACTTTATTCCAAGCCATAGAAGTAAACTTTATCTTTTTCGTAGTTCATAGGCTTCGTTATTACCATCATCAGCAAAATATTTTTGTCAACGACTTTTCTAAAGGTTTGGAGAAATTTGATTTTTACCAAACATCCGCTTAGCAATGGCCCTTCGGAAGCAAGGAAAAGTGAGGTAACCATCGCATAAACTTCAAGAAAAATTGGCAAAATTGATCTTGGTTAAAACGCTCAGAAAAAATATGTCTTTTTCTTCTGAGCATTTCAACAGCGATCAAGTTTTGACGATTCAAATATAAAAATTGTCCCGGCAATAACATCACCTCAAACAGCAAACCAATCTCAAGTGATAGAAAAATCTATAATTTTTGATAAATATTTTTTAAACTTTACATTAGAAGCATTTAATTTAAAACAAGCCATTTATGCTTTTGATTTATATTATAGTTTGTACATGTATCTACTAATAAATAAATACATGAACTTGTGACAGTGCTTTGATAACTTGAACGCTCTGATAACTTGAACACTTTGGCTTGGTCCCGTGATGTTTGAGTTATCCATGTTTGACTGTATATTTGTATCATTTAATAGATTATTGTGCAGACTTACAAATAGACTTACAAATATGCAGATTTATAACATGTTATTTAATAGCATCCTTCCGGCTATCTTAATGCGGCTTACAGTGAATCGATGCTCATAGCTCCACTTTTATTGCACATAAAAAGCTAGTTTTGGCTGTTAACTGTAGCAAAAATATCAGTTAGTGCAATGGGCTTTTATTCGACAATGCTAAATATAGATATAAAATAAATGAGTGAATTTTCAGCTGTAATCTCATAATAATCATTTTATTTGAAGGAGTCTGATCTACTCTTAACAATATGTGTGTCCACTAGTTTAGAGGCTGTAGGTCTGGCTCAAACATATCTCTGATTAGTAACCATAGACGAGATGCTTCTTTCAATAGATGTTGATACTTGACAGATAATTTGATTAGTAGTTTCAAATTCTTTGTAATACACCAAAATTCTAACATACTTCAATGATAGTTATATTGAAAGTAAAGAGGCGCCTAGTAAACATTATTTTCAAAAAACCTGAATCTGTTGTATTGAAGTTGTTGTGATGGCATTCATAGCAATTTGCTATTACCCCATTGGCATTTGCTCAAAATGTTGAATGACTAAATGTTGACGGTCATAATGCTAACACATAATGGACTAAGTATTAGCAGATAATAGTTTAGTAAAGTATAATTTTTGTATGATAATTGAATGATGACATCTAGAAACTTTCATACTCTTTTCGTAGGGAAATTCCATCAATAGCGATTTTGTTTTCGTTGCCAAATCTAAATTTATGGTATTTCTTTTAGGAAAAATGTTCATGGCATTAGGTTATGTTGATGGCATCATTTTATTTTTCGACATTCCGTTTCAAATTTTCATGAATGTTTGTTGACCTTGAAAATGTAGTATCCAAACTAAGCTCGGGAGGAGACTAATCAAGAAGTAGTGTCTGTATGTTATTTTATCTGTTGACATCTAGTCCAGTATGTGTCGACATTTTGGTCAACTATATCAAGATAGATGATATTTTGGTTGTCAGCAATTAGTCATTTGACATTTTGTCTGCATCCTAAACCATTAGCAAAATGTGTGTTCTAACTATTTATTAGTTTAATATCAGCTATTTATTAATTCGATATCAGCAATAATTCATATCACCCATTCGAATTTCACCCATTCGGTTTTATTAGCCAACTGGGTTTTTGTGCATTTCCCTCCAATATGTGCCAGATTTGTGTATGTGTACTCTGTGGTGTTCTTGTTAAAATTGTAATTAAAAATTTCTTGCGATACATGAAATTGTCCACATGTACCGCAATTAAAAGTAGTGCACAAGTAAGGCATAATCTTATATAAATCTCAAAGTTTGTCGTCGATCGTTTGCATAGCTATACTGATTAGTATCTAGCCATGAAGAATAAGTATAAGCCATGAAGTATCGCAGAACCCTTTGAGCTACGCGAGATGCAATGGATTCATTGGGTAATGCGAGTCGTTATCCTAGTTAAAATATGCATAGCGACTCTGAGTTACGGCGCAACGTCATTGCGTTTTATTTGTGTTAAATGCAATGCATAAAAGTTTTGCTTTGAGTTGTGTGCATTTTCAACGAATGTTGAAGGTTGGCTTGCAACAAAATTCACATTACAGTTATTTAGTATCAAAATATTCACCATGTCTTACTCTGCTGTGTTGTAGGTGCAAAATATGTGGAAATGTAATGACAAGCTCTTAAAAGCTCAAAAACGAAAAGCCGTCGTAGATTGGAATCAGTTTATCTCTCTGACGTTATCATTACATTTTGTTGTTGTTTTGTGACGTGATGTTCTCACGTGAATTGAAAGGCCAATAAAAGGCTCAATATAAAACTTCTTGTAGCACTAGTTTATGACAAACACTTTACCGAAGAGCCCATATCAAATATAGATGCTTGCTGCTTTACAGTTTTGTTTCGGCTTGATCTAATCGTCTAGTCGTAATCAGATCATGTGACCCAATACTTCGCAAATAATTTCTGCAGCACTCTTCGATTATCACAGGTAGCCAACAGGCTCGTCATGATTATCAGACAATGATATGTACTCCTTCGAGCTAAGGTTAAAAAATTAAATGAATGTTTATGGTAAGTTATAAGATATCAGTGCTGAAAGTGACAGCATTACAATGACGATAAAACAGACGCGTAAGAACAATAAACGTGGTTTTATTAAATGCGTGAAGTATATTTGTGAAAATTTTTCAACGAATGAGCTTGCGTGAAAGTGTAAACAGAAGCCATCTTGTCCAGCTACGTCCCATTTAAGCTGTTTTGGAAAGAGATTCTAATCTACGGCTGTTTTGTGATGGTGGCGATTAACTGTTTGTTTTTGAGCTTTTAGGAGCTTGTAATAACATTTCCACATAATTTGCACCTACAACACAGCAGAGTAAGACAAAGTGAATCTTTTGATACCAAATAACTATAACGTGAATTTTGTTGCAGGTCAACCTTTAAATATTGGGTTTTCAAGATTATTATTCCATGATGAACATAAGAGTAGCTAATTTTAATAATTTAAGTGAAGTGAGTTTGCTGAAGGCGACAACGAGCAGCCATACATGAGAATAGGCTCATGAATCTGAGTTTTGAGTAACCCTGTATTTCGCATCGAAATAACTAACCTTGTACCTGTACTAACCTGTATCTTATATTTAGCTTCGTAAGGTGAGAGTGGGATTTTTTTATAACCATATTTTATTGTCGTCAAAACTTTCTTATGACATCGCGGGTTTACAATGTCTTGACTTTTTGTATGCACCAATGTTCATATTGGATTGTGCACAGTAAAGTAAGCATGTGATAAAAAGGTGTTGTATATTATTATACGTTGGTAAAGAGGAAATCCTAACATTTTGTTACATTCAATTCATCTTTACCACAAACAACATATAACAGCAATTGTGTGGATATCGCAGGGTTGGAAAATCATAATTTTATCAATGCTTTTCTTGATAACTTAATTTGTCGCTTTTGCAAATCTTTTGTGTATTGCATATGTTAAAAATGCTGGTGAACCACTTTTTCAGACCTGTTATATATCGATCGATCATTGGTTATGTAATTAATTAGTAGTACATTTAAAATAATAGCCTTACAGCATTCTGAGTTTCGATACCTGTGAGTCAATGATGCACTTTTGTTTTTTGCAACAACTTTCACCGACTTTGTGTTTGTACACACACAGTTGCACAGGTTGACAATGTTGCAGATAATTGGTCTGAGAAAGGCCGACGAAGGAAGGCCACTGGAACAGGCAGGATGAGACATCTTAAAATCGTGCAAAGGCGGTTCAAGTGAGTTTGCTTCTAAGCATAACAGTTGTGGAAGTGTTGATTTCATTTGGATTTTTGTATTTTCACTGGTCTATGTACAGTTGAACTTGGATAACTCGCCCTCGGATAGCTCGAACACATGGTTAACTCGAACGGATTTGTTTGGTCCATTCCCACGTAATGATAAATTGTTTTAAAAAACTCGACCTCAACTCCGTTAACTCAACAGTTTTTTGCCCAACGGCTACCGAGACGGTTGTTATCGCTTGAGAATATCACTTTCTTCCAATCCATAGAGATAACCATCAAGTTTAAGTAGTTTTTAGGCGTCGTTATTACTGCCATCGGCAAAATAATTTTGTTAATGACTTTTTTAAAGGTTTTGTAAAAATCAAATTTTACCAAACATCCACGATGGCTCTTCGAAACCAAGGAAAAGCGAGGTAACTTTCGGATGAACTTGAAGCAAAATCGGTTAAACTGATCTTGGTTAAAACGCTCAAAAAAATGATGTCTTTTCTTCTGAGCATTTCAACAACGATCAAGTTTTGATAATTTTAATCTGAAAACGTCCTGGCAGTCACATCACATAAAACGACAAACAAATATCAAGTGATAGAAAAATCTCTGTTTTTAGATAAAACATTTTAAAACATAAGAAGCCTTTTAATTTGCAACAAGCCATCTATGCTTTTGATATATGGGTCATGATCACAGAAACCATGGTTAAGTCGGGATTGTAAGATTTGGAGTTTTGCAACTTTTGCAAAAAAATTTGATTCTAGCTTATTTACAGCAAATTTTATGGTCAATAAACTGAATGCTCATTTACCATTAGTGCGAAAACATAGTTCCGAGAAAACTGGTGTTAAAGTTAGAGAAACGAAAACCAATGCCCAATTTTGTTTACAGTTCAAAACGTCATAGCAACCAATATCAAGAGGTTGTGATATTCATCTAGATTTCTGTGTTTCTATTCAAAAAATTATGCTGAATTCAAAAATCTAAACAGATTTTAGCTGGTTGTCACAGAAATAGCTGTATATTTATAAAAAAAAATGTATTACTTAATTTTGTAGATGTTTAAAACGACTTGGCAGTACCGCGATATCGGGCACAACCAAATCATCAACAAAATCTTTAAAAAAGTAACAACAGTAACATATTGCACACTATCGGTCACTATATACTTCGATCTTGGAAATTCGAATAATTATTCTTATAATTAAATCTGATAATAATCCTATAAAATTGAATAATTATTCTTATGATTAAATAATGTAATAATCTTTTAAGAATTGTTAGGAAATTATCATCGTGATTCCCTTTACTTTTACTGCTTTTGACATCAGTTGGAACACCAAAGTACTGATTATAAGTGTCCAAAATGTCAGAGTTATCTTTAAAATCAGCAAAAAAGAAACTATTTTACTTATTGGACGCCATTTTTTAGTACTTACTGTTTAGCTTAGCAGCCGTTTTAGGAGGGTTTTTCCGAAGATTGAAGACTTTTATTGGCTAAACTGACTTCAGATTCAGAAAGATCACTCTTTGATTGGTCCAGATGCACGTGTTACTAAAATCGTTACCAATATTATAAATTCAGTTGGTGCAACTTCAAAGTCGGATAACTCAACTTCGTGATTTGCGACTTAACCATGGTTTCTGTGACCGCGACACATATATATTGTTTGTAGATGTACATGTATCTACTAATAAATACATGGACTAGTGGCAGTGCTCTGATAACTCAAACACTTTCGCTCGGTTCCAAGCTATCCTTGCTGAGTTATCCAAGTTTGTCTGTATATTGTTTGCTTGATTAACTTTCTCATAATTGGTCATAATATTGCCATCAACATTTTTAGAAATGGATTCCGTGAGGGAACAACTCCAAAATCAAGAGTGGCAAAGAGATCGAAGGCGGAAACGAAGTAAAATTGTTGTATTGTGTGCTGCCTGATTACTTTTTATCTCCACCAATACAGGCGTTAGCTTGAACAAATATCTTTGCTGAGTGTTAATATCATACCATAAAAAATAATGTCGATGTTTAATTGGGGAAGACAGTATCGGGATAATTAGGTTTGGCAAGCAGATCTTATGAACAACTAAAATACTTGATAAATGCATCACCACGAATTATTACGTATCAGCAATAGCTGGAAATTTTGCACATCAATTCCTGTAGCACCTGTTGAAACATGATATTTGCCACTTTCTAAATTTTTATAAAATGTGTAGGAATCATGTTCATCAAGGTATTGTTGTGCAGTTTTCCCACAAACAATCTGATCTGCTTGTGTGCAGTTGGCAATGGCGCCTGCCACTTCATTTCCACCGTCTATTCCGTCAGAATCGACACTTAACAGTTGCACATCGCAGCGCTACAAAAAATAAACTGCATTACAAATACAAATATGCTTAGTTAACATATCACTGAACTTCATAATGGTAAATAATGTAGTACACCTATTGTAAAATTAAAAAAAATTACATTGTCTGCAATAATTAAGGATTTTGATCATGAAATGGTGATATGCACATCTTACCCGCAGAGATTCATGTTCTGAATATTTTTTCTGGAGGTTTATTGCTGTAGCCAATGCCACCTCTTGACATCGGCCACCTCTGCCTGGACTTCCCTCCTTGACATCAATAACAATCTCTGAAGTGAATATCAGACAAATGGGCTTTTTTGTGCTCCTAGCTTCATTGGCTATGATGGCAATGCTTTTAAGCTCTGTCTTTGGCATGCCCACTGTAAAACCACCAATGCAGTAGGCGCCACTACAACGTAGAGGTGTCCATTTCGAGAACGTTTGCGTTATAGGATTTCACATAAAACGAAGTGTACAATACATATAAATAGCCTAATCCATTGCAAGATCTATCCAAACTCACCCCCCTTCGGATCTTAAAAAAACTAACATCATTTTCCTAATCTAGTGACTACAATAACTATGATATTTATGGTTTGTATCAATTTTTTCCTTATTGTATTTGGTTAGGGTCCATGATTACAGTAAATTTATGTCAAGTAAATTTATGTCAAGTGCACACCTTAAATGTCAATTTAATCCTTATTGTCAACTATTTCTACACATGGTGTATAAAGCAGGCCCGTATTCCCTGGGGCGGCTGAGCCGCCCCAACTTTTTAGGAATTTTCTGCGGCTAAGTACAGTAAAACTCGGATAGCTCGCCCTCACATAAAATGTAACATTTCAACTCGAACGGATTTGTTTGGTTTATTCCCACGCAATAAATTGCTTCAGATAACTCGCCCTCAACATCATTTACTCGAACAGTTATTTGCCCAACAGCTATGGAGACGGTTTTTATCGCTGTAGAATATCATTTTATTCCAAGCCATAGAGACAAACATCAACTTTTAGTCGTTCTTAGGCGTCATTATTATCATCAGCTGCTAAATATTCTTGTTAACGACTTTTATAACGGTTTTCAAAAGGTCAAGTTTTACCAAACATACGCTTGGACATGTAGCGAAAGCGTAGAAACCTCCGGATGAACTTAAAATAAAATCGACAAAATTGATCCTTGTTAAAACGCTCAAAAGAAAAATACATGTATGTCTTTTTTCTGAGCGTTTTAATTGCGGTCAAGTTTTGCCTATTTTAATCGAAAAACGTCACGGCAGTCACATCACCTAAAACAAATCTCAAAAAATAGAAAAATGTTGATACTTTCCGATAAAGGTTTTTACAACTTCACATGAGAGGCCCTACAAGAGAGAAACATGTTGGGGGGCTTACACCGCCCCCTCCACACCCCCAGGTGTTCATAACTAGTCGCCTAACATTAACCCCCAACTTGCAACCAGTGAATACAGGCTTGGTATAAAGGAAAAAGTTGTATGTGTAACATAAAGTGAATGGATAAAATATATTCACTATAGATAAGCAAGGTCTGTCTGTCCATCCGAAGCCAGGGTTGGAGGTAAGAATAAAAGCTTGCTTTAATGAAACTTCAGCTTGGTAAACCAAATTGTAATATCTGCACCAATTGGCTGCCTCGGTGTATTTTTGAAGATGTCTCTCATGGCATTCTCGACTGTCAAGGTACTAGTGTATATAGTAGAGGTACCTCCATTGAAAACTTGCACCGAATCAACATTTTACTGTTATATAGAATCTCATACATAATATGGTGCAACATTTTTGAATAAATTCTTTAGGTGAAGTGGAATTTACATATACCTTACAAGGTTGAGGAGGTTTACGATGTAAGGGTGTCTACTGTATAATATCCATGTTTTATAAAGCAACCAATATCATACAAAATTTGCAAATGTGTGCGCATAGTGGAAGATAATCCTTACCATGTAAATGCCAATCTATTTAGCTTGCAAAATCCATTGCAAATATAATTTGCATAACTGACACAACATTCTGTAGATTTGTTGAGAGTTGTAAACTTGAGAACAAGCATCTCACAAAGGTCTACAGTTTCTGTCTAAAGACAGCTATTAAAGCAGAAATTTCTTATCTCATAAATGTGGTTAGAACAACAGTTAATTGAGCTACAGCATCTTACTGGAGCAAGCTGAGGGATACATGTAGGTTAATGGCTACCTAGCCTGTCTTAACAAACTGTTATTTTTGCAGAGTTGTCCCCCATCGAGCGGAGCGAGCAAAACAACAGATTGTCACAATACGCACTGCACATGGTGCATCAGCTACACTGAAAGAGAGTTGTTCTCTTTCGTCTATGTGGCTTGGCTGCGATGTCATCTCGGTTGCTCCATTGGTAATCGCAACGGATTTAGCCCAAAAATTTATGTAGTAAAAGATAAGATAAAAACTGCAACTGAGGTCGCGAAAAGTAATACTGTAATGGCCTGAACCATAGAGTTATCTCCCCCTAGAATGATAACTACACGAGCGTTTCCGGTGCCAACAAGGAGCGTTTAGGCCACGCCCCTTTTTTGTGCTAGTCAGTCGTAGTGATTGACTAGATCAATAACATCAGCCATGAGAAAGGTTAAACAAGGATCATGAATTTCCAGTTAAGATAGTAATTAATGCTCATATTAAAGAAATGATGATTATAGTTTATTACTCTAATCTATGCTTATTATTTAAAGCAATTCAATACCTACCAGGGATCGCTAAACATATTATGGAAATGTTTACTTTTTCATATCCATTTCCATCAATGATATGCAGCCCCCAACAGCCCCATACAGCAATGATATACAGCCAATGATATACAGCCCCCCTGTATATCATTGTTTCCATAAACATAACTATTTCCATAATTTTAGGGAAATGGATATGGAAATTTTATTTTAGAAGTATGGAAATGTTATTGAAATGGAAATTATATGGAAATGAATTATGGTTATGTTATGGAAATGAAAATAATATGGAAATGAATTATGGAAATGTTATGGAAATGGGAATAATATGGAAATGTTATGGAAATGGAAATAATATGGAAATGAAGAAGGGAAATGTTATGGAAATGGAAATAATATGGAAATTAATTATGGAAATAATATGGAAATGAATTATAGAAATGGAATTAATATGGAAATAAATTATGGAAATTTTATGGAAATGGAAGTAATATGGAAATGAATTATGGAAATGTTATGGAAATAATATAGAAATGAAGTAGGGAAATGTTATGGAAATGGAATTAATATAGAAATAAATTATGGAAATTTTATGGAAATGGAAATGATATGGAAATAAATTATGGAAATGGAAATTGTGACATACACGTAATCCCTGATACCTACTTGACTTGCAAAGGCACTGAATAGATAGTGTTAAGTAAGTTAATGCAATCAGTTACTCATAGATAAGATAGATAGTCATACTGGGGTTGTATTACATTAGTGTGATGGGAAGCTAATCAACTGCCATCAACTATGAGCTGTACTACCCGAGTTGCCCGAGTAATAAAAAAGTCTTTGGACAGAAAATTTATTTTTATATAACATTTACCATTCTAACTTTTAAACTTCATATCATGAGAAATTATTTTTAAGAAGTTCAAATGAATTAAGAGGAAAAAGAAAAACAACTGTAAAGGTTTTCAAGCTTCTTCAAACAACTGCAACTTTTAAATTTCATATCATGAAAGAAGTGTTTTGTTGAAATAAATTAGGAAGAAAAATGAAACTGCAAATGTGTTTAAATGTAAATGTGAAATAATTAGCAAGCAATGGCTAAATATAATCCGTTTAGCTATGATTACAATGAAAAATTATTTAATAAATAAGGTAATAAAAGAGTCTATTTTATTTTTATATACAGTCAAACATGGATAACTCGCCCACGGATAGCTCGAACACATGGTTAATTCGAACGGTTTCTTTGGTCCGTTCCCACGTAATGATAAATTGCTATAGATAACTCGAACTCAACACTGTTAATTCGAACTGTTTTTTTGCCCAACGGATACCGAAACGGTTGTTATCGCTTTAGAAAATCACTTTTTTCAAAGCCATAGAGGTAAACCTCATCTTTTTGTAATTCATAAGCGTCGTTATTACCACCATCGGCAAAATATTTCTGTCAACGACTTTTCTAAAGGTTTGGTGAAATTTGATTTATACTGCTATACGATGAGTAGCACGGGCTAGCCGGGTCACGCGTGCAAGGATTTTCGCCACGCACATACAAAACAAAAACAGCATGTTGTTTTGTATGTGCGTGGCGAAAATCCTTGAGTGCGTGACCCGGCTAGCCCGTGACGAATAGTTTTCCGACGTTGATTCCGTGTTCAATCAACGTCGGAATGTTGAATGTTTAAGACGTCTTAAAAATTGTGGTAATTAAACGTATACGTTGTCTTAGCTAAAAAACTATTCATCGTTTGACCTAAACACAGAATACGTGTGTACATTCAATAAGTATCCATTCAAAAAGCGTGAGTGATATACAATGTACTGTAAAACCTCGTAAAACTTTTAATTGAACTGCCTCGGAGTGTTGCTCTTAACAAATCCCAGGTAAAGTAAAGTTATCTTTGCATAAACTTCAAGAAAAATCGACAAAATTGATCGTGGGTAAAACGCTCAAAAGAAAAATATGTCTTTTCTTTTGAGCATTTCAACAACGATCAAGTTTTGCCAATGTCAATCTGAGAAACGTCCTGGCATTAACATCATCTCAAACAACAAACCAATCTCAATTGATAGAAAAATCTTTATACTTTTTGATAAAAACATTTTAAACTTTACATTAGAAGCATTTAATTTGAAACAAGCCATTTGTGCTTTTGATTTATATTATAGTTTGTATATGTACATGTATCTACTAATAAATAAGTAAATACATGGACTTGTGACAGTGCTCTGATAACTTGAACGCTCTGATAATTCGAACACTTTTGCTCGGTCCCTTGAAGTTCGAGTTATCCATGTTTGACTGTAATTATAATTTAGTATAATTAAGTATGTTATAATTTATTTTTATTTAACATATAACAACGTTTGCCACATTAACTTTCAAACTACATATTATGAGAAGTGTTTTGTGTAATTGAAATAAATGAAGAGAATAGAGAAAATAAAAACAACTGTAGATGTTTTCAAGCTTTTTCAAACAACTACAACTTTTAAATTTCATATCATAAAATAAATTTTTTGTTGAAATGAATTAGGAAGAAAAATGAAACTGCAAATGTGTTTAAATGTAAATGTGAAATAATTAGCAAGTGATGGCTAAATATAATCTGTTTAGCTATGATTACAATAAAAAATTATTTAATAAATAAAGTAATAAGAAAGTCTATTTTATTTTTAAATAATTATAATTTAGTATAATTAAGTATAATTTATTTTTATCTAACATATAACAACATTTGCCACTCTAACTTTCAAACTTTCTGCTTGCTTACATCAAGCAAAGATGTTCACTAACTAGTGGACATCTTTGCTTTAAGCTAGTCTATGTATTTGATTGATATGTATTGAAATCTAATATTACATGCAAGGGCTGTTTGTGAACTGTGATGTCAATGAATCACTCTATCACCATACAAATTGTATCACCATACAATTTCAATACTTTCAGTTGATGGCAGTTGATTAGCTTCCCATCACACCAATGTAATACAACCCCAGTATGACTATCTATCTTATCTATGAGTAACCAATGATATACAGCCCCCCATGTGTGGGGGCTGTATATCATTGGAATAACTGATTGCATTGACTCACTTACTTAACACTATCTATTCAGTGCCTTTGCAAGGCATGTAGGTATTGAATTGCTTTAAATAATAAGCATATATTAGAGTAATAAACTATAATCATCATTTCTTTAATATGAGCAATAACTACTATCTTAACTGTGGAAATTCATGATCATTCTCATGGCTGATGTTATCGTTCTGTCAATCACTACGATTGACTAGCACAAAAAAGGGGCGTGGCCTAAACGCTCCTTGTTGGCACCGGAAACGCTTGTGTTGTTGAATGCAGTTTTCACTCTAGGGGGAGATAACTCTATGGCCTAAACTGGCTAATGTTGAACCTCTGTAGCAAAGGCCATGGTAACTGAATTTCGGCATCTATATAACTTATCTATTTATAATCTAATTAACTGAAAACAATGAATTAGCCAGCAATGAAACTTAATTTACTTTAAAACAAATAAAACTGACTGATACAAGAATACAAATAAAACTGACTGAGCGCACAAATAACGACATGTTTAGTTGCTGTTGTTGTTTAAGTTCTTCTAAAGTTTACCGCAGAGACTGGTCTCTGGTTAAACGTGTTTACCTTATTTTTTCTACATAAATTTTTGGGCTAAATCTGTTATGATTACCAATGAAGCGACCGACATAGCATCGCAGCCAAGTCGCATAGACGGAAGAGAACAACTCCCTTTCAGTGTAGCCGATGCATCAGGTGTAGTGCGTATTGTGACAAGCTGTGTTTGCTCGCTCCACTCGATGGGGGACAATTCCCCAAAAACAACAGCTTGTCAAGACAGGCTAGGAGCTGCCCCGCTGTTAGACTAGATAGCAGAACATCAGGGTAATTGAGATTTAGAACAAAATCAACATACATCTGATGCAGTCCAGTTCTATTTTGATTAGACGTCTGTCTTGTTCTTCGTTATAATTTCTCGTCACCAATGCTGCAGCGTATAGTGCAAGACATGCAAAGAGTTTGCCACTTTCCAAAGTGCTGGTTGAGATTCTGGAAGGCTCAATAGCGTGAGCAGGTATCTCTAAAATTATTGTGCGGCGTTCTGAATCGGACAAACAAACATAATATGTTGCTCTGATACTGTGCGCGAACATGCGAGTGAAAATTCATCTTTGAAAGAAATCATTGCTATTTGCTGTAACAACTGCATAAACAATATCATCAGTAAAAAATCGTGAATTATGAAAACCGTCATATAATTACTGTTTTATGTCATAGCTGCTTGCATAGTCGCCGTAACCATTATCATAACCTCCAACTTGAGAAAGAAAACATGTCTGAAATAGTCTGAATTTTTATTTGCTGTCAGTAGTTTAATGCTAAAACGCAGTTAACTACTGACCTTGCCAGCTTCATCAAAGAAGTGTATTTATAAACAGAAAACATGGAATTCTCCATTACTAACATTCTTTCAGAAATACCACGACTGATATAGACAGCAAAATTAAAAAGCCGAATTGAAGTGTTTAGTCCATTTTGCTGCTAGTCGACGCTTACTGCTATAGTTTAGCTCCTGTTAGCTTCGACAGCCAATAAATACAAGTACCTTTGTTAAAAAGGTAAAACTACCCTCCTAGAAAATAACTTAGCTAAAAATGAAAAAAAGATTTTCACACCTTACCATATTTGGCACACTGATTAAGGATGGTGGCAATAGCAATCTCATCCGAACCAGCCAATATGTTGATAGTGTTTGATGTGTCATATCTCGACTTTGGGCGCTCTTCCCAAGTGTCTGTGAAAGCTGGTCCATTCAAACACCAGTTATTAGTAGTAGATTCATGGCATTCCTTTTCAAGAAAATTCACAACTGCTGAGGGCATCTAACAAATAGATAAATTAACAGAATATGATTCTCTTGTAGTTGTTTTTGTTGGCTGAGGCTAGCTTTATTTCAATACATCCAAATATCTAAATCCAAATATTGTATAGCAATTGACTTCCACTTGTTTGGAAGAGGTACCATTTAAAATATGGGTACCATTTAAAATATGGTACGCAGACCAATTCTCGAGCATTGCAAGAAATAGATGAGCAAGTGATGGAATATTTGACGAATAGTTGTAAGCAACTGAACGCACCTGCTCAACCAATTTGTATTTTCGGAGTACTTCCATAGCCTGTTGGGGTGTGGAACTGTCAGAGGTAGTCAGCCCACCAGCTACCTCCGTGTATGAATTATGTGGTAGATTGCTGAGTATAAGTGATATGACCTGACCATTAAAAGCCATTAATTAACACGCTATTTTCACATGCGAAAAACAGCCCGATACATTCACCTTTCTTAAATGCTTTAGATAAGCTTCAAATAAATTCCATACAAGACAAGTTTAGAAATAACTAGTGGCTACATAAAGCGAATAACTCCAAAAAGCTATTATCAATAGGTCAGGTGATTACTTAGTGCCTTAATTTTGCATTGTGCTGGCACAGTGATACTAGCTACCCTGGTACTAATTCTCAATATACAGTCAAACATGGATAACTCGAACTTCAAAGGACCGAGCAAAGTGTTCGAATTATCAGAGCGTTCAAGTTATCAGAGCACTGTCACAAGTCCATGTAACTACTTATTTATTAGTAGATACATGTACATATACAAACTATAATATAAATCAAAAGCACAAATGGCTTGTTTCAAATTAAATGCTTCTAATGTAAAGTTTAAAACGTTTTTATCAAAAAGTATAGAGATTTTTCTATCACTTGAGATTGGTTTGTTGTTTGAGATGATGTTAATGCCAGGACGTTTTTCAGATTGACATTGGCAAAACTTGATCGTTGTTGAAATGCTCAAAAGAAAAGACATCTTTTTCTTTTGAGCGTTTTACCCACGATCAATTTTGTCGATTTTTCTTGAAGTTTATGCAAAGATAACTTTACTTTACCTGGGATTTGTTAAGAGCAACACTCCAAGGCAGTTCAATTAAAAGTTTTATGAGGTTTTACAGTACATTGTATATCACTCACGCTTTTTGAATGGATACTTATTGAATGTACACACGTATTCTGTGTTTAGGTCAAACGATGAATAGTTTTTTAGCTAAGACAACGTATACGTTTAATTACCACAATTTTTAAGACGTCTTAAACATTCAACATTCCGACGTTGATTGAACACGGAATCAACGTCGGAAAACTATTCGTCACGGGCTAGCCGGGTCACGCACTCAAGGATTTTCGCCACGCACATACAAAACAACATGCTGTTTTTGTTTTGTATGTGCGTGGCGAAAATTCTTGCACGCGTGACCCGGCTAGCCCGTGCTACTCATCGTATAGCAGTATAAATCAAATTTCACCAAACCTTTAGAAAAGTCGTTGACAGAAATATTTTGCTGATGGTGGTAATAACGACGCTTATGAATTACGAAAAGATGAGGTTTACCTCTATGGCTTTGAAAAAAGTGATTTTCTAAAGCGATAACAACCGTTTCGGTATCCGTTGGGCAAAAAAACAGTTCGAATTAACAGTGTTGAGTTCGAGTTATCTATAGCAATTTATCATTACGTGGGAACGGACCAAAGAAACCGTTCGAATTAACCATGTGTTCGAGCTATCCGTGGGCGAGTTATCCATGTTTGACTGTATTAAGGCAGGTCTGCATGAGACGTAACAGTGATCTTGCACTTAGTTATCCAATAATATGATAACCTGCTAATATGAATGACATTTACTTTTGCTGGAGACGCTGAAGCGGAAAGCCCACCACCCTTAAGCATGCTGAGATTTTTGCGTACAGTATTCTGGTCCAAGTATGGTACTTTGTGACTCTTCATTAGTTCTATACACTTAATTTTATCCTCCAGTGTCAATGATGGCTTTGGCATGGTCAGTAATGCTGACCCTCCTCCTACAAAGATTCTTATCATATAATAACACGCATTATTGTGTAAGCTAAAAAATGAAGGCAAAATCTTTCTTTAAAGAGCTGACATTCAACAGTAAGCATTTCTTCATTTACATAATTTGCCAACAATAAAAATTATTTAATTACAGCCAAAATATCTCTGTAAAGTTTAACCGTTCTATCACACATTGCCAGATTTTTAGATGGGCGGATGTATTATATTTGTTAATGTATTCTTGATCAATTGTCCACCTTATCCACCCAAGCCAGTGTATATATTTGAATAACTCACAAGTTTGAAAAGACCCAGTCATGTAGTAAACATACAGTATCTTGAACAGCAAATTGTTAACATATGGGTAAAATAGTGAGAATTTCTATGAAAGTACTATATCTTCGATGTGTTTCACGAAAAGTCATGGAAGAAATTATGCATTAACTGTAACTGAAAAATAATCAGGCTGTTTATTTGTTAAGTTATAGTAATTTTTTATATGCCTACAAAGTTCCAAAATATCTCAACACGAAATCCAGAGCTATTATCAGCAAATTTCTACCAGAGAGGTGGATAATCAAGGGCTATAACGAATTAACTGTGTAACATTGACTTTTAAAGCTGAGCAAGTGGAATAATCAGAAACCATGTGTTGAAGACATAACCAAAAAGTGATGACGTGCAAATGTGATGTTGATGGAGTACAAAAAATGATGTAGTTACAATGGTAGTAACTTTTCTAAAAGGTAAGAAAAAACCACTGGCTAAAACATGGTACATTACTACATATTGTTAAATCGCACGTACAACTACTAGAACAAGACTGTTATTACAAACACAAAACAGTAAAGATAAAACGTAAAATATCTGGTGGATTAAAGGCAGTGGTGATAGAGGTCGCATGTACACTTAATGAAAATAGTTCCATGGCTGATGACTACCTTAATCCTTGTAAAAACTTCACACATGTACCATAAAACATCTCTTTGAACACCGTGGCGCTCAATTTTTTAACCCTTACTTATAGTGGCGCTTCATTAGATGTGGTGTTCAAATAAAGGGTGACGTCCTTTTCGAATAACTCATCAGAATTGTAAAAGATAAATTTAACCCTTTTACGGGCGAGGCAAACGCTGCTGCCTATTATACGAGTCTATATAGCCTGTCGATCTTATAGCCTGTGTTAAATTTGTTAGAGCTTTCAATTTTTTGCTTCACTTTAAATTTGAAGATATTTTCATTTTATAACTGTATTTAACTACTAGATGAATGCCCTGCGTTGCATGGATAATAAAACAACAGCTTATAAACATTACCTTTCCCACTACATTACCCTTACACTACATTATCTGCAACTGTTTATAAGCTGTTTTTATTACCTGTGCAATGTCAGTTATTCATTTACTGAGGTCTTGAGGCCAGCTTGTAGTAATCACTGTGATTTTCACTATGGTCAGCTGGAGATGTAGTTTACTGGATAAGCTTGTCGCCTCAAGAACTGAATGTTCTGAGTTCCGATCCTTTATGATGTGGATTTTTTATTCCCAAAACTTAATCGCCGTAACTGGACAGATGAACGACAGACGCCCACATTTATATAATTTTTAGCCGAATGCCCGTTGTTTCATAGGTTAAAAAACAGCTTAGAGAGTGTGGCAGGTAATGTGGTTGTATTGGTTAATTTGAGTACGCTAGTATCGGTTTAGCTGAACTTGCAATTAGGAATTGTGAGAGCAAGCTTTAGAGACGTTGGGCATAAAGCAGAGTCACTATGCATATTTTAACTCCAATAATGACTCATATCGCCAATGAATCAGTTGCATTTCTTGGAGCTTAAAGGTTGACCTTCAACAAAATTCACATTACAGTTATTTGGTATCAAAAGGTTCACCATGTCTTACTCTGTTGTGTTGTAGGTGCAAAATATGTGGAAATGTGATTACAAGCTCTTAAAAGCTCAAAAACGAACAGTTAATCACAGCCAACACGAAAAAGCCATAGGTCGTAATCCCTCTCCATTCTCCAAAACGGCTCACTATGTGCTAAATTTGAACCAATGGAGATATCAACTGCAAGTTTTTTTTAACCACGCGTTTAACCACTGAGCTATACAGTCCTTAGTATTCTATCGCTCTTATCATATACTGTACACACTTTTCTTGATTGTACACGCTTAATGATTACTTAATTGATACATCGCGATACATAACTTATAACAGGGGTTGCAATGCCCCTGTTATAAAGTATTTTTTGCCTATGAAACACGATGCTTTTTCATCCTCACCATACTAGAACGAATTTGTTTTTTGTCATAGGATATCAACAATAATTTTTCTCAAAATTAAAATCGGGCAATCGTTGTACTGATTACGACAAAATAACAAAAATGTCGATAATGCTATTTTGAAGCTCGTTTCTCAGTTTAGCGTTATCCGTTATGACCTTATGATACAAACGGATTCCCAAATAAATAAGTGATAAAATTTTAATTCAAAGTTTGAAGTTTACTAAAATGAATATTAAAACTTCTTCAAATATGTTTTTAGTAAGCTAAATTCATTAAGTTTTAAGATTCAGCCTTTGTCATATGCCTGTCTCAAAGGTAAGAACTCTCCACGTAGTACATTGGAATGTTACATTTTCTTGCAGATCATAGCCACAAAATGCACTAAAGTTGATGTAGGTAACTATAGCTACTAAGGGTAACATATTGTTTTCTTACTATTATTTAATGATGATGATTTTTACCAGGAAATGATTGCATTAGATAATTACTATAGACTTCTATACCACACGAAATTAAGTTTATAAGTTAGAATGATAAATGTTGTATATGTTAAATAAAAATAAATTTTCTGTCCAAAGAGTTTTTTATTACTCAAACAATGCTGGGCATTCAGCTTGTTCGTAATAAGCATGGTGACGCAATGCGGCAAGGCCACACCATTACAGAAGACGCTCCTATAACAGAAATTCAAGCTGACAAGTACTGATTACAAAGCTGAAAACTAACAGTACATATGCTAACAAAAGAATAAATACTTATTTAGTCGTTAAAACCTGCAATAAAATGTAACATTTCTATGTACACTACTGCAAGTTTTTATCTTCGAGGCAGACGTAGTGGCAAATAGCAGTCTGAGAGAGACTTGACAGCAACACGTTCGGCGCACTAAACTTTTGTGACGTTACATGATAGAAACTTTGAATTTAACTTAAATGAATTTAACTTACTAAATGCACACTTAAAACTGAGTTTTAATCCTTTATTAATCTCAATTTAATTTTGCGATCTTAATTTTTTATTATCTGTTTCCAGTTTGGCGCTTTTTGTCTCGCAATCGCCATAACTTTTGGCCAACCTTTTAAAAGCTTTTTCAAACTGATTTGAGAAGACCAAATTATGCTGTTCTCGAAATCGGCCTCTTGCACTCTTGACCATATAGTGGCTATCGAGAAACAGCTCATATGCTCGTATGTCAAAGATTACTCATATCTTAAGGCAGAAACTTACTCAAAATGCTGCTCTCATCTCGATTTGCTCGTCTGGTATGACTGCAGATGTTGCATAAAAGTTCATTGCGCAGCCAAAACTGGTTTTTTTATAGGCAATAGAAGAGGAGTTATAAGTGTCGATCCATTAAAAGCTGAGTTTAGATAACAGCAATCAAATAATATGCTATAAATCTACAAATTTATAAGTTAAATCATTTATAAATACTACAAATATATATATTCAAAAACTGGTGACATAAACAAGCCATATTTATAATACATAGAAAAATAAAACTTAACATTTTGGAAACAAAAATATTTGCATCGTTTGCTCGTCCAGATGCGTTTTGATTGTTGTTTTCATTTGGACCCACTTCATATTTTTGTGGGTGTTCAATACCTTCCACAATGTCTCCTGGTCTCAAATATTTTTCTGAATTGCTGAACGAGTTCATATTAGCATCCTAACAATTTTTTTAGCAGATGCACATGGTCATTTAGAACACATTTTTCGTGCGCGAATAAAAACTTAGCCTCATGTAAGCTTGTATGTGCATGCTAAGTAGAGGTTTTAGCCCCAAATAGTAGTACAGCTTCATTGTAATTGCTAAACCGTTTTTTATATACGTCGAAGTATTAAAATCATACTAAACAAGGAACTACTATTAGCCTGACACAGTTACTGAATATTTCTATTGTGTTGCTTTCAAAGTTTTACCGAAAAACTATAAAGCTTTGGGGTTAGAAAACGGACTTCGATATAAACAGCAACAATGAAAAAATTAATTGTTATTGATGTAACCAAGTCATCTAATACTATTACTAATACGAAGAATAATACTATTTCTAAATACTATTAGTAATACTATTTCTAAACACTTTCTGCTGACCACTTGCTATTATTTGTTCGTAAAGATCAAAGAATGTCAAAATGGCGGTCAGATAAAGGTGACGTTAAATGAAAGGATGGCGCTTTATTTTTCAACCCTTTTCCTAAAGCGGCAGTTAAATAGAGGTGGTGTTTAAATAAAGGCGGCGTTCAAATAAAGATTATATGGTACAATAGACACTTCTATAACCTCCTATAACGTAAATTCTCTTATACCGTAAATTAACTCCTATAACATAAATTCCAGAGAATGTAAAAAATTTATGTGAAGTTTCTGTTTCGTACTACGTAAAAAATTCCATAGAACGTAAAGTGTCAAGTTGGGTGAGGTCTCAAATTTGATTTGAATGTTAATCTATCTCGCCGCACTTGTGCAAGAAAAACCGACGTGCGTATAGCATTATATCTATTATATACCCTAGGACACTTATATTTCGCTAGTATTTAGTTTCGTGATTAGTATAGAGAGTAAAATTTCACTGCAACTTAATTTTGCAGCTCTGATGAGTGCGAAAATATAGTGATGTGAAAATAAATGCAGTGGAACAAACATAATTAGATTCCTCAAGTTCAGTTCATCAATAAAAAAATTTTCAATTTGGGACTAGATTGTAATTGTACACCGCAGGTGGAATGGTGTGGGCGAGATCGAAAATGCAATTTGATCGCTTGCTGCCATTTGTTTCTTGGACTATCAATGAACAAAGCTATTTAATTTCGCGTTTTTGCTCGTTCGTTATGATAGTTTAGTTTCGTACATGAAATTTTCGCGAGAGGATGACTCCGCGAAAACGCGAAAGTTAGATGAGGCGAATACATAAGTGTCCTAGGGTATACAAATTTAGTGACATTATAGTTCGTCATCATAGATCTTCAGATGTGTCGACAAAACAGAGAAGTCGATAGCTGTGCATTGTTCATAAATAGAAAGGCGATCGACTGGTGTAGGTGTTACAGCGTCGGCCCACCAATCCGAATGTCACGAGTTGGAGTAGCGTTGAAAGTTCTCTTTTATTCTAGCCTTGACCCCTGGATACAGATGACGATAGATGGGTAGCACTGCATTTGTAAAATAGTAGTAGTTTTTTTAGGTAGTACCATTTTTATGGTAAAAATCTTTTGTTGTTTTGCTTTATTGTAGAAGTATAAAATATTTGTTATTAGTTTTACTTGGAAGAGTAGAGTTTGCTGTTTAGAAAACAATAGGCCAATAAATTGCTGTAAATGAACGTCGAAGATGTGCACTCCCATCAACCTAATGTATCTCCATCACCGCAATTATGGTCTATAAAACCACTAAAGTTGATCGGAAAAAGGTGACAAGTTGTCAAAGCGAACCAATAATACTGCAGTTACGGTAGAGCCAACAAATGAAAAGAGTTAAGTCAGTTTTTCCTTTTTTGCATGGTCAAAGGGGTGAGTTTGAAAAGATTTTGGAATGGATTAGTCAGTTGACATGTATTTTACTGTTCATATAACTTGAATTCCCTATTATGGATTATTTACGTTGTAGGAGCACCTACTGTATATAGGGGAGCCAGTAATCAAAAGGTGTGGTCATCAAAATTTTAAAGGAGGCGAAGCTACATGTGATTTTGCGATAAACCCCAGCATGAAAAAAGGTATCTTTGGTATAATATTATAATTGCCAAAATTTTCCCGTTACCTTTTTTAAAAAAACAAATAAAAACAATTAAGTAAGCGAATGTAGGAAGAGGCACCTGAGATGAGAGTGATAAGGATGTCATTGGCTTGAAGTGACTGAGTGATCTCAAGCACTCGTCGTGCCGATTCCAGAGACTGCTCACTGCCGGCAGCATGGGAACCGAGCACCAATTCAAACCTAGAGCTGGGAAACAGGTGCCTAAAATGGAATAATAGCTCATACAAAAAGTTCAACCCAAAGCTAAATAAAATCTATTCTGTTTGCAAAATAAGAAAAATTTATAAAAAAAACCTTTTAAACTACTCATCCAATGAAAAATAGCCAGATCAAACCTATAAATATATTAAATAATAATATAAACATATTTATATATATACGCGCAGGTACTTCGATAGGAAGCTGAGCTGTTCATGTTGTTACAAAATAAATCTAATACACTTTTTTTCTTCTTTGAGTAGTTTTAAATTTGTAAATAGATGTAAAAACAGCACACCTAGAGAAACCCCGATTAAAAGTTGTCTACAATAAAAAACGATAGAATAAATTATGGAATGTTAGCCGCTACACACTTTTTTCCTGCAGCTTCCAAATCCTTAACAGAGTTTTCAGGCACAAAGGCCAGTCCCCGGACAATGTGATCTCCTAAGATGTCCTCAACAGAGCGGCACATGCCAATAACGGCTTTGCCGACTGCTATTATGTGTACATTCTTATTGATGTGATAGGAAGAGGACCTAATCTACAACAGAGAAACACATTAGATCTACCTACAACGGATCTTCTTTAGATTCACCTACAACAGCACAGCAGCGGTACAACTCTGAGGCTATGTACAAGGGCATACTCTATAAAGTATGCCTTATAGAGTATAACAGGCATACTCTATAAGGCACAGGTGTCAAACACATGGCCCGCGGGCCACATGTGGCCCGAAACCTCATTTTATGTGGCCCGCGAGGGCTTAATTACTCATTCGCCCGAGAATCATTCTCCCGTATTTACAACGTTGCTAGGCACACCAACGCGAGTTATCTTGCCTCTAAATTTTGTCTATTCCTTGTGTTGTTATTTTTACATTACATGAGAATAATTTTGACTAGTCAGAAAAACTTTTTTCTGATCAATCAAACAAACGTACATATATACCTCAATGATCTCTTTGGCAAAAGTTATAACTAAATTACTACGCCCATTTCGACATCTACTGAACCGAAAATCATCGCCGTCACTTTAAAATTTATCGTTCGCGATCAATTTTTTTCAACTCGAGAAGTAAATATGCAGATTCAGAAGGGGTAAGACAGTGAAAGACTGCATAAATCATATTGAAACATTATTTTTAATGTTTCGAAGTTTTTACTAACTTTTAATTTTGTCAATTTTCATCGTTACACTCGAATAAAAATGCACTTTTTAGGCTGTCAACCGTAGTCAGACAAAAGTTATTCAATCTCGATAGGATCATAGTCATTCTTAGAGCGGCCCCTGAAGTCTGAAAAGTCAAGAACAGAGTTACTGAACATAATTTTATTCTTTGAATAATGTTTATGACAGTTTATTTGAGTTATATTAGGGTGTAGATTTGCTATGCTATTGTTGTGGAAGTCAGCGTTGACTAACCACTAGCAAGTGGGTTCTGCGTACAAGTTGTCTTATACTGAACGAGTAATAGCTCTCATGCACAACTGTAATTGTTGCAACAAAGTGTCTGGTGAATAATGGCTTTTATTCACACAAGCTCTATAAACATGAGAAGATAGAACAATTAGAACAATTCACTACAATCAAGCGTAATGCTGAAATGAGTTACAATAATAAATACCCAAAACAGTTACACTTGTAAATGTAAGAATGTTAAGCAATATATATGTTACCAAAGATATACAAAGCTGCACAAAGGTAAGTTAATGTTACCGCACTGTCCTTAATGCAGATTATGAACGTAACTCTCAGTCTTTATTTCAGTCGTTTGTACTCTGTATCGCTAGCTCTGTGCTCTTTGTTTTCCCGTCTTAACACTGAAGCACCATTGCTTATATAGCAAGGGCTGAGTGTTAATCAACGGGCTTTCCACGCAAGCTGGCTTTTAAATTATAGGGCTAATCTGAGAATAGCTGAATGCTTATGGCAATTAAAACAACTCAGCTTAGTAAATCCATCACATTCTCCACCCCTAGATGCAGTGCCGGTATTTTAATATTGGCTCACAAGCGTCGATAAAGGATGGATTAGGGATCCAGCTCCAATGTTGACAACCCTGTTGTAACCTTAGGTTACAATGCTTAGTTATCCTAATAATACAGCTGGTTCGAGTGAGTTGAATGTTTTGAGTGATGGTTGATGCTATAGCAAGGCTCGAGGCCGTAGATAAAGGCATCCGAGACTCCCCAAGTGAGTTTCCAAACTTGGTGTCATCGGACATACCAATATCTTCTTTTAAGGCCTCGAAGCTCAATATAACACATGATCCTTCAACCAGGGAGGTTTTCTCAAGGCTCGCCTTGGCCGTTCAGGAAGCGGAACTTGTTCTTCCCAGGACATGTTGAGATCATCAAAATGCTGATCGAGTGCAGCATCTGGTGATGCTGGATTCTCTTCAAGCCCGATATGCTCTTCTATATCACTGGGAGAATCATTCCTTGACTGGTCAACATCCGAGCTGGTCCTTGGGCTTCTCAGTTGTCCAGCTAGATCAGATGCCGGCGTGAACAGTTTGAGACGGCATTCATTGATGGTTCCTTGACCAGCAACTTTATAAGTGCCGTTGTCAAAGACCTTCTTTATAATGAATGGCCCATTAAACTTTGGTAGTAATTTTGGGTGAATCCCTTTACGTCTCCGTTTGTTTTGCACTAACACCAGATCTCCTTCTTTGAAGATTGCATCCTCCTGTTCAGGTAATCTAGGAGGTAGCATTTGTTGAGTGCGAATCAACTGGTAAGCAGTATCTAACTGGTCTTGCATATGGGAGGCGTATTCACTTCGTGTAGTCTCATCGACATCATGTGTCCCGCCTATTAGCTGGTCAGGTAGCCTACATTCCCGTCCTAGCATCAAATAATTTGCAGTTTCCTCTGTTGCTGCATGTGGGGTTGCCCTAAAGGCCCTCATGATCTGTGGTAGCACAATGTCCCAGTTTTCTTGCGCTTCCATCTGACTAAGTAGAAGACAGCGAAGGGAATCGCCCAAGGTTCTATTTCCACGTTCCACCACCCCGTTAGATTGGGGATGATAGGCAGTTGTCCGAGTTTTAGTGATTCTCCACATGGCGCAAAGTTCTGCCATAAGGTCACCTTCGAACTGTGTTCCTCTGTCACTATGGAGCTCTTCGGGTAATCCGAAGTAGCAAAAGATGCGACTATCTAAAGCTTCAGCAATTATAGGAGCTGTAGCATCAGGTAGAGGTACAGCATCCTGCCAACGGGTGAAATGATCTGTCAACACTAAAATCCATCTGTTTCCTCGAGGGGTCAAAGGCAGCGGTCCAACTAAGTCAATCGCAACCTTTTGCCAAGGACGGCCAACCCAGAGAGGTCTATGACTTGAAGAATGATGCAAACCTCCAGACTTCGCTCGCTGGCATATTTCGCAGCTGTTCACTATACGTCGAACATCAGACGTCATTCCAGGCCAGTACCATGTTAGTCTAAGTCTCCGGAGGGTCCTCATTATCCCGGCATGAGAAAGGGTATGTGTGTTCCACACCACCTGCTTCCGCATGTTCATAGGACAAAGTATCACCTCCCGAGATCTTTTCCCAACAAGTATACGAGTTACCAGCACTTGATCCTCTCTTATTCGCATTAAAGAGAGCATGGTGCTAAGTTTTCGTAATTCTGTACTGCCAAGGTTGACTATAGCTGGATCCAGAGATTGTTGATTCTTGACAGCATTGTAGATAGTCGCAATATCACTTGGGAGCAACTGAGCCTGACACAGTTCATCAGAGCTGGGTGTATCTGACTGTGGTGTTGGTGAAGGTTGGTTGCGACCCCCTTGTTGATTAGAAGAATAATCTAAAGTTGTCTGCTCCTCATCATTCTGGCAGTCATCATTAGTGCTGGAATCTTCTACCATGCAACAACCATCACCGTTAGTTACGATTAAGCTGGCAGTTTGTGAGGACTCTGGTCCACTCCTAGCTGATGCTTTACAGTCTGTACCAACCACTTCATGAATGTGGTTTTCATCCAATAAGTCATCGGCACACTCTTGTGCCATCAACTTCTCTCCAGCAATCCTAGTACACACAGGGTTTTCATTTTGTGCCCGCTTTGATAGTTCATGTCGAATTTGGCCCATGCTTGGTCCTCCACATTGTTTCGTGACTCTGTCGCATTTGGTGCAGTCGTGGCATGGCCTCCTTGATAACCCATCAGCGTTCCCATGTTTGCTCCCTGGTCGATGCTCTATGGCAAAGGTGAATTCGCTCAAGATCTCTAACCATCTTGCAACTTGGGCAGAAGGCGTAGTCCTCCTGCATAACCATAAAAGTGAAGCATGATCAGTACGAATTTTGAACTCTTTACCATACAAATATGGACGAAAATGAGCAACAGCTTTAACAACAGCTAACAGTTCTCTTCTAGTCACACAATAGTTTTGCTGAGCACGTGACAAAGCACGACTATAATAGGATATTACCCGTTCCTGGCCATCTTGGATTTGAGACAAAACTGCACCAACCCCATTAAGAGAAGCATCTGTGTCCAGGATATAGTCAAGGGCCGGGTTAGGATAACCCAGAACTGGGGCCGTCAGTAGCGACTGCTTCAGTATGTTAAAAGCTGCATGGCACTCCTCAGTCCATTCGAACTTGGCTGTTTTACTGGTTAGCTTTGTCAGTGGTCGGGCTTTGTTGGCAAAGTCCTGGACATACTGACGATAGTAACCAACAGTCCCAAGAAAGGATTGTAGCTCGGTCACATTCTTCGGAGATGGCCAAGTAGCAACAGCAGATATTTTCTTTGGATCAGTTGCTACACCATTACTACTAACTATATGTCCCAAATATGCCACTTCTTCTTGAAAGAGATGGCATTTGGAGGGCTTAAGCTTGAGCTTGGCCGATCGAAACCGAGATAGGACCTCTTCAAGGTTGAGGTAATGTTCTTCGAAGCTGTTACCCATGACTATAACATCGTCTAGATATAGCAGCAAAGTC
Source organism: Watersipora subatra (assembly GCF_963576615.1). Classification (NCBI taxonomy): domain Eukaryota; kingdom Metazoa; phylum Bryozoa; class Gymnolaemata; order Cheilostomatida; family Watersiporidae; genus Watersipora; species Watersipora subatra. The sequence continues at coordinate 10,810,038 of NC_088708.1, read as the reverse complement.
TTCCAATGCAGTCCATGTAGCACTTGCTCCATCATTCGTTGAAATGTTGCCGGAGCTGCTGTCAAACCAAAAGGCAAGACTTTCCATCTCCACAGGCCTTCTCTAGTGCAAAATGCCGACTTATCTTTAGCATCTTCATCTAGTGGAATTTGCCAATAGCCGCTCATGAGATCCAGTGTGGAGAAAAGTTTGCTGCCAGCCAAGGCCTCCAGACTTTCATCTATACGAGGCAGGGGGTGAGCATCATGGACTGTAATAGCATTTAATCTGCGGTAGTCAATGCAAAACCTCCAGCTGCCATCTTTCTTTTTCACGAGTACAACAGGAGAGCTCCATGCTCCATATGCAGGCTCAATAAGACCTTGCTTTGACAACTCGTGAACTTGCTTGCTGACCTCGGCTTCTTTCTCCACCCCTAAACGTCTTGGAGCCTGTTTAATTGGCTGTGACATCGCCTTAACAGGGATAGAATGTTTCATTAAAGAAGTCAGTCCTTGATCAGAGTCACCTTTTGAAAAGACATCACTGAAGCTATGCAACAACTTGGCAATCGCTTTGCGTTGCGAAAGCTGAGAACATGCCTCAGTTGCCTCTTCATATAGGCTCTCCAAGTGAGATGGAATAGCAGGGATATTTTCATCTGAGACACGCTTCCTGTGGTTCCCATCCATCATATGAACAGATGAATTGACAATCTGTCCCTTCTCCAAGCTGACACACTGTCCTATAATAGATCCAGCATTAAGGTGACATACTTGCATTGCAGGATTAATGCACCTAACAAAAAATTTCCTTTCTTCACTCCATGTACTCACACTAGCAGCAATAGCTATGCCATGCTTAGCCGCAACCCCTGTGTCTTCTACTATGCCAACAGGGGTACAAATGTTATTTAACAACCGACACCGGACCAACTGTTCAGATCTAGCGGGAATAGATTCATTAGCGATTACCTGTACTCTACTAACAAAATCTATACCACACTGGTTGGTGCATCTAAGGTGTTTACCATTCATCACAACAGTAGAGTCTAAACAACTAACTAAGCAATTATGGCTTACTAGAAAGGGCATTCCAAGTATAGCATCTGGTTCAATATCTGCAACAACAAAGTCTAATTCGATTGGTTCTGACCTTAATCTGCCAGCTAATTTTATCTGTCCATAAAATTTCAAACCAGATCCATCTGCCAGAGTGCCTGTAGTGTGTTCAAATGCCAGCAATCCACCAAGAAACTTCCGTGGCAGCCTATCAAACATTCTCCTTGCCAGCAAGTTGAGGGTACATCCACTGTCTACTAAATAGTGTACTGAACAGCCCTCAACTTTTCCTGGAATATAGAGTGCAGAAGCAGTGGCTGCAAAATTTATACAAGGATGCTCTGCATCAACCCTAGTACTGCAATTAGATTGACCTACCGGAGAGTTCGCAGCATCTCCAGAGCAATGAAGAGGCAAGGGAAGCAAATCAGGTTTCCTAATGATTGGTTTTAATTGTGACAACTCACCAGGACTGTCTGCTTGGCTCACCCTTGTTTCTCTCCTGCTCTGCCTATTTGGCGTTCTGTAACGGGTATCTGACACCGGTCCACCCACTTTACCCGTAATCTTAGGAGTGAACCTTGCTAGTTTTCCTGATTAGGGTTTGTGGATGGTGGTGGTCTTTTCTTCCGTACTGTACAACTCCGCATCAGATGGGAAGAGTCTCCACATATGAAGCAACGTCTGGCTCTATGAGACGTGACATTGGCTGTGTCAACACTTCTTTGCTCTAAAGCAGCAATCCGGGCAGACTGATCTTTTATCAGTCTGTTTTTCCAGTTCTAATGACATGGAGAACAGAACCTCAGCCAGATCCGTTTCAGAGTTGTCTTCTGCAGCTTTGCCACTAGTACCGCTTGGATTATCTATTTGGGTAACTCTTGGAGGATTTCTAGTTCTTGAGGGTACGGGTTGACGCCCAGCTACTTCATAATGTTTTGCTGCGGTAATGGCTTCTTCCAGATTTGAAGCCTTGACCAGCAGCAGGTGCCGCCGAAGTGCAGGGTCATTCACGGCTCGCTGGAAGTGTTCTAAGGCCATCTCATTCTCGACAGCACGCCCAAGACCACCATAGGCTAACTTTGACAGCCTCTCTACTCTGTTACCCAATGATAGGTAATCTTCTCCTGCTCGCAGGTGTAAATAGTGCAGCTGTTCTCTTGCTTCGGATGCAGACAGTCCGAACATCTGTAGCAGCTTCCTATTTACCTCAGCAACCGTTTCAGCTCTTCCACAGTCTTTGGCTGTTTGCTCTAAGCAGGATCTTAGTTGTATTAGTGCGACTCGGTCATCCCATCGGCTTACGTCACAAATTTCAGTAAATTGTTGTATAAATAAGTTTACATCTCCATGCCCATCAAAGTGTGGTAACCTGAGATCCATTCGACCACTGAGTGTAGAGTTAGGAACCTCAGCCTTCTTTGAAGTAGGCTCGACCAACCTGGTTGACTGTAGCTGCTCCGTTGGTCGAGGAGTGGAAACAGGAGAATGTGCCAAATTGTGGAGTCCTTCTGCTGCTGAAGAAGATATGCGACTGCTGGCAGCCTGTCTGTCATGCAGTTCCAACACATATTTCCGGTACATATCGTCAATGAAGGTCATCCCATCAACGTGTACTGATGTATCGGAGTGCATGACTTGCTTGGGCTGTTTCTCATCAGTATCAGCATCAGTAAATGGATTAGTCGTGTCCAAGAATGGCTTACTTATCGGCAGAAATGGATTAGTAAACATTCTGGAGTCTCCGCCTTGAGCCATCTGTTTCCAGAGAGCTGTTCAACAATCACTAGGTTGTGCGTACAGCTAAACTTTCAGTAGCAACAGGATTACAGATATCCCACTACTGCCACCAATGTTGTGGAAGTCAGCGCTGACTAACCACTAGCAAGTGGGTTCTGCGTACAAGTTGTCTTATACTGAACGAGTAATAGCTCTCATGCACAACTGTAATTGTTGCAACAAAGTGTCTGGTGAATAATGGCTTTTATTCACACAAGCTCTATAAACATGAGAAGATAGAACAATTCACTACAATCAAGCGTAATGCTGAAATGAGTTACAATAATAAATACCCAAAACAGTTACACTTGTAAATGTAAGAATGTTAAGCAATATATATGTTACCAAAGATATACAAAGCTGCACAAAGGTAAGTTAATGTTACCGCACTGTCCTTAATGCAGATTATGAACGTAACTCTCAGTCTTTATTTCAGTCGTTTGTACTCTGTATCGCTAGCTCTGTGCTCTTTGTTTTCCCGTCTTAACACTGAAGCACCATTGCTTATATAGCAAGGGCTGAGTGTTAATCAACGGGCTTTCCACGCAAGCTGGCTTTTAAATTATAGGGCTAATCTGAGAATAGCTGAATGCTTATGGCAATTAAAACAACTCAGCTTAGTAAATCCATCACACTATGAAGATAATACTCGCGAGGAAAAATTCGAAATTATAGTTTCGTGATTTTCATGTTCATGACTAACTGTACATGTATAACTATTATTCATTACTTTGTATTGTATGTAATAAATCACTAATTTTAGTCAAACTCTGTATATTTTGTAATTTCTTTGGTGCAAGTCTAACTTTGTTTCAGCAAATAGCAAATAATTATTTGATTTTTTGCTGCTTACATATTGATTTTGTGTTGCTGCTGTTGCAATTATTTTGTGTTTGCAGATTTAATGTGTGTATGCCAACAAATTCATGTTCTTAGCAGCTCACAATTTTTGATTTTACTGAAAGTATGCCCATGTTGATGGGTATTGTGTAACTTTTCTGATTTTTTTTCGAAAACAAGTGTTTTGCATATTTTGCTGTGCAACTGTTCTGTTTGCAACTTTAAGTAATAAAGTCAAGAGTTATTTAATATCAAAGACTAGTTTAAGTTATTTTATATTATTCGATTACATTTCATTACAATTATAAGTTACATCTGGCCCTTTGAGGACAGCCATTACGCTGATGTGGCCCTCGGTGAAAATGAGTTTGACACCCCTGCTATAAGGCATACTCTATATGCCAGGAATATTCTATATAAGTACTAGCGTGCATTCCGTTAGTACTCTATAAATGGTGATAGTGACTCATTGAATGGGGTGGGTCATAAATTTGGCCAGTTTTGGGAATGCTGGATGTGATTCCTTTCTCGGTTATGTCAATCTGAGCTAAACCCAGTCTTAACTACTTAGCCTTGTTTGAAAAAGTGACTGATCTTGTAGAGTATATGAGATATTCAGAACTAGAGAATATTTATCTCTAGTGCCTACACTATTACTAAACTGTAAAACTAGCGAACGCTAGTATCAATGAGCCTTAAACCTAGTGGATATTTTAATGGGTGCTTGTGACGAAAGAAACGACACCACAAAGCGAATGTCTGCTACGCACTGTACCAATATTAAAATGGTTCGCAAAAAAGTATCAATGAATGCATTGATAATATGCAGATGTGAAGAAGCAAAGGCTATTGGGTCATGCAGTGTAGTAGTACCTCCATGTATTAGTATAAGACAAAATTGATATTCCTAACTATGACTTGAAAATAGATTTACAACTGAAAACTACTGATATGAACAAGGTGAAGAGGTAAGAAAGCTACCGTGTTTGCCCCTTTTGCTAGGCACTAAATGCATGTATGCAGAGCAGAAATGTGTATAGCAGCCATTAGCAGCTGAGCAAAAATCATGATTTACCTTGTGCTTTGTGGTATCACGTGCTTGTAACTGTAATAACATATACACATGCACCAGAATGTTTCATAAAGCCTATAAACAGTTATAGTACAATATGCATATGATTGGCCATCAATCCTATGCTTCTTCCTTTCGCTCCCCGCAATGATTATCTGGGATATTAAAACTTGGGGTTTGCAGCATCTGTGCTAATCGTGCGAGCTGATGGCAAACCTCTGCTAGTGTAAATCAGCATTAAGCATTTTATATAAAACTACTACATGTGTTAGCCACACAGAACAAATGGAATTCAGGCGATACACAATGAGACGAGTAATGGAAAGTACCTCAAGCAGTTGGTTTTCCGCGTTAAATTTGAGTGCATCCTCCACCATAGTTTGGGAACTGATGGCCTCTATGCCAGATGTATAGAGATTCATGGCAATGCCGCAGAGGTCTCTGTATTCAACTGAATGGAACAGAAAAAGTATTTATTAAGATATGATTGACCTATAACGAAGAGCCATATAGTAAAGAATTCAGTATTTTGCTGAGTTAACCTCACCTTGTGGTTTCGATGTGATGTGCTTTGGAGCAGGGAGTGAAGATGCACTGCGTATGGACGAAAATGTCCAAGTAGCAACTTTGGAAAATATGCGAAGATTCATGTTAAACATCTAAGACAGCGCGGTTTGCTAGTTTTAAAATCTTCAGAATAATGAATAAAACTTGTGATTACCTTTTGTAATCAAACTCAGGAGCCATCTGCAATAACAATATTATTATAGTAACAGTAATCAGCGACAAATCGAAAGAAGAGAGTTTTCATCAATTCGGGTTAGAAATGCTTCTAGTCATTAGAAAAAAATGACCTGCTCAGCCAATGTGTTGCACCAAATAAGCTTTTTTTACAACAATTATCTACATAATGATAAGAGTGCTACGTACTTCAAGCCTTTAAGCCTATCTCTCTGTGTTAACAATGTTGCATGTAATACTCAACTAGTTACATTAAAATATAATAGATTCCAATGAACAAACAAAGTATGAGCAACTTATTTAGCCAATCTCACTCATATTCTCAGACTAGCTGTGCTACCCAGTGTTGCTCGGGTATTAAAAATCAGCTTATAAACAATGACAGGTAATGAGAGTTGCCTGCCACTTACTATTAGCCTGGTACATTGCCAATGGATAATTTGAGTAAGCCTACTAATAAGAGCTACCCTTATGATGTTAAGCCATGGCTTTGCGTCGTGACCAAAAGCAGTAGCTTATCTTCGCCAATATAGCGACATATATTGCCTAGCAAATCTATTAAGCTTGTGTGGTTTAATTAGTAAGGTGTCTGATTGGTGAACAGGAGATATCGAGATCAAATCTGCTGCTCTACGATGCTTTATTCCAAGATTACAATAGCTATAGCTGGAACGGCATACATGTGACCAGCTTTGAGAAATATATACATGTATATAGATGGTTTATAGTCCGAACCGAGACTGGTTTGAAGCTCGACGAGTTTGTATATCGACAACGGTTGGTCCAATCTCGACAGCAGTTTTACTATTTTACCATTTACTATTTTCATAGTAAATGCGATTATATATACATGTAAAAGATTTATTTGCACAAAAATATCTCGTGACTCATTTGATGCAGCACTCCCCAGCTTATGTATGCCTAGCAATATTTTTCCCAATCTAAATATAGAACGAATGCCAAAAGTAACAATAATAAATATGGTTGTCGGTTGACTGTTATGTTAGCAGTATGTTTTATTTGAAATCTAAATTTCAGTGAGTAGCTTTGATTCTTACTTTTTGAAGTGAGAATAGAACTGTGAAAGATATTTATTATTTGTTGAAGATTACTGCGTGAGAGCACCAGAATGAAGGATTAAATTATTGTAAAACTGCACCAGCCTTTGTCGATATTCAGACTAACCTTTGTCTAGATTCGGACCAACCTCTGTCAAGATTGGGACTTGTCTAGGTTCGGACTTGTCGATGTTGCGACTGTTTCCCATATAGATAGATGCTACTACCTAAGTTGCGCCAATATTATATAGGTGACTTGCTTTCTGAATCTGTTTAGTTATTATTCTAGTAACCCTCACGGTTAGTGCAATGTTTAAAAACTAAAAACTTAGTATCAGGTTTCTATGCCAAATAAAATGATAGCATACTATAAAAAAATTCTGCTAAAATTTCCTCATGCTATTGTTTCCCTAGTTTACCTCTAAATAAAATTATAGCAGTTCGAACTCACAATCTTTTTCAGTATTTTGTTAAATGGTAAAGATCGGTCGATTTTGTGATGAAAAATAAATAGTCAAGTCATGCTGACCAATTTCAGAGAAAGTCATCTTCCGTCGTGTATAAATTTATTGGTACCAATTTATTATGTATGAACATAGGCGAAAAGTAACAGATTGCTCTTTGGTTATTACACATTTCCAGTTATTAGTGATAAACTATGACCAATCTTGTTGGCGAGTAGTTTGTCTCGCTAATAATTAACATGCAAACAAAGCCGAGAAAGACTAGGTTTTTTTGTCAAAGGCTGTTTTATAATGACTTTTGTAATTACATGTAGTCAATTACTAAAACCAAACAAATTAGACATTACAAATCACAGGCGTATGTGAGTGGATACTCTATGAGTCAAACAACCTTAATTTTTACTGTAATGTAATATCAAATGGAAATCCTTGCAATAAGAGGACGTGGAGTGCCTTGAAATGCTCATTTTATTTGTAATAAAGCTACATTGAAAGGAACAAATTGTAGGATGCTTATAAAATCTCGTAGTTGTGGATTTAACTGAGACCCAATAGCCTCCCATAAAACCGACTAGATCAATTAGTAAAGACCTAGTGGACATTCTAGGCCAGCACCAGACCATGTGCAGCCCTACCAAAACCATCAAAGTTGAAGCAACACCATCCCATGAACATCCTTTTTGACGGAAACCAACATAAAATGTATGGAAGGGCATATAGTTATCTCTGTAGCAGTAGCTCACTCATTTTGAGTGAGTTACACAACACAACAACACAACAAAAATGGTAGAAAAACTCAATTCTCCAACAGCTTTGGCTGGCTCAACTTAGGACTAACGAGATCAGAGCTCTCAGTAGCTTTTCTGTCAATTCAACTACCAAACACTAGTTACAAAAATCTCACTGCCATACGATGTGTTGATTATGCTCAACTGGAGAAGCATAAGCAAAGAAAGAACAGATAAGTGTTAGTCTCCATATTTAAAGCATGTGGACAGTGCATAATACAGTTTTAGAAGTCAACTAAAGCCTTCAACTTCTTGACTCAAGTGACGGCAAGATAATGATGTCATAGGTGATAGCGAGGTCTAAATTTCTCAACAGAGCAATATGGCAATGAATGTGTAAAAAAATTTACATCTATCAAGTGCAGTGTTCTACTAAAATTTTTAATTCCATTTAGCTCATGTGAGAATATGGCTGCAACCTTATGATTTATGACATTAATTTCTATGTTGTAGTCTTTGAGGTCAGCAAATGTAAACATGTGAATTCGAGACCTTTATGCAGTCAGGCTCTTGAAAAGCCTTAGAAAAAAAAGACATGTTACTGAACAATACCTTAGCTGTAGCATGTATATACACACTGAACAACCAGTTGTTATTTATAAGCGTGATAAACTGCAAGTGCCACCAATGGCTGTGATAATCTCAGCCGCAAATGTTGTTTGTATACATTTCAATATTCCTTGATTTTCGGCTTTTTGTTGTCCAGTTCCCATTGTAAAAATCAGAGGTTGACGATTGTGTGTTCGACTTTTCAAACAGTCTTATGAGAAATTTGTGATGCTCCTGCTGTTTTATCTGAAAACTACATCAGCAGCTTCTGCCCATATTATGGTAGAGGAAAGAGAGAAAAACAGTAATTTGAGCATTACCAAGTCTTGGAGTAAATATAGATTGTCTTTACCAAGTAGTCTTTGGCCTATTAGCTGTGCTAGTCATGCTAACTGGCATTAGAAACCACAAGGGTCAGAGTTGAGAAGTTCAGGTACGGAACTAGCAATGGTGACTCATAAAATTGATTAATGCAAGCAGCAAATGCTTCCTCATTCCTTCAGTTAACAGATGATTCAATTTTTTTTCAATTTTACGTTAATGTTACTCAGGTGCGCACTTATTGCTTGTCTATATTACTGAATAAACATTACTACATGGCCTTCTCCATTGAGCAACTGGCATTGAAATTTCCATTGGCATTAAAAATCTGCAAAATTTTTAAAAAGCATCTGCAAACTTCGGACGTGTATAAGGAAATTCAGCAACCACCCTTAGTACATTTGGTTCATTGCTCCTGGGTAACTATCCTATTGCTGCCAGAGGTTGAAGTTTTTCAACATTATGACAATCTATATATATATAAATCTCAAAGCCTGTCGTCATTTGGTCTGTCCACCTGGCAGCTATAGCTATTAAAATCCAGGAATGAAAGATCCACTTCGTGCAGGATTTCATCTCGGAACCTCCCGTTCACCAGACGATAACTTAACCAATTAAGCTAAGCGAGATGCAATAAACTCATTAGGCAATATGAGTCATTATTTCGGTTAAAATACGCATAGCACTATGTTACATAGTACTATGTTATGCAACATCACTAAAGCTTGCTCTCACGGCACTCATTTGTAAGTTCAGTAATATGGATAGTAGCTTATTCAAATTAGTCATTGGCAATGTGCCAGGCTAATGGCAAACACCTGCATTACCCGCCAAAGTTTATAAGCTGTTTTTAATACCCATGCAACGGCGGGCATTCGGCTAGTCTATATATATATATAAATCTCTGTTTGTCTGTCATTTGTTTGTCCAGCTATAGCAATTAAAATCTAGGAAAGAACAATGCACTTTGTACTGGATTTGAACTCACGAATAGTTATTATATAATGCCCTTATATAATGCAAGTTTGTAAACACGCGCACCTAACCACAAGGCTAGGCTGTTCTTACCAATTCAGCCACAGGAGCTTGACAAATTTATTAGGCGATATATGTCACTATATGGGAGCAAATACGCTACCGCTCTCCGTTACAACACAACATGATGGAGCAGCATCATGGAGAGCAGCGCAATTGTATATGTGCTCAATCATTAGAGCTAGTAGTTAGCTCTTATTAGTGAGCTTGCTCGAATTATCCATTGGCAATGTGCCAAGCTAATAGCAAGTGGCAGGCAACTACATTACCCGTCATTGTTTATAGGTTGGGGGCTATGGGCAGCCAACTAGCAATGGCAAATGTTGTTATATGTTAAATACAAATAAATTTTCTGTCCAAAGACTGTTTTACTAGCCGTGCAATGCCAGGTAATACCGTTAGTTTTTAGTAAATACAGTACGTATACAAAAATTTGATGATTTTTACCAGGTGGTGTTTTCATTAGATAATTACTATGGGTTTCCATACCACTCTATATGATCTTTTTGCTACAACACTGAAACGAATTAAAATTGTGTGATTGTATCCCAAATAATTTTTCATTGTAGTCGTAGCAAAACAGACTTTATTTAGCCATTACTTGCTAATTATTTCACAATTACCTTTAAACACCTATACAGTTGTTTTATTCTTTCTCCTACTTTATTTGAACTGTACAAAACACTTTTCTCGTGAGATGAGGTTTGAAAGTTGGAATGGTAAATGTTGTTATATGTTAAATAAAAATACATTTTCTGTTCAAAGGCTTTTCCATTACCCGGGCAACGCCAGGTATTCACCTAGTCATAAATAAAACTGCAAGACCAAGATAACTTTTCTTTACAGTTGCATCAAATTTCTCATTTGTTTGATCACCAAGGTCTAGCCAGTCTGCTTTCAAATTTGAGCATCTTCCACAAGCCACACTAACAGTGATCAATTGACATTTAACTTAGTAGTATAAGTGCATAATGGAGTGTAAAGCAGGTACCTCCAAATTATCAACATTAAGACTTGCATGGCAGCCTTTTAACAACCTGTCTACATTAAGTTTAAAAAATCCCCCTCTCACACAGTTTGTATTTTGCAGGCCTGACATTTAAAAAACACTAAATAGCTGTGGCTACTTGATTCGCCTATCACTAATAACAGCCAATAAACTAACTAATAACATTTGGTATATTAATGTCTTTTGGTTAATACAGCAAATGGTTAATAAAGCCAATTCTATAATAATAAAATTAGAGCAGCCAAGTATAACATGCACAAACATGAGAGTTCCAATGCCTTGCAATATAACGGTGACTTAAATTTCATTATCCATTTTTACATAGTAGGCTACTGTTGACTTGAAATCGGTTAAAATTACACGCTATGCCCAAATTTAAGATGTTAAAAGAGTAGCCAGCATTAGGTTTGTTAGAAATAAAACTCAATAAATAAATGACTACCATAACAGTGTCGGCTCCTAGAATGTCACTATGCAAATAAAGACTCCTTAAAGATCATGACTAATGTTGTTGTATTATGGGATTTGTTAGGCTCAGGCTATATTGGTGTCTGAGCTCAAGGCAGTACAGGTGATCTTGGTAATTACGGTGAGTGCATAAAGCTGGATAAAGCTAGTAGATTAGCTAGTGTAAGGCAGTATGGGGGAGGATATAAGGAAGTGTAACGAAAGACAGAGGCTCTTCTTCATCTTCACATCAGTACATGTGAGTACATTGATTTATACCACATGGCGCAGTTGACAAAATTCTGATTTTTTTTTGTGTTATCATTAGCGATAATTTTTCTGATTACGGGGTTAAGTTTAAATGGTTGATTAGACCCTTTCACGGGCGTGCGGGTGAGGTGACGTGAGGTAGGGTGGTGTTGTCAGGTGTTGTAGCGGTGAAGCATAGGTGTTGGTGAGGTGTAAATATTTATTACGTGTTCGGAGGTGAGAATTACATTAAATTTATACGAGTGGGGTAGAGTGGATTTGTGGGGAGAGATATATTGTGTTGTGCGGGGATGGAGAGTGGTTTTCCGAAGCTGGTGTTCGGTGAGCACGGTGATGGGTCGTGGGAGAGATTTATAGAGGAGATGAATTTGTGTATTGAGAGTGCTGTCGAGAGAAGAGGTTATGTAAATGATGAAGATGGCAATAGACACCCTATTATGAGAGGTAGAGCTAGGTTAGTGCCACTATTGAGAGCTATTGGGCCAAGTGATAGAGAGGTATTGAGGGGTGCAGGGTTTAACGTAGATGGCGTAAATTCTACTTATGAAGAGGCAGTGGATGTTTTGTAGGGTTATTATGGTAGACAAGAGAGTATGTTCGTAAAAGGGCATAAGTTTCTTACGGCTAGGCAGGCACTTGGAGAAAGTGATAGAGAATACTTACAACGGGTAGAGAGTTTGAGCAGATATGCTGAGGTGGCTAATAACAATGATAGAGTAAGGTTTGCCCTTATAGTGGCAGTAAACGGGTTGAGAGATAGAGAAATAAGTAGAGATTTGATGAAGAACGCCAATCTGACTTGGGAGTTGTTACATGAGGCATTGAGGGCTCGTGAGATGGCGAATCATTCAGACAGGTTCGTGAGAGCAGATAGTAGAGGTAGCGATTTAAAAAGTGAGATTAAAAAAGAGATAGCAAGGGTATCAGAGTGCGACAGTCGTGCACAGTACTGGAGTAATGGTAGAGATAGAAGCTACGATTCACCGGGTAGATCTTCCCCTAGAGGTAGCCGTAGGAGTAGTACAAGGTATTATGGTAGTGAGGAGCATGATACTAGCAGGTATGGGACAAGAGGCCGGGAGTATAACAAGGACAGTGACAGTAGGAAGTATAGAGATAATAGCAGGGAGAGGCATGTCTCTAGATATAGAGCAAGCAGTAGAGAAGGCAGTGAAAATAGAGTATGCTACAATTGCAAGCGTAGTGGCCATGAGATGAGGAGTTGTCCCTCCATTAAATGTTTTTCTTGTGGACAGCGAGGACATGTATCCCGTTATTGTAGGGATAGGAGAGATGTAGGTTATGACAGGCGAGGTAGTAGCAGGAGGTCAGGAGACAGTCGGGATAATAGCTATGAGCGATATGGTAGCAGGGATAGTAGTAGGGAGAGGTACAGGGGCCGAGAAAGCCCCGCGAGATTAGAGACAAATTTAGCAGGTACAGGGACAACAGTATGGATAGGTTTGAGAGGGAAAAGTATAAGGAGAGGCGCGCGACGAGCCGGTATGAAGGGTACCGAGATAATAGTAAGGGCAGAAACGTTAGATTCTCTGGTTATAGAGATAAATATGGTGAATATCAATGACTAGGCCAGGGAATTGTGCAGTATTTAGAAGTTAATGGAGTAAATGTAGAGTACGTTTGATACTGGGGCTGAGGTGTCTATGGTAACCGAGGCAATAGCCAATAAGTTGAACCTACGGTTAAAGAAACCGTCGACAGTTTTAGAAACTGACGATGGTAGTGAGTTAAAAGTGGTTGGAAGTGTAATAGTTAATTTGGAAAGTAAAGACAGGCATATGGATGCTGAAGTTCATGTGGTGAAAGGATTGAGAACGAACTTCTTGGGCATAACTGAGTTGAAGCAGCTTAAATTATTTGCTGTTGTAAACGCGTTATGCAAAAGTAAGTTAGAGCCTGTTAAGGTGTGTAGAAGTATTAAGCCAGTTAAGCCGTTTTCGTCGAGAACCATTATTGCTGGGTCAAGTTATGTTTCAGATGATATCGAGTTGCAAAACCTGACAAATAAGTCTGACAGAGAGAGCGAAGTTAAGAAAGGTCACACAGGTCAAGATTGGTGGACTTGTAAAACCAAGGGAGTGAAGAGTAGCGAATACGTAGAAATTGGTAGTCAACGGGGGACAGCCCAAGGCACCAGAGATGTGCAAGTATCTACGGGGTATGCTAGAAAACACAGTCACGATGAGGTAAGGGAAGGTGCTGAGAAAGTAGCTGAACCAGTGTCTGTAATGGAAAAGGTTTGCTCTTTTTTAGCCGAGGTATCCAGCAATGGAATGTTAGACAGAGAAGGTCATGAGAAAAAGGTAGCAGAGATTGAAAGAGAGGAAAGGGAGGTGCGGAGGAAGTCGAAAGAGAAATTGGCTAAGCTGAAAGCCAAACGGGAGACAGCAGTCATGGAATTGGAAAATGTCAAGGCATTCAGGGTAGTGGTGCAGGAGTTAGCCGAGGTTCAGAGAAGAATTGCTGGTAGCAGACCTGCACTGGTTGCAGGTGAGGTCGAGCTAGATAGGCCTGGGCCTATGCCAACTCCCAGCTCTGTGGTGCCATCCCCTGTGCAGCCGGTTACGGCCCAGGTGGAGACCTCCCACAGGAAGCCTGTCGAGCCTGCCTCTTACTGGAGAGAGCGAGGTAAAGACGGAAGAGACGGAGATGAGGTTGAGGAGTCATTACTGACCCAACCAAAAGACTCCGGGCTAGTCAGGGTTGGTGGAAGTAGTGTTGGAGATGTTGGTGGAAGTAGTGTTGGTAGTGACAGTGGTCACGGTAAAAGTATTGGTAGCGGCGGAGGTCAGGGTGATGGAAAAGCCACTGCAGACTGGCAATGGAGCTGGCAGTAACGAGAAGAGTATTTGTACGGTGGCGCAGGGTCAGACAAGCCAGAGGCATAGCCTATGGAGACTGCCCTAACGGATTCAGGTAACGAGCAACACAAGTAAGGTAAGTTACTACATCTGCTTGTTGGTAGTGATGGAGTGGCCCAAAACAAAAAGAAAAAAAGAAAGGGCATGTTGTATTATGGGATTTGTTAAGCTCAGGCTATATTGGTGTCTGAGCTCAAGGCAGTACAGGTGGTCTTGGTAATTACGGTGAGTGCATAACGCTGGATAAAGCTATTAGATTAGCGAAGGCAGTATGGGGGAGGATATAAGGAAGTGTAACGAAAGACAGAGGCTCTTCTTCATCTTCACATCAGTACATGTGAGTACATTGATTTATACCACAAATGTTCTCAGACGATACTAAAATTACAACATAGGCTACGTGTTACTTATGAGTTGCAACGTTCCTCAATTATACAGCTAAAACTTGTAGCATACTTTTGTGCAGTCTTATAAAATGCATATTTACAAAAAACATTATGGGTTAAAGGCAAAGCCAACAAATTACAGAATTAGTAATGAAATTAACTATGTATCAGGTAATATTTGTTCAATATCATTTTACATGTACAAGAATATTAGTATCCTTGAGATAATAATCATAAATTAGGTATATATACAACGCATTAACGATGTTTTATATACCCCTGCGATTTTCTATCTTACACTTGAACAGCAAAAAATTTTCTACATATGTGAAGCATTGCATAACATATTTTATTGTTAATCATATCGATTTTTAATAATTAAAAATATTACTAGGAAAGATAGCACACATGTATGTAATATTTTATAACGCCGATATCTTTGGCGATGAGGTCGTGAAATATTAATGAACATGCAAGCTAAAGCGACGTCTAACTTCATACGGATGAACCTGAAATAGCAATTTACAAAAACAAGCTCTCAAACATTGTGCTTATACATGTACATGGCCTCAACAAAACCGTTATTGGAAGACCTTCACCTAGACGGTAATCGTATTGATGCTTTTATACGACGCAAGATGAAAACTGAGAAAACTATAGAGCGACGAAGAATCTCTATTGTGGTAATATACAACTCCGAAAATTTATTACTTGTCGAGGCAGTTCACTTTCGTTAGCAAAAAGGCGCTTGCATTTTAACGACTTGCAACTTTATTTGTTTGAAGCTATCAATTATTTACGCTACACTAATTTTCAGACTACACTAATTTGTCTGAATGCTTAAAAATCGAGAAATTCTTAACAGTCCTGACTGCTCAGAAACCTTGCCAAGTATAGCAGAGTTTATCACTTTTGCAGGTGTTGTCATAAAGATACAAAATTATTTGTAACTTACAAAGTTTTTGTCATAAATAATATTGTGACATGAGGCTATTTAATTGAGTGGGCCATCATTATATGAAAAAGGATGAATTTTCCTCGACCCGTGGGACAACTAAATACTTGACAGTTAAGTAAATATAAAATTAATCAACTTGGAAAACGTTTAAAGATTCAACATCATTGGTCCCGTTCTTCTTGTAATCTGTCATCAAACTGCTTCTGTTTTCTTGCAAATGTCTCACCAACCATCAGAGGAAAAACCAGACTTGCATCTGCATACAACTAAAAGAGAAATCATCCAATTATCATACAGCAAGCAACAAGCTATCAGCTTCTAGAGAAATCAGATGCTTGGTGATGTAAAGTAAATTAAAGCAGGCAATTGGCTATCAATCATCTGATGTGTTTGGAAAACAAACCTTAGCTGGTGTGGCAGTAGGTTTGATTTTGCCCCATGATATGGCTTCATCAGGCCTTGCGCCAGAGTCACTTCCATCATATTCTTGCCCAGTATTTATAAAAGCTGAGTAGTCAGCTCCATTTCTCTATGCATAAAAAATGTGTAAGACAATAAAGGCCAGTGTAATAAGAAATCAGAAAAAAAAACAGAATCAAGATCAGGAAAACAAGGAGAAACATACAAAAACTACTACAAAGCCACAGTGGTAGACAGACCATGAGGTTAGCATTGCAGATGTGGTGCTTGACAACCCCTCCACCAAGTATAATCATTCCTGTATGAGCAGCAAATGTTGATTGGCTATTCATCTTTTTAATATCTGCAAGAGGGTTCAAACAACCTATCACTCAAGATATACCGCTAAAGGAAAAGAATAAAACCACTTCACAGAACAGGCTCCAGTCATCTACATAGAATGCTGACAAAGAATCAGATGAAATATATATTTTAAAAGGTTTAAATTTGGAAGCCATAAGAGCTGTGCCTACTGCCCCTTGCAGCACTTTTTATTACAGCCAGTTAACAAATGTAACATACCATCTACCAGGTCTATGACCAGACCAGGGTTTCTATAAGAATGGAAGTTGAGCATGTCACCAATGGACCCATCAGTGAGAGCTGGGGAAAACACCGGAATATTATTCTGCGAGAAAAGAATCAGTACAACGTTTAAACAAACATAGGACAGGAACAACAATACAGAAAATATGTGAGGGTTTTCAAGTGAAGTACTAATGCTAGGAAACAAACTAGATACATGTATAATAAGTAAAGCCAATGTGTACTAAGCTGAACACAACTAGACAGTATAGCATATGAATTCATACCTTATAACACCAGTAATACACATGGCATATGTAATCATACCTTATAATACCAGTAGTACACATGGCATATGTAATCATACCTTATAACACCAGTAGTACACATGGCATATGTAATATTACCTTATAACACCAGTAGTTCACACTGGACTCATCATCAATTTCTTTACCTAGTCGATGGATAACTTTAGATGGCGTCCAACTTACACCCTACAAATAGTAATACTAACATCTATTATGAATTATGATATGCCTGTTTACATCAGGTCCATGAGACGCTGGCTATAAATTAATGATAACAGACAGCTAAATAAATACATAGAGTTCATGAATCGCGTTCACATATTTCATATTCAAGAAAATTCAAGTTTCTGCTAGATGCACCAACAATCTAAGAACGGAAGAGCTTGCAGGGAAGAGTGATTTTTGAGAGGCTGACCTGCTGCTTCTGTTCTTCCAACAACTGGTCAAGTATAGGCATGATCCAATCTTGAAACTTGCAGTAATTATCATTGGGGACAAGAAGGTTCCCTAAAATGTTGGTAGATATAGCCAGAAGCCTTCAACATAAACTACGCACCATGCTTTCATGCAACGAAAGTCGTTGACTGCTGACACACCTCGTTTTCAAATGTTGAAAACCCAAAGATTTTGGGGCAAATACCATAAAACCTTTATTTAAACGCCATGGCGCTCTATTTTTTAACCCTTCCCTTAGAATGGCGCTCTATTTTTGACCCTTCCCTTAGAATGGCGCTTTATTAGAGGTGACCCTCAAATAAAAGGTGGCGTTGTATTTTTCAAACACCTCGTCAGAATGTTGAGAAGATGAATTTAACCCTTTCACGGGCAAATTGAATATCGCCTATATTTTGCACTCTCCTTCGGGCGGCTTGACATTTATCCTTTTGAATGCAAGAAATTTGCTAACTTGCCTCCAACTTGTGGTAGACCTCTAAATAAATATGCACGGGTAAACTGATATATGTCTTTACCAATTGATATCTATTACTTGGATTTAACCTACGATGATTTTATAGCCTGCGTTGCAATTTGTTGGAGCTTTCAAGTTTTCTATTTCATGTAAAATTTGAAAGTATTATTTTCATCTTACAGCTTTGCATAACAGCTCATTGCACTCATTGATATGTTTGCTATAGTTTGCAACCAAAACTGACTTTTTATGTGTAATAGAAGAGGAGTTACGAGCGTTGATCCATTGTAAACCGAGGTCAGATTACTACAATTATGCTATCAAATAATACCGGTATGCTATAAATCTTCTAATTTATACGTTATATAGTACTAATCTAGCAAATGCTACAAATGTATATTAAAAAACAAATGAAATTAATAATCCATATTCATAATGCATTCAGAAACCAAAATGATCATTTTAAAGCCAAAATTAGCATTTTAAAACCAAAATTAAAATTTAAAAAAAATATATATTAGCATCATTTGCTCAGCCATTCATTCATTTGAATATGAATATATATTCAAGAACAAGTGACATAAATAAACCATGTTTATGATACATTCAGAAACAAAATTTAACATTTTTAAACCAAAAATATTAGCATCATTTGCTCAGCCAGTTGTGTTCCGATTGTTTCCTCTGCTTGAAACCATTTCATATTCTTCTGGCTGTTCAATACTCCCACAGTTCCTTCTGACTTCAACTCCTCTTTTGCACAGCTGAACTAGTCGATATTAGTGTTCCAAACCATTTTGTAGCTGAGCAAAACTTTTACACGATGCGCTTTGGAGCACATGTATACACTTCTCGCGCAACTAAAGTGAAACCCTGTGTAATCAAAATAGCCTCAAAATTTTAGCCTCAAAATTCATAGTAGCAGATTCCATCGTGAATGTGCAAAAATATTTTACATACAAAATACGAATTGAAGTATCAAGACCACGATAAACAAGGAACTACTATTAGCTTGATACAGATATCAATGATTTCTATTGTGCTGCATTCAAAGTTTTAATGATAAAACCGTAAAGACTTGGAGTTGAAAAACAGACTTCGATACGGACAGAAACAATTAACAAAATAATGGTTATTGATGTAATCGAGTCATTATTAGTAGGGTTTTGTGGACACTTTTTTACTGATCACTTGCTATTGTGGGTTTGTAGAAATCAACAATATCTAACAGTGGCGATCAAATAGAAGTGGCGCTCAAATAGAAGCGATGTTCAAATAGAAGTGGCGCTCTATTTTTAACTCTTCTCTCACAGTGGCACTCAAATGGAGGTGGCGTTCAAATAAAGGTGGCTTTCTAATACAGGTTTTATGGTAAATCCAAAAATCTTGTCATATAAGCGTAATAAAACTCCATCATCGCTGAAACCAATGCCATCTTGATACTTTTACTTGGGTGCCATGATGCCATTCGAGATGGGAACCAGTCGTCTACCAGATACATTCATATTACTAAGTATTAAACTAAGCTGAAACCAAATAGGCAATTCGGTGCATTACATGAAGTTTCAAAAATACAATTATGGCTGATTTATATAATTGTTATACAGTTTACCTATCCTATTGACACCTTGCTTCCGTAAGTCTCGGCCGGAGAGCTCAAAGGAACCCATATATGTGTCAGCTAAACATTTGATAAGGTCTTCTTCTACTCCACCAGCAGTAACCACTACACAGTCTACCTGCAAACACTATGAAGTCTTACAAAAGCCATGTACAGCTGACTAATGGTTCCAAAAACTTGGCAAAGTTCCAAAACATCAATTGCAAAAGTAAATATGGTTTATAGAGAATTCTACAGGCCCCTAGTGGGTTGCAAGGAGAATTTACGCAGACCAACCATGTTGTGCTCTACCAGATATCGCAGAGTTTCTCTCGTTCCACACGAGATGAGATTGCTAGTGTATCCTAAAAATATTGTACAGTTAGATTTCCGCCGTCCAGTGGCATCATCAACATCCTCGATTTCAGCAACAGTCTTTTCGAGCTTCTTGTCTATCTATGGAAACGAGAATACTAGTGTCTGAGAAACATCTCTTGCTTACGACTACTTCTGACCAAACTAACTACACAAAAATTTCAATTGTGAGTATTTTAAAAGTACAGCCCACCATTTTGTTTATTTCCTGTACACAGAGACCAAAACTCGTAGCAGAAAATCCGCTGTTGGTATAGGACATCAGTAGTTTGTGGTAATCAATACCATCGTTGAAGTCGTATCCCTTAACAACCTGTTGAATAGTATCAAGTCACAATACAGGGGGTCATACCCTGCCACTACATGAGGTTCATAAGCTGGCACCACACAGGGGTTAGACGCCACTACATGGAATCACACATTAGCTACATAAGGTTAAACGCTGTCACTAGACAAGGTCCTACAGTGCTACTACATGGAGTCAAACACTGCTACCATACGAAGTCAGAGACTGCCACTACACGGAGTTATATGTTGCAACTATGTTAAGTCATGTGCTGACACTACATGGGGTCAGACACTGCCACCACATGGTGTCAGACTCTGCTACTACACGGGGCCATATGCTGCAACTACATAGGGGCATACACTACCACTCCATAGAGCCATATGCTGCCACTATATAGGGTCATACAGTAGCACTAAATGGAGCAATATGCTGTTACCACATGGGATCGTGTGCTTCAACTCCAATAGTTTCCAAATAGTTTACGTCTGATTTGATTAGGACTAAGTACCGTAGCATCCGTCGTGTCAAACTGGCTAGAAACTAGGACAGCTTCTGCTGCTATGGATGGTACTGCACTACTTTTGGAAGACTGAGTATCCATGCGGAACCTTCTTGGCGGAGAGTGTTTACAGGGAATGTCTGTGGTATGACTTCAGACTGTAATCTATGTAATCATATAAAACTTCAGAGGCATAAGGTATTGTACGGCCACTATCAAATGATTCGGCATCAGGCTAGTTTGTGTAGAAAAGGATGAGCCAATGTTAGTGAGACAGTAAACTAACAAGAAAAGTTGCAAGAAGAACATTACACTCTTTTCTTCTACTCCTGCTTAGGCACTTTCATACACCTAGCATAGTTAGGTACAGTTAATATAATATATGTATACAAAAATAATGGTTAATCTACGAGTAATGCTATATAACCCCAACAATGCATTTCCTCTTTAGCTTGTGTGGCTAAAACAAAATAAAAAATTTCCAACAGGCACAAAAATGATTCTAACCGAGTTTTATTAGATCATCAAGCTGGTCACGTTACCTTCTAATTTACCTAAATTTATTTACCGAGATCGTAAATTCTGTTTTTGATGTCAGTATGATGAAAACATCATTTTCACATTTGTTTTAATATAATTTTTTGATACATAACAAAAAGGCTGTTTTATATATGCAGGCATATGTTACATTTCAATAATAACATCGCATATGAATGAAGGTTGTCATTAATGACAATCATAAAATCATACCATATCATAAAATGGGAACTCTACTATTCTCATACTACTTCCTTAAAAACGAAATATTGTTGATTAAGCAGTCATCACAAGAAAAATCCATGTGTTTCAACAACTGTACGTTTTAGGAGCAAACAAATTAGAAATTATTATGAAATAATGTCTCGTCTCAAAGCTTATGTAAGTCATGAGTAGAGTATCATAAATTACTGAAAACATTGATTTTGTTTTGTCATTGATATAAATGATGTTTATTTTGCTAGTTAAAACATTGAGAAGTAAGATGATTTTGTGCAAAAAAGTAACCCTGACATTCGAACTTTCAGCACAGAAAAAATATGTTTACCGTGGCATAAGCAGGTTTAGAAGAGAATGGCAACAAAACTTATCTCCATGTTGTGTGTGAGCCAATGCACGGAAAAGCAGCATTTTTATCTACAAGAATATTCATACTGAATGTAGGCGCGCAATCAAATTGTTCAAAACTCAATGCATGTAACTATGTAACAATGACTTAGTACATACCCACTAACGCATGAGTCATACCAGGCTAACAATTCTGTAGGATTAATTTAGAACTTATGAGGTAGTGGAATGGCGTAGCTAGCATCTATCTCGCTTAACCTACGCAATTTTGATAGAGCCATAAAGTTAAATTTTTTAAATTGTCTAATGAATACTATAAGGCAACTAGGGCTGGTAGCTATGATATTAGCAAACTAGGGCTTTTTCAGGTCTCAAATAGCTTTCAGTAAAATACTCATGTAGAAAACTTGCATTGATACAAGATTGCTTTAAGCTGGGTCTTTGGTGATAATGGTTGTCTGCTTTTTGCCAACCCGTCATACCCATTATTCAAAACAAAGTGGCTTTCTTGATTTCAAAGCACTTTTACAAAAAAGAATTATTACAAAAGCCATATTTACAGATTATGTTCTCGTCATTTAAAATTATTAAATGACGAGAACTAAATCTTAATCAGAAGTATTTTCGTCAGGAAACAACTCACAATCATCCGCTACACTTGCCCATGAGCAGTAGTGCACATTAATGACAAGTCATGTGCCATACTATCTATTTACAGCATGGTTTGTTGTTCACAGCCAATATTTGTCACGACAAACAACTTTATTACCAACATAATTATGTGTTCATTTAAATTTTCTCTAATTTTTCACACGTGCTTTGCACAACATTGCTTAAATCAATTCAATTGCTGTCTATTAATACGAGCAACTCTATATCGCTATTTTTATAAAGTAAAAGTCAAAGTTAAATACATGGATCTCTTAAACTTGTTTTGTTTTATCAAACAGTAAAAGCCAAACTTTTCCGTTTTTTGCTGCTCTAATTTATGAAAAGAGCTAATTTTTAAATTTTGCACACTGTGTATACATAAGTAATAAATTAAGTAATAAATAAGCTGCAGTAAAGATGCATAGCAGGCAGCAGTTGAATGTACTGTTGTGTAAAAGGCAGATCAGAGGAGGCAAGTCTAAAATAGGTTTTGACCTAAATACAGATAATTCGAAATATCTAAGAAAATTTATTGCTGTATGAAATCTGTAAAATTCTTGAGTGACACTTAATTATGTTCCAATAACCGATAACATGCTAAAATAATTTGTTTTCATAATCTTTGTATATATACATTATAAGTATGTATATGGGTGTATAAGGTGCGCATGCATGTGCATGTATGAGCGTGCGTGTGTGCAGAAAGTTTTTATTTGTTCTATTCAGATCTTACTGCATGGTGTGTTATATTCATTGAGATGTATTTTTTCAAATCAAGAAATAGCAGATTAGTTGGCTAAAGACACTAAATATGTTTTTGTTAATAAACCATGATCTAATAAAAAATGACGTAAGATAGCGACTCACAGCTGCACTCACACAAGCTTTTAGTGGCATAAAATAACAAATCATAGCTGAATTCACGCCTACCAACAAACCTAAAAGGTAAAGCACTCTGAATTAATTCTATCAATATTTAGAATGCAAAAATAACTATTATTGTACATTGTGTTGACCTACTATTTGCTCTTCAAGTTTCAAAAATACAGTAGTTATTTTCAGTTTAAATGGGCTAGGCCAATGTTCAATCAGGCTTTGTTTCTTGCATTCGGCCTCAGAAAGCAAGATTAGTGCTTGATCCAATACAACCTAGCCAGAACATAATAGGCGACCCAGCATTTGATCTAGACCAGCCAAAAAATCAGCTAATACCTGAGAAGTTTTCATGTTAGTTCCAAAAAATTGACTAATTGCCAAATATTTTGGCAGCTAGTTGAGAAGGATTTCAGGAATGTTTGTTACAAAGTAAAGTGAAAATCTGCTTTAACTAGTCACTTGCAAATGTGTACTGAGACCAAATTGTCTTATCACGAATGAGTATGGCTCTCGAGCACCATTGCGATTGCTGAAAACAAATTTTCTGGTTGCTTGCTAAAACTGGTTAGTAGTTGAGCCTAACTGTAGTGTTCCTTTAAATAATTGACTCAGAATGGAACTTTAACGTAGCGTGTTGAACTAGCTTGTTTAATAATTTTCAACTAGTTAAACTAGCTTGTAGTTGGTCAGTTTAATTGTTCTCTGTTTATTCTTTCTACACAATGCTATATTGCAGATGCTTATATTGCAGATGCTTATATCGCAAATGCTTATATCCTTGTACTTCATTTGCAGACTGGCTTAGGTAGCTTTTCAAAAGTATTAACCGGCCAATTTCCCAAAAGTATGCTCATCTGGAATAGAGCTATAGACTGCGGCTTTCATCATATAAAGCTTCGTTGTTGTCGAAAGTAACTCGTATCTTCAAAAATCAAGGAAGTTTACAAATACTTCTAGATTACCCTAATGAGATAGAATACTCTTTGTCATCGTTGGTGTAGAAAGAGTGTCTCACGCATTCAGCAGTGTTCTATGACGTATTTGGCACAGGGCTCAGCAATACCGCTGATCGTGTTTAGTTGTCAACTGGGCAGTCCCTCATTGCGCGCTTCGTCCTTAGTAGAAAGCTTTGGTAGTAGCATTTGAAGTTCGGAAAATTGATGTTTGCTTGCTATGAGCTACTGACCTTGTATTCATTGTCGTCAATAGTAATCTCGTATTACCTCGTAGTTGTCTTAAACACTAGAACACTCAATGTGGAAGTGGTGTGCCTCATATAATTTAGCTTAATTTATTTTGTCAGTGGTTTTCAATTTTCGAGTAATTGAGTTTAATGTTAGTCAGTAGTGCAAGCTTAACTTGCTATATAAGTTAATAGTGCTTTAGCTGAGTGGTTATTTGTAAGATTTTTAATGTCTCCTATGGTTCTAGGTAGAAAGCTGTTAAAGTATTCACTTTTAGTGGCATGTACGAATGATGGTAGTCCTTTATTGTTCGCTCGAGTTTGAATGTGAGGCTAGGATTGGTTAATAAGTTGGTCATATGAACTGTTCAGTGCTGAATGCTTATCCTCTTCACTAAGCTAAGCCTCATTAAAAGTCGTAGTCTGATGTCACGACGTCTCTTTTGTAGTAGCTCAAGATTTTCTTTCGCTTCACTAACACTTTTTCGTTCTTTAAGGTGGCTTATAAAACGTACAGCTTGATTTTGAACAGATTCTATATCTGCTATGTGTTTTTTTAAAACGGATCCCATATTGCTGCAGCAGATTCAAGATGTGGACGACAAAGTGACTTGTATGCCACACAATCGATTATGCTTCACGATGAAAATTTTAAGGGATTAAACAACTTCAATATTATAACATGTACCAGTATATAATAAAACCTAAGTGTAACTGAAAACCCCAAGCGTAGCTAAAATCAAATTATCGTATAAATCTATGAAATAAAACGAATTAAGTTGAAGAATAGAAGTCAGCTGTCTTACACGCCGCGGTGCAAGCATATGGCATTGACATAGTAACTGCTAAATTAGCACGATTTGCTTACCGTATAGATAGGTTACTCGGACGATCCACTACACACGTTAGGCGGTTCTATTTGTCATTAGCGAGGCCATATACTTTCGTTTGTTTGGCTCAATGAAACAGTTTGAATTTTTTTCACTAGTTCTCCCGTATAGCACTCGTTTTTAAGCGTTTTTATGCTAAAAGAAAGGCAAACTAAAGGTTATATATGCAGTTTATTGTATTGCTCCTACAAATTTAAATAATTATTTGACATCTTGAGTTCAACGGTTGTGCAGTGAACTCATACCTGCCAACTCTCACGCATTGGGCATGAGACTCACGCAATCACCCTAAAGAAAAAATAAAAATGCGTGAAGAATGCGTGCGATTTTTGTCCCAATTTCCACAATTTTATAAATACTATCATTGATACATCAATTGCCCCAAAACCAAATCTCATGCATTGCCCCACTCTTGGGTTGGCAGGTTTGAGTGAACTTGTGTTTGCAATTACATGTATCTCACAAGAAACTGCTTAGGTTAAGGATAAGCATAATTGCTGGTTCTTAATATTTGCATGTCAATTAACAATGTACCTATAATGTTTCAAGCTTATCATTCAATAGAAAAATTTACTGTATTTGGATATAGAATGATTGCAAATGTGGTAGTATTGTAGTAGCCATCTAAAAGTCTGTCATTAGCTAGTGCAATGTGTCCATAATGCATGTGTTATAGACATAGAGATAAGCTTTTTATCTATGGTCTTAAATTACGATGTTTCACCATAACCTTGCCTGTGTCGTTGGCTTGTTATGTCTGAGGACAATATTAATCCCCTAATACTAAATGGTCAAGCTTGTATTTCATCATCCTTACTAATTTAGTCTTACTACTGTAATTGTTAAATCACTTGTTATTCAAATAAACTACGAGATACATGTAAAACTCGGACAGCATGGTCATAGATTGCACAACTTTCATTACATTTTACATTTTTCCTTCTTTACAGCAGTCTCATTTTTTCAGCAGTCTACCTTATATAGACCTGAAAGGACATGTTACTGTTTTGTTGCACAAAATAACAAACCATTTTATGAAAATGAAAAGATATGGTGTCTCTTTTTGTAGCTTTTTTGTAATATTGCGATTAACTCTGTTCAATTGGTTATTTGAGGAGATGATAAGGATGAGAATGAATGATAAGTTTGCTTTGAAAAACATGCTTTTTTGGAATAATTGTTTTAATGGTTTAAAAAACTCTTAATCTACATTAGGTTTTTCTTTAAACATTGGCTAGACATTTCTTCGAAGTTTTGTTTACCATGGATTCTAAAGGGGAGAGTAGGGCACATTGCAACGCGGGGCACGTTGAAACACTCCTCAAGTTTCTTGCTTGTTCACATCATTTTAAATTCTTACCTCACTAATTAAAGAGCTTTCTAGGTCATCTTATGAGATATTTTAATTGCATGAAATAAAAAGAACAGCAATTTAGGTGAGCCATGATTTTGTAAAATTTAATGGTAACTTTTTGCCCTTTTATTTTGATATCCAAATTTAGAGAATGGCATATCTTCATTGTGCATCATCCCATGTTAACCCAGTCAGTGGAGGCAGCTATAGACATGGTCTCTTCACAATGCACTTACCAACTTCACGATTTTACATCATCCGGAGTTGGGATGAACATTTTGGTTACTCAGTGTCAAGTGGGGCACGTTGAAACACAAAGGGTAGGCTATGAGGCAATTTGCAACACGTTTTAATGATAAGAATAGAGGGGCAAGTTGCAACGTGTCGCAACTTGCCCCTCTATTCTTATAGAGAGAACAGCTCGAGTTGCATTGAAACTGCTGTTTGATACATACCTTGATGCCGTAGCTTAAAAGTTAATCCTCATGATGAACACTTAAATTTCTGGACAATATTGATATCATGACTGCAAATACTAATATATACGTTGAAAGAAAAGTTTCATTTTTATATCAACACTAGCTGTACTACCTAGCATTGCCAGGGTAATAAAAAAGTATTTGGACGGAAAATTGATTTGTATTTAACATATGACAACATTTTCCATTCTAACTTTCAAACTACATATCATGAGAAAAGTGTTTTGTGTAGTTGAAATAAATTAAGAGAGAAAATACAAACAACTGTCAAGGTTTTTAAACCTTGCCAAACAACTGTAGCTTTCAAACTTCATATCATGAAGAAAATGTTTTGTGCAAGGCAAATAAATTAAAAAAATAAACAACTATAAAAGGGTTTAAATGTAAAATAATTAGCAAGTAATAGCTAAATTAAGTCTGTTTTGCTATGATTACAATAAAAGATGATTCGGTAATGCTATAATACGAACTGAGAATACAGAATAAAAATCCTGAATATATTGAATTAATAATAATAGTTCTTGCATAGAAGTGTGTATGTGTGTATAAAATAAGATTACTGTTGCACTAGAAGCTATCCATCAAAACTTTGAATATGACTACCTCTCGATACTGGTACAAATGTAAAAATAAGATATCGTACTCTCTTTGTCTGACCAAACAGAGAGAGAATGTCGGGGCCCTTCCTTCGGAGACAATACAATTGTTTGCATGAAAAGAGTTGGCCTTGACTGCTATTTTTAGCAATGGAACCTTACGAAAAACCAAAAATAGCAGTTCAAGAAAACATGAAAAAAGCGTTGTTTCAAAGAGTTAATAGAATTCATAGTTTCAAATACATGTAATACATCATTTAGCGTGTTAATGATATATGATAGTCTCTTTGATCAACAAGCCTTGTGTAGCTCAGTCGTAGAGCGCTTGAATTTAAAACTTGTTACAATATCTGTGAGTTCAAATCCATCAGTAAGCGGAATTTTAAATTTTAATAACTATAGCTGGACAAGCGCACAGAAACACATACAGACAAACTTTGAGAGACATATAGATGTATATAGGTTTTGTTTTACTGTAGAAGTTTGTTTGTAGTGATTGTTGTACACAGTGTTTTGAAGTTCATAGTAAACTCTTTTTTAGTTTTCCTTGCTCAGATAATTGGTGGAAATTTGAATTGTTTAGCTGAAAATAAATTCAAGAAAACACAATTCTAAAACTAAAAGTTACTATAAAAATCAAAGACGTTTCAACGTGCTCCATAGGGCGTTTCAATGTGCCCCTACCGGGGCATGTTGACACACTAATTTTGCAATTAGTACTTTTGTGATATTTTCCAAAATATACAACCAGCAGAATTGGCATTTGGTATACAAACGGAAAACGTATTTCCACATCCTTTGTGATTATCTACATTATATTCCAATATTTTAGGAAAACGTTATACCCAAAAATGCATTTTTTGTTGCAACGTGCCCCACCCTCTCATAAGTCTGTCATAAGAGGACACTACCATTTATTTTTGTAAGTCATCTTTCTTTGGGTATCCATCGTTCTACATCGTTCCCACTGTATATTATGTGCAGTTTTTGTAACGCTGCTTCATGCACCATTGTTTGTACACTATTACCATCTAAAATATTGTTGTTTTACTTGAAGGTTGACTTGCAACAAAATTCACATTGCAGTTATTTGGTATCAAAAGATTCACCTTGTCTTACTCTGTTGTGTTGTAAGTGCCAAATATGTGGAAATGTGATTACAAGCTCTTAAAAGCTCAAAAACGAAAAGCCGCCGTAGATTGGGATCTCTTTATTTCGATGACGTAACCACGAAATTTGGTTATCGTCTTGTCATGTATGTTCTCACATGAATTCAAAGGCCAATAAAAAGCTCAATATAAAACTTATCGTAGTACTAGTTTATTACAAACACTTTGGGTTTTACTGAAGACCCCGTATCAAATATTGCTCGGTGCTTTACAGTTTTGTTTCGGCATTATTCAATCGTCAAGTCGTAATCTGATCATGTGACCCAATACTTCGCAAATAATTTTTGCAGCACTTTTCGATTATAACAGGTGACCAACAAGCTCGTCATGATTATCAGACGATGATATGTACTCATTCGAGCTAAGGTTAAAAAGTTTAACGAGTTTTTACGGTAAGTTATAAGATATCAGTGCTAAAACTGACAGCATTACAATGACGATAAAACAGACGCGTAAGAACAATAGGCCTAGTTTTATTGAATGCGTGAAGTATATTTGTAAAAATATTTCGACGAATAAGGTTGCAAGAAAGTGTAAACAGAAACCATCTCTCACAACTACATCACATTTGAGCCATTTTGGAAAGGGAATCCAAACTACGGCGGTCTCGTGTGGCTGCGATTAACTGTTCGTTTTTTAGCTTTTAAGAGCTTGTAATCACCTTTCCACATATTTTGCACCTACAACACAACAGAGTAAGACACGGTGAATCTTTTCATATCAAATAACTGTAATGTGAATTTTGTTGCGAGTCAACATTTAAGCATATTCATCCCGAGTTTTGAATATTTCATGCATTTTCTATCATCTTCATCACCAAGATGTAAGAAATTGTTGCTCCAAGGATGATGCATTGCTAGTACCATATTATTACATATGTTATTATTGATATATCATCAATAATAAAAGAACCAATATTACTGTTAGTCTACTCATCCTACGCTGCTCTGACTTGCTAACCTAAATATAATTTGACTATGAATACATAAAGTGAGAGTTAATGATGTGTTTGTATTATAGTATAACTAACCATAAAAACCTCAATCTAGGACAGTGCATCTGCTTTTTGGTTTTTCTATTTATTATATGTTATAACTTCTCACCTATTTCATGTCTTTGACATGTTTTCGAGGCTAAATTTCCTCATGAGATCGTATAAAACTCATAGGTGGGATCCAAGGGAAAGCAACTCTTTTGGAATTAATAATATGGTCCTTTTATTCCTGCTATATTTTAGCCTAATCTAAAAACCTTTTGTAAATTAATGTTGAAACTTTAAGTCTGTGTTTATTCCAACTTTGTCGGATTTTATTCCTTACTAGTACCCATGCAGTTCAGTACGCCGTGAAGGTCATCATCATCATGTGTACCGTAAGTCCTTATGCTCAAGCCGCGCGGCTTTTGCTCAAAACCAGATGACCTCACGAAAGAAAAAATAATCCTCCAGCAAGCCGCGTTTGCCCACAGACCGCGGCTAATGACCCAGGTTTTGTCATCCTTGACCCCTTCAAGAGCGAGAGTGTTGAGAAGAGTTTCGCTATACCCCCATTCTCTTGAATAAAAAACAGGCTACATCAGTACGCGTGAAAAGAATTTTCTTTTACTTCCAAGTTCGAATTAAAATTCCTAAACCCTTGCATCAAGAACTTACTTGCCATGTCTCAGCTAGATTTTTATTGCACTATTAGAGGCTTCCCGTTTATGGAAAGATGCGGTCAGGAAAGAAACGGTTTTAATGACCTATGACTGTGGTGAGTTAAACATTAGCGTTAAATTCTTTGTTAGTCTAAAGTATTCCATAAACATGACCTTGAAAATAAACGAGTAGCTTGCCAAAATCCTGTACGTAAAAGTGTATCATGGCTGCGATTCTATGGTTTTAGCGCGGAACTGAGCGGAGACCGCATTTATCGAGAAGCCGCCCTAAGCCTCACGTAAGTTTTAAAAACTTGGCTTCTGCCGCGGCCTATGACTTTGAACCAGAAGCCGCGCCCAACGACAAGCCGCGCGGCTTGAGCATAAGGACTTACGATAATCATTATTTGCCCAATCAGTCAATGTACTTCAATGTGGACTGGTGGCGCAGTTGGTAGTGTGCTTGGCTGTAACATTTGAATGCCTGAGTTAAATTACTGTGCAATGCATTTGTTGCCTAATGCTTTAAATTTGGCTCTGGACAGACATATATGGCTCTTGTTATAGTAAGGACTTGCCGAATGTCCTGCGTTGCGCAGGTAATAAAATAATTACGCAATGAATTTGAGTAACTTTACCTAGTAACTTTAGCTAGCAGTAAATAACCTATCTATAAGCTAGTAAATTAACTTACTGTAATAGGAGCTTATAATTGTGCTTATAACCATTGCATTATGATTGTGCTTATATCAAGGCGCCATAATCTCTCACACAATCAATCATGATCTTCAAGATCTTTAGCAGTAACCAACAGTATTTTCGCAAGGGCTTCAAGCGCGTATTTTAACTGGTGTAATAAGTATGGCCACAAATATTCCATTCTGTAGCAATGTGGCTGCTCGCCCTAGTGGTGTAAGCACGCCTGTCTGCAACCCTGGAGGTGTCAAGTTTAAATCCAACGTGAAGCAGATTTTTGGTTACTGTAGCTTTATTGATATAACTCAACATATGAATGACAGACAGACAAACACTGAGATTTATATATATATACCTAAATTGATTAGTTTGATTTTTTGGCAAATTTCATTTTTTTATAGTTTCAACATATTATTCGCTACTCATTGTTCTTCTGTTTTATGAAGTTTTCATCTGTGAAGTAGAACATATAATTTCTTTTTGAGAGTATACTATGCATATCAATAAAGTAATACTATAAAACTATGAACTATATTTGATATCCAAACATGCTATCACACATGCCATTGCTTGTATGTGTGCCATTATCAATAGCTGTTCTTAAAGTTTTATAATGCTGAATAGAAATATGAAATCAGAGCTGATTGTTCAACTTATTTTACCGCAAAATATTTATTATTTGGTGATACCAACACAATTTTCTATTTTTATATACTCAATGTTTTTCAGTTCATATTATATACAGATTTTTTTGGGTAGATTCTTTTGATTTAGCAAGCTACAAAGTAAATTTTATTGATTTTACTTGAGTGAGGAATCGGTGCCAAAACTTTTAGCTGTAAACTAAATAAAATATTGACTATATTTATGAAAAATATTTGTGAACATGGATGGATAATTTTGTGGTAATGTTAGGCGTTTGTTGGTTGGTCAATGAGTTTCCTTGTTAGAATTTTTGCCAATACCTTAGCTGACAACTAAATGATTGCTAAGTTGACATCGATTAGTCTTCTAAAAAAATTCATAATGACGCAAAGATCTTAAAATGCTCAAAATAAAGAATGAAATTTATATGTATTACAGAATATGTGCAATAATGTTGCAAAGTAATTGCGTGAGCAAATGGAAACAGTAACAAGAATATTTATGTGATATATCGGAGCAAATGTAAAAGAGCAATTGCGGTGCTCAGTCAGACTATCCAGTTCACCACCATAGCCGTCTACTGTCAGCTCATACTACCTCACTGCTTTACCTATCAGCTAATGCTGCCTCACTGTTTTACCCATCAGCTCATACTCCCTCACTGTTTTACCTATCAGCTCATACTCCCTCACTGTTTTACCTATCAGCTCATACTCCCTCACTGTTTTACCTATCAGCTCATACTACCCCACTGTTTTACCTATCAGCTAATGCTGCCTTAATGTTGTACCTATCAACTCATGCTGCCTCACTGTTTTACCTATCAGTTCATGCTACCTCACTGTTTTACCTATCAGCTAATGCTGCCTTACTGTTTTACCTATTAACTCATGCTACCTCACTGTTTTACCTATCAGCTAATGCTGCCTTACTGTTTTACCTATTAACTCATGCTTCCTCACTGTTTTACCTATCAACTCATGCTGCCTCACGGTTTTATCTATCAACTCATACTGCCTCACTGTTTTACCCATCAGCTCATACTACCTCACTGTTTTACCTATCAGCTAATGCTGCCTTACTGTTATACCTATCAACTCATACTGCCTCACTGTTTTACCCATCAGCTCATACTTCCTCACTGTTTTACCTATCAACTAATGCTGCCTCACTGTTATACCTATCAACTCATGCTGCCTCACTTTTTTATCTATCAGCTCATACTACCTCACTGTTTTACCTATCAGCTCATGCTGCCTCACTGTTTTACCTATTAACTCATGCTGCCTCACTGTTTTACCTATCAGCTAATGCTGCCTCACTGTTTTACCTATTAGCTCATACTACCTCACTGTTTTACCTATCAGCTAATGCTGCCATACTTTTATACCTATCAACTCATGCTGCCTCACTGTTTTATCTATCAGCTCATACTACCTCACTGTTTTACCTATCAGCTAATGCTGCCTTACTGTTATACCTATCAACTCATGCTGCCTCACTGTTTTATCTATCCGCTCATACTACCTCACTGTTTTATCTATCAACTCATACTACCTCACTGTTTTACCTATCAAATCATGCTGCCTCACTGTTACACCTATCAACTCATGCTGCCTCACTGTTTTATCTATCAGCTCATGCTGCCTCACTGTTTTACCTATCAGCTCATACTACCTCACTGTTTTACCTATCAGCTCATATTACCTCACTGTTTTACCTATCAACTCATGCTGCCTCACTGTTTTACCTATCAGCTCATGCTGCTTCACTGTTTTACCTACCAGCTCATACTACCTCACTGTTTTACCTATCAACTCATGCTGCCTCACTGTTTTATCTATCAACTCATACTGCCTCACTGTTTTACCTATCAGCTCATGCTGCTTCACTGTTTTACCTATCAGCTCATGCTGCCTCACTGTTTTACCTATCAACTCATACTGCCTCACTGTTTTACCTATCAGCTCATGCTGCTTCACTGTTTTACCTACCAGCTCATACTACCTCACTGTTTTACCTATCAACTCATGCTGCCTCACTGTTTTACCTATCAGCTCATGCTGCTTCACTGTTTTACCTACCAGCTCATACTACCTCACTGTTTTACCTATCAACTCATGCTGCCTCACTGTTTTACCTATCAACTCATACTGCCTCACTGTTTTACCTATCAAATCATGCTGCCTCACTGTTACACCTATCAACTCATGCTGCCTCACTGTTTTATCTATCAGCTCATGCTGCCTCACTGTTTTACCTATCAGCTCATACTACCTCACTGTTTTACCTATCAGCTCATACTACCTCACTGTTTTACCTATCAGCTAATGCTGCCTTACTTTTATACCTATCAACTCATGCTGCCTCACCGTTTTATCTATTAACTCATGCTGCCTCACTGTTTTACCTATCAGCTCATGCTTCCTCACTGTTTTACCTATTAACTCATGCTGCCTCACTGTTTTACCTATCAGCTCATGCTGCCTCACTGTTTTACCTATCAGCTCATACTACCTCACTGTTTTACCTATCAGCTCATATTACCTCACTGTTTTACCTATCAGCTAATGTTGCCTTACTGTTATACCTATCAACTCATGCTGCCTCACCGTTTTATCTATTAACTCATGCTGCCTCACTGTTTTACCTATCAGCTCATGCTTCCTCACTGTTTTACCTATTAACTCATGCTGCCTCACTGTTTTACCTATCAGCTCATGCTGCTTCACTGTTTTACCTACCAGCTCATACTACTTCACTGTTTTACCTATCAACTCATGCTGCCTCACTGTTTTACCTATCAGCTCATGCTGCTTCACTGTTTTACCTACCAGCTCATACTACCTCACTGTTTTACCTATCAACTCATGCTGCCTCACTGTTTTACCTACCAGCTCATGCTTCCTCGCTGTTTTACCTATTAACTCATGCTGCCTCACTGTTTTACCTATCAGCTCATGCTGCTTCACTGTTTTACCTACCAGCTCATACTACCTCACTGTTTTACCTATCAACTCATGCTGCCTCACTGTTTTATCTATCAACTCATACTGCCTCACTGTTTTACCTATCAGCTCATGCTGCTTCACTGTTTTACCTATCAGCTCATGCTGCCTCACTGTTTTACCTATCAACTCATACTGCCTCACTGTTTTACCTATCAGCTCATGCTGCTTCACTGTTTTACCTACCAGCTCATACTACCTCACTGTTTTACCTATCAACTCATGCTGCCTCACTGTTTTACCTATCAGCTCATGCTGCTTCACTGTTTTACCTACCAGCTCATACTACCTCACTGTTTTACCTATCAACTCATGCTGCCTCACTGTTTTACCTATCAGCTCATGCTGCTTCACTGTTTTACCTACCAGCTCATACTACCTCACTGTTTTACCTATCAACTCATGCTGCCTCACTGTTTTACCTACCAGCTCATGCTTCCTCGCTGTTTTACCTATTAACTCATGCTGCCTCACTGTTTTACCTATCAGCTCATACTACCTCACTGTTTTACCTATCAGCTCATGCTTCCTCACTGTTTTACCTATCAGCTCATGCTTCCTCACTGTTTTACCTATTAACTCATGCTGCCTCACTGTTTTACCTATCAGCTCATGCTTCCTCACTGTTTTACCTATTAACTCATGCTGCCTCACTGTTTTACCTATCAACTCATACTGCCTCACTGTTTAACCTATCAACTCATGCTGCCTCACTGTTTTACCTATCAGCTCATGCTGCTTCACTGTTTTACCTACCAGCTCACACTACCTCACTGTTTTACCTATCAACTCATGCTGCCTCACTGTTTTACCTATCAACTCATACTGCCTCACTGTTTTACCTATCAAATCATGCTGCCTCACTGTTACACCTATCAACTCATGCTGCCTCACTGTTTTATCTATCAGCTCATGCTGCCTCACTGTTTTACCTATCAGCTCATACTACCTCACTGTTTTACCTATCAGCTCATACTACCTCACTGTTTTACCTATCAGCTAATGCTGCCTTACTGTTATACCTATCAACTCATGCTGCCTCACCGTTTTATCTATTAACTCATGCTGCCTCACTGTTTTACCTATCAGCTCATGCTTCCTCACTGTTTTACCTATTAACTCATGCTGCCTCACTGTTTTACTTATCAGCTCATGCTGCTTCACTGTTTTACCTACCAGCTCATACTACCTCACTGTTTTACCTATCAACTCATGCTGCCTCACTGTTTTACCTATCAGCTCATGCTGCTTCACTGTTTTACCTACCAGCTCATACTACCTCACTGTTTTACCTATCAACTCATGCTGCCTCACTGTTTTACCTACCAGCTCATGCTTCCTCGCTGTTTTACCTATTAACTCATGCTGCCTCACTGTTTTACCTATCAGCTCATGCTGCTTCACTGTTTTACCTACCAGCTCATACTACCTCACTGTTTTACCTATCAACTCATGCTGCCTCACTGTTTTATCTATCAACTCATACTGCCTCACTGTTTTACCTATCAGCTCATGCTGCTTCACTGTTTTACCTATCAGCTCATGCTGCCTCACTGTATTACCTATCAGCTCATGCTGCCTCACTGTTTTACCTATCAGCTCATACTACCTCACTGTTTTACCTATCAGCTCATGCTTCCTCGCTGTTTTACCTATTAACTCATGCTGCCTCACTGTTTTACCTATCAGCTCATGCTGCTTCACTGTTTTACCTACCAGCTCATACTACCTCACTGTTTTACCTATCAACTCATGCTGCCTCACTGTTTTACCTATCAGCTCATGCTGCCTCACTGTTTTACCTATCAGCTCATACTACCTCACTGTTTTACCTATCAGCTCATATTACCTCACTGTTTTACCTATCAGCTAATGTTGCCTTACTGTTATACCTATCAACTCATGCTGCCTCACCGTTTTATCTATTAACTCATGCTGCCTCACTGTTTTACCTATCAGCTCATGCTTCCTCACTGTTTTACCTATTAACTCATGCTGCCTCACTGTTTTACCTATCAGCTCATGCTGCTTCACTGTTTTACCTACCAGCTCATACTACTTCACTGTTTTACCTATCAACTCATGCTGCCTCACTGTTTTACCTATCAGCTCATGCTGCTTCACTGTTTTACCTACCAGCTCATACTACCTCACTGTTTTACCTATCAACTCATGCTGCCTCACTGTTTTACCTACCAGCTCATGCTTCCTCGCTGTTTTACCTATTAACTCATGCTGCCTCACTGTTTTACCTATCAGCTCATGCTGCTTCACTGTTTTACCTACCAGCTCATACTACCTCACTGTTTTACCTATCAACTCATGCTGCCTCACTGTTTTATCTATCAACTCATACTGCCTCACTGTTTTACCTATCAGCTCATGCTGCTTCACTGTTTTACCTATCAGCTCATGCTGCCTCACTGTTTTACCTATCAACTCATACTGCCTCACTGTTTTACCTATCAGCTCATGCTGCTTCACTGTTTTACCTACCAGCTCATACTACCTCACTGTTTTACCTATCAACTCATGCTGCCTCACTGTTTTACCTATCAGCTCATGCTGCTTCACTGTTTTACCTACCAGCTCATACTACCTCACTGTTTTACCTATCAACTCATGCTGCCTCACTGTTTTACCTATCAGCTCATGCTGCTTCACTGTTTTACCTACCAGCTCATACTACCTCACTGTTTTACCTATCAACTCATGCTGCCTCACTGTTTTACCTACCAGCTCATGCTTCCTCGCTGTTTTACCTATTAACTCATGCTGCCTCACTGTTTTACCTATCAGCTCATACTACCTCACTGTTTTACCTATCAGCTCATGCTTCCTCACTGTTTTACCTATCAGCTCATGCTTCCTCACTGTTTTACCTATTAACTCATGCTGCCTCACTGTTTTACCTATCAGCTCATGCTTCCTCACTGTTTTACCTATTAACTCATGCTGCCTCACTGTTTTACCTATCAACTCATACTGCCTCACTGTTTAACCTATCAACTCATGCTGCCTCACTGTTTTACCTATCAGCTCATGCTGCTTCACTGTTTTACCTACCAGCTCACACTACCTCACTGTTTTACCTATCAACTCATGCTGCCTCACTGTTTTACCTATCAACTCATACTGCCTCACTGTTTTACCTATCAAATCATGCTGCCTCACTGTTACACCTATCAACTCATGCTGCCTCACTGTTTTATCTATCAGCTCATGCTGCCTCACTGTTTTACCTATCAGCGCATACTACCTCACTGTTTTACCTATCAGCTCATACTACCTCACTGTTTTACCTATCAGCTAATGCTGCCTTACTGTTATACCTATCAACTCATGCTGCCTCACCGTTTTATCTATTAACTCATGCTGCCTCACTGTTTTACCTATCAGCTCATGCTTCCTCACTGTTTTACCTATTAACTCATGCTGCCTCACTGTTTTACTTATCAGCTCATGCTGCTTCACTGTTTTACCTACCAGCTCATACTACCTCACTGTTTTACCTATCAACTCATGCTGCCTCACTGTTTTACCTATCAGCTCATGCTGCTTCACTGTTTTACCTACCAGCTCATACTACCTCACTGTTTTACCTATCAACTCATGCTGCCTCACTGTTTTACCTACCAGCTCATGCTTCCTCGCTGTTTTACCTATTAACTCATGCTGCCTCACTGTTTTACCTATCAGCTCATGCTGCTTCACTGTTTTACCTACCAGCTCATACTACCTCACTGTTTTACCTATCAACTCATGCTGCCTCACTGTTTTATCTATCAACTCATACTGCCTCACTGTTTTACCTATCAGCTCATGCTGCTTCACTGTTTTACCTATCAGCTCATGCTGCCTCACTGTT
Source organism: Watersipora subatra (assembly GCF_963576615.1). Classification (NCBI taxonomy): domain Eukaryota; kingdom Metazoa; phylum Bryozoa; class Gymnolaemata; order Cheilostomatida; family Watersiporidae; genus Watersipora; species Watersipora subatra. The sequence goes on along the minus strand of NC_088708.1, from coordinate 10,771,280 downwards.
TTACCTATCAACTCATACTGCCTCACTGTTTTACCTATCAGCTCATGCTGCTTCACTGTTTTACCTATCAGCTCATGCTGCCTCACTGTTTTACTTACCAGCTCATGCTTCCTCGTTGTTTTACCTATTAACTCATGCTGCCTCACTGTTTTACCTATCAGCTCATGCTGCTTCACTGTTTTACCTACCAGCTCACACTACCTCACTGTTTTACCTATCAACTCATACTGCCTCACTGTTTTACCTATCAGCTCATACTACCTCACTGTTTTACCTATCAGCTCATGCTTCCTCACTGTTTTACCTATCAGCTCATGCTTCCTCACTGTTTTACCTATCAGCTCTTGCTTCCTCACTGTTTTACCTATCAACTCATACTGCCTCACTGTTTTACCTATCAGCTCATGCTTCCTCACTGTTTTACCTATCAGCTCATACTACCTCACTGTTTTACCTATCAGCTCATGCTTCCTCACTGTTTTACCTATCAGCTCATGCTTCCTCACTGTTTTACCTATTAACTCATGCTGCCTCACTGTTTTACCTATCAACTCATACTGCCTCACTGTTTTACCTATCAACTCATGCTGCCTCACTGTTTTACCTATCAGCTCATGCTGCTTCACTGTTTTACCTACCAGCTCACACTACCTCACTGTTTTACCTATCAACTCATGCTGCCTCACTGTTTTACCCATCAGCTCATACTACCTCACTGTTTTACCTATCAACTCATGCTGCCTCACTGTTTTACCTATCAACTCATACTGCCTCACTGTTTTACCTATCAAATCATGCTGCCTCACTGTTACACCTATCAACTCCTGCTGCCTCACTGTTTTATCTATCAGCTCAAGCTGCCTCACTGTTTTACCTATCAGCTCATACTACCTCACTGTTTTACCTATCAACTCATGCTGCCTCACTGTTTTACCTATCAACTCATACTGCCTCACTGTTTTACCTATCAAATCATGCTGCCTCACTGTTACACCTATCAACTCATGCTGCCTCACTGTTTTATCTATCAGCTCATACTACCTCACTGTTTTACCTATCAGCTAATGCTGCCTTACTGTTATACCTATCAACTCATGCTGCCTCACTGTTTTATCTATCCGCTCATACTACCTCACTGTTTTATCTATCAACTCATACTACCTCACTGTTTTACCTATCAAATCATGCTGCCTCACTGTTACACCTATCAACTCATGCTGCCTCACTGTTTTATCTATCAGCTCATGCTGCCTCACTGTTTTACCTATCAGCTCATACTACCTCACTGTTTTACCTATCAGCTCATATTACCTCACTGTTTTACCTATCAGCTAATGTTGCCTTACTGTTATACCTATCAACTCATGCTGCCTCACCGTTTTATCTATTAACTCATGCTGCCTCACTGTTTTACCTATCAGCTCATGCTTCCTCACTGTTTTACCTATTAACTCATGCTGCCTCACTGTTTTACCTATCAGCTCATGCTGCTTCACTGTTTTACCTACCAGCTCATACTACCTCACTGTTTTATCTATCAGCTCATGCTGCCTCACTGTTTTACCTATCAGCTCATACTACCTCACTGTTTTACCTATCAGCTCATGCTGCTTCACTGTTTTACCTACCAGCTCATACTACCTCACTGTTTTACCTATCAACTCATGCTGCCTCACTGTTTTACCTATCAGCTCATGCTTCCTCACTGTTTTACCTATTAACTCATGCTGCCTCACTGTTTTACCTATCAGCTCATGCTGCTTCACTGTTTTACCTACCAGCTCATACTACCTCACTGTTTTATCTATCAGCTCATGCTGCCTCACTGTTTTACCTATCAGCTCATACTACCTCACTGTTTTACCTATCAGCTCATGCTGCTTCACTGTTTTACCTATCAGCTCATGCTGCCTCACTGTTTTACCTATCAACTCATACTGCCTCACTGTTTTACCTATCAGCTCATGCTGCTTCACTGTTTTACCTATCAGCTCATGCTGCCTCACTGTTTTACTTACCAGCTCATGCTTCCTCGTTGTTTTACCTATTAACTCATGCTGCCTCACTGTTTTACCTATCAGCTCATGCTGCTTCACTGTTTTACCTACCAGCTCACACTACCTCACTGTTTTACCTATCAACTCATGCTGCCTCACTGTTTTACCCATCAGCTCATACTACCTCACTGTTTTACCTATCAACTCATGCTGCCTCACTGTTTTACCTATCAACTCATACTGCCTCACTGTTTTACCTATCAACTCATACTGCCTCACTGTTTTACCTATCAGCTCATGCTGCTTCACTGTTTTACCTATCAACTCATGCTGCCTCACTGTTTTACCTATCAGCTCATGCTTCCTCACTGTTTTACCTATTAACTCATGCTGCCTCACTGTTTTACCTATCAACTCATGCTGCCTCACTGTTTTACTTACCAGCTCATGCTTCCTCGTTGTTTTACCTATTAACTCATGCTGCCTCACTGTTTTACCTATCAGCTCATGCTGCTTCACTGTTTTACCTACCAGCTCACACTACCTCACTGTTTTACCTATCAACTCGTGCTGCCTCACTGTTTTACCCATCAGCTCATACTACCTCACTGTTTTACCTATCAACTCATGCTGCCTCACTGTTTTACCTATCAACTCATACTGCCTCACTGTTTTACCTATCAACTCATACTGCCTCACTGTTTTACCTATCAGCTCATGCTGCTTCACTGTTTTACCTACCAGCTCATGCTGCTTCACTGTTTTACCTATCAACTCATGCTGCCTCACTGTTTTACCTATCAGCTCATGCTTCCTCACTGTTTTACCTATTAACTCATGCTGCCTCACTGTTTTACCTATCAACTCATGCTTCCTCACTGTTTTACCTATTAACTCATGCTGCCTCACTGTTTTACCTATCAGCTCATGCTTCCTCACTGTTTTACCTATTAACTCATGCTGCCTCACTGTTTTACCTATTAACTCATGCTGCCTCACTGTTTTACCTATCAGCTCATGCTTCCTCACTGTTTTACCTATTAACTCATGCTGCCTCACTGTTTTACCTATCAACTCATACTGCCTCACTGTTTAACCTATCAACTCATGCTGCCTCACTGTTTTACCTATCAGCTCATGCTGCTTCACTGTTTTACCTACCAGCTCACACTACCTCACTGTTTTACCTATCAACTCATGCTGCCTCACTGTTTTACCCATCAGCTCATACTACCTCATTGTTTACCTATCAACTCATGCTGCCTCACTGTTTTACCTATCAACTCATACTGCCTCACTGTTTTACCTATCAAATCATGCTGCCTCACTGTTACACCTATCAACTCATGCTGCCTCACTGTTTTATCTATCAGCTCATGCTGCCTCACTGTTTTACCTATCAGCTCATACTACCTCACTGTTTTACCTATCAGCTCATACTACCTCACTGTTTTACCTATCAGCTAATGCTGCCTTACTGTTATACCTATCAACTCATGCTGCCTCACCGTTTTATCTATTAACTCATGCTGCCTCACTGTTTTACCTATCAGCTCATGCTTCCTCACTGTTTTACCTATTAACTCATGCTGCCTCACTGTTTTACTTATCAGCTCATGCTGCTTCACTGTTTTACCTACCAGCTCATACTACCTCACTGTTTTACCTATCAACTCATGCTGCCTCACTGTTTTACCTATCAGCTCATGCTGCTTCACTGTTTTACCTACCAGCTCATACTACCTCACTGTTTTACCTATCAACTCATGCTGCCTCACTGTTTTACCTATCAGCTCATGCTGCTTCACTGTTTTACCTACCAGCTCATACTACTTCACTGTTTTACCTATCAACTCATGCTGCCTCACTGTTTTACCTATCAGCTCATGCTGCTTCACTGTTTTACCTACCAGCTCATACTACCTCACTGTTTTACCTATCAACTCATGCTGCCTCACTGTTTTACCTACCAGCTCATGCTTCCTCGCTGTTTTACCTATTAACTCATGCTGCCTCACTGTTTTACCTATCAGCTCATGCTGCTTCACTGTTTTACCTACCAGCTCATACTACCTCACTGTTTTACCTATCAACTCATGCTGCCTCACTGTTTTATCTATCAACTCATACTGCCTCACTGTTTTACCTATCAGCTCATGCTGCTTCACTGTTTTACCTATCAGCTCATGCTGCCTCACTGTTTTACCTATCAACTCATACTGCCTCACTGTTTTACCTATCAGCTCATGCTGCTTCACTGTTTTACCTACCAGCTCATACTACCTCACTGTTTTACCTATCAACTCATGCTGCCTCACTGTTTTACCTATCAGCTCATGCTGCTTCACTGTTTTACCTACCAGCTCATACTACCTCACTGTTTTACCTATCAACTCATGCTGCCTCACTGTTTTACCTATCAGCTCATGCTGCTTCACTGTTTTACCTACCAGCTCATACTACCTCACTGTTTTACCTATCAACTCATGCTGCCTCACTGTTTTACCTACCAGCTCATGCTTCCTCGCTGTTTTACCTATTAACTCATGCTGCCTCACTGTTTTACCTATCAGCTCATGCTTCCTCACTGTTTTACCTATCAGCTCATGCTTCCTCACTGTTTTACCTATTAACTCATGCTGCCTCACTGTTTTACCTATCAGCTCATGCTTCCTCACTGTTTTACCTATTAACTCATGCTGCCTCACTGTTTTACCTATCAACTCATACTGCCTCACTGTTTAACCTATCAACTCATGCTGCCTCACTGTTTTACCTATCAGCTCATGCTGCTTCACTGTTTTACCTACCAGCTCACACTACCTCACTGTTTTACCTATCAACTCATGCTGCCTCACTGTTTTACCCATCAGCTCATACTACCTCATTGTTTACCTATCAACTCATGCTGCCTCACTGTTTTACCTATCAACTCATACTGCCTCACTGTTTTACCTATCAAATCATGCTGCCTCACTGTTACACCTATCAACTCATGCTGCCTCACTGTTTTATCTATCAGCTCATGCTGCCTCACTGTTTTACCTATCAGCTCATACTACCTCACTGTTTTACCTATCAGCTCATACTACCTCACTGTTTTACCTATCAGCTAATGCTGCCTTACTGTTATACCTATCAACTCATGCTGCCTCACCGTTTTATCTATTAACTCATGCTGCCTCACTGTTTTACCTATCAGCTCATGCTTCCTCACTGTTTTACCTATTAACTCATGCTGCCTCACTGTTTTACTTATCAGCTCATGCTGCTTCACTGTTTTACCTACCAGCTCATACTACCTCACTGTTTTACCTATCAACTCATGCTGCCTCACTGTTTTACCTATCAGCTCATGCTGCTTCACTGTTTTACCTACCAGCTCATACTACCTCACTGTTTTACCTATCAACTCATGCTGCCTCACTGTTTTACCTACCAGCTCATGCTTCCTCGCTGTTTTACCTATTAACTCATGCTGCCTCACTGTTTTACCTATCAGCTCATGCTGCTTCACTGTTTTACCTACCAGCTCATACTACCTCACTGTTTTACCTATCAACTCATGCTGCCTCACTGTTTTATCTATCAACTCATACTGCCTCACTGTTTTACCTATCAGCTCATGCTGCTTCACTGTTTTACCTATCAGCTCATGCTGCCTCACTGTTTTACCTATCAACTCATACTGCCTCACTGTTTTACCTATCCGCTCATGCTGCTTCACTGTTTTACCTATCAGCTCATGCTGCCTCACTGTTTTACTTACCAGCTCATGCTTCCTCGTTGTTTTACCTATTAACTCATGCTGCCTCACTGTTTTACCTATCAGCTCATGCTGCTTCACTGTTTTACCTACCAGCTCACACTACCTCACTGTTTTACCTATCAACTCATGCTGCCTCACTGTTTTACCCATCAGCTCATACTACCTCACTGTTTTACCTATCAACTCACACTACCTCACTGTTTTACCTATTAACTCATACTGCCTCACTGTTTTACCCATCAGCTCATACTACCTCACTGTTTTACCTATCAACTCATACTGCCTCACTGTTTTACCTATCAACTCATACTGCCTCACTGTTTTACCTATCAGCTCATGTTGCTTCACTGTTTTACCTACCAGCTCATGCTGCTTCACTGTTTTACCTATCAACTCATACTGCCTCACTGTTTTACCTATCAGCTCATACTCCCTCACCGTTTTACTTATCAACTCACACTACCTCACTGTTTTACCTATCAGCTCATGCTTCCTCACTGTTTTACCTATCAGCTCATGCTTCCTCACTGTTTTACCTATTAACTCATGCTGCCTCACTGTTTTACCTATCAACTCATACTGCCTCACTGTTTTACCTATCAACTCATGCTGCCTCACTGTTTTACCTATCAGCTCATGCTGCTTCACTGTTTTACCTACCAGCTCACACTACCTCACTGTTTTACCTATCAACTCATGCTGCCTCACTGTTTTACCCATCAGCTCATACTACCTCACTGTTTTACCTATCAACTCATGCTGCCTCACTGTTTTACCTATCAACTCATACTGCCTCACTGTTTTACCTATCAAATCATGCTGCCTCACTGTTACACCTATCAACTCCTGCTGCCTCACTGTTTTATCTATCAGCTCATGCTGCCTCACTGTTTTACCTATCAGCTCATACTACCTCACTGTTTTACCTATCAACTCATGCTGCCTCACTGTTTTACCTATCAACTCATACTGCCTCACTGTTTTACCTATCAAATCATGCTGCCTTACTGTTATACCTATCAACTCATGCTGCCTCACTGTTTTATCTATCCGCTCATACTACCTCACTGTTTTATCTATCAACTCATACTACCTCACTGTTTTACCTATCAAATCATGCTGCCTCACTGTTACACCTATCAACTCATGCTGCCTCACTGTTTTATCTATCAGCTCATGCTGCCTCACTGTTTTACCTATCAGCTCATACTACCTCACTGTTTTACCTATCAGCTCATATTACCTCACTGTTTTACCTATCAGCTAATGTTGCCTTACTGTTATACCTATCAACTCATGCTGCCTCACCGTTTTATCTATTAACTCATGCTGCCTCACTGTTTTACCTATCAGCTCATGCTTCCTCACTGTTTTACCTATTAACTCATGCTGCCTCACTGTTTTACCTATCAGCTCATGCTGCTTCACTGTTTTACCTACCAGCTCATACTACCTCACTGTTTTATCTATCAGCTCATGCTGCCTCACTGTTTTACCTATCAGCTCATACTACCTCACTGTTTTACCTATCAGCTCATGCTGCTTCACTGTTTTACCTACCAGCTCATACTACCTCACTGTTTTACCTATCAACTCATGCTGCCTCACTGTTTTATCTATCAACTAATACTGCCTCACTGTTTTACCTATCAGCTCATGCTGCTTCACTGTTTTACCTATCAGCTCATGCTGCCTCACTGTTTTACCTATCAACTCATACTGCCTCACTGTTTTACCTATCAGCTCGTGCTGCTTCACTGTTTTACCTATCAGCTCATGCTGCCTCACTGTTTTACTTACCAGCTCATGCTTCCTCGTTGTTTTACCTATTAACTCATGCTGCCTCACTGTTTTACCTATCAGCTCATGCTGCTTCACTGTTTTACCTACCAGCTCACACTACCTCACTGTTTTACCTATCAACTCATGCTGCCTCACTGTTTTACCCATCAGCTCATACTACCTCACTGTTTTACCTATCAACTCATGCTGCCTCACTGTTTTACCTATCAACTCATACTGCCTCACTGTTTTACCTATCAACTCATACTGCCTCACTGTTTTACCTATCAGCTCATGCTGCTTCACTGTTTTACCTATCAACTCATGCTGCCTCACTGTTTTACCTATCAGCTCATGCTTCCTCACTGTTTTACCTATTAACTCATGCTGCCTCACTGTTTTACCTATCAACTCATGCTGCCTCACTGTTTTACTTACCAGCTCATGCTTCCTCGTTGTTTTACCTATTAACTCATGCTGCCTCACTGTTTTACCTATCAGCTCATGCTGCTTCACTGTTTTACCTACCAGCTCACACTACCTCACTGTTTTACCTATCAACTCATGCTGCCTCACTGTTTTACCCATCAGCTCATACTACCTCACTGTTTTACCTATCAACTCATGCTGCCTCACTGTTTTACCTATCAACTCATACTGCCTCACTGTTTTACCTATCAACTCATACTGCCTCACTGTTTTACCTATCAGCTCATGCTGCTTCACTGTTTTACCTACCAGCTCATGCTGCTTCACTGTTTTACCTATCAACTCATGCTGCCTCACTGTTTTACCTATCAGCTCATGCTTCCTCACTGTTTTACCTATTAACTCATGCTGCCTCACTGTTTTACCTATCAACTCATGCTTCCTCACTGTTTTACCTATTAACTCATGCTGCCTCACTGTTTTACCTATCAGCTCTTGCTTCCTCACTGTTTTACCTATCAACTCATACTGCCTCACTGTTTTACCTATCAGCTCATGCTTCCTCACTGTTTTACCTATCAACTCATACTGCCTCACTGTTTTACCTATCAGCTCATACTACCTCGCTGTTTTACCTATCAGCTCATGCTGCCTCACTGTTTTACCTATCAGCTCTTGCTTCCTCACTGTTTTACCTATCAACTCATGCTGCCTCACTGTTTTACCTATCAGCTCATGCTTCCTCACTGTTTTACCTATTAACTCATGCTGCCTCACTGTTTTACCTATCAACTCATGCTGCCTCACTGTTTTACTTACCAGCTCATGCTTCCTCGTTGTTTTACCTATTAACTCATGCTGCCTCACTGTTTTACCTATCAGCTCATGCTGCTTCACTGTTTTACCTACCAGCTCACACTACCTCACTGTTTTACCTATCAACTCATGCTGCCTCACTGTTTTACCCATCAGCTCATACTACCTCACTGTTTTACCTATCAACTCATGCTGCCTCACTGTTTTACCTATCAACTCATACTGCCTCACTGTTTTACCTATCAACTCATACTGCCTCACTGTTTTACCTATCAGCTCATGCTGCTTCACTGTTTTACCTACCAGCTCATGCTGCTTCACTGTTTTACCTATCAACTCATGCTGCCTCACTGTTTTACCTATCAGCTCATGCTTCCTCACTGTTTTACCTATTAACTCATGCTGCCTCACTGTTTTACCTATCAACTCATGCTTCCTCACTGTTTTACCTATTAACTCATGCTGCCTCACTGTTTTACCTATCAGCTCATGCTTCCTCACTGTTTTACCTATTAACTCATGCTGCCTCACTGTTTTACCTATTAACTCATGCTGCCTCACTGTTTTACCTATCAGCTCATGCTTCCTCACTGTTTTACCTATTAACTCATGCTGCCTCACTGTTTTACCTATCAACTCATACTGCCTCAGTGTTTAACCTATCAACTCATGCTGCCTCACTGTTTTACCTATCAGCTCATGCTGCTTCACTGTTTTACCTACCAGCTCACACTACCTCACTGTTTTACCTATCAACTCATGCTGCCTCACTGTTTTACCCATCAGCTCATACTACCTCATTGTTTACCTATCAACTCATGCTGCCTCACTGTTTTACCTATCAACTCATACTGCCTCACTGTTTTACCTATCAAATCATGCTGCCTCACTGTTACACCTATCAACTCATGCTGCCTCACTGTTTTATCTATCAGCTCATGCTGCCTCACTGTTTAACCTATCAACTCATGCTGCCTCACTGTTTTACCTACCAGCTCACACTACCTCACTGTTTTACCTATCAACTCATGCTGCCTCACTGTTTTATCTATCAACTCATACTGCCTCACTGTTTTACCTATCAGCTCATGCTGCTTCACTGTTTTACCTATCAGCTCATGCTGCCTCACTGTTTTACCTATCAACTCATACTGCCTCACTGTTTTACCTATCAGCTCATGCTGCTTCACTGTTTTACCTACCAGCTCATACTACCTCACTGTTTTACCTATCAACTCATGCTGCCTCACTGTTTTACCTATCAGCTCATGCTGCTTCACTGTTTTACCTACCAGCTCATACTACCTCACTGTTTTACCTATCAACTCATGCTGCCTCACTGTTTTACCTATCAGCTCATGCTGCTTCACTGTTTTACCTACCAGCTCATACTACCTCACTGTTTTACCTATCAACTCATGCTGCCTCACTGTTTTACCTACCAGCTCATGCTTCCTCGCTGTTTTACCTATTAACTCATGCTGCCTCACTGTTTTACCTATCAGCTCATGCTGCTTCACTGTTTTACCTACCAGCTCATACTACCTCACTGTTTTACCTATCAACTCATGCTGCCTCACTGTTTTATCTATCAACTCATACTGCCTCACTGTTTTACCTATCAGCTCATGCTGCTTCACTGTTTTACCTATCAGCTCATACTACCTCACTGTTTTACCTATCAGCTAATGCTGCCTTACTGTTATACCTATCAACTCATGCTGCCTCACCGTTTTATCTATTAACTCATGCTGCCTCACTGTTTTACCTATCAGCTCATGCTTCCTCACTGTTTTACCTATTAACTCATGCTGCCTCACTGTTTTACTTATCAGCTCATGCTGCTTCACTGTTTTACCTACCAGCTCATACTACCTCACTGTTTTACCTATCAACTCATGCTGCCTCACTGTTTTACCTATCAGCTCATGCTGCTTCACTGTTTTACCTACCAGCTCATACTACCTCACTGTTTTACCTATCAACTCATGCTGCCTCACTGTTTTACCTATCAGCTCATGCTGCTTCACTGTTTTACCTACCAGCTCATACTACTTCACTGTTTTACCTATCAACTCATGCTGCCTCACTGTTTTACCTATCAGCTCATGCTGCTTCACTGTTTTACCTACCAGCTCATACTACCTCACTGTTTTACCTATCAACTCATGCTGCCTCACTGTTTTACCTACCAGCTCATGCTTCCTCGCTGTTTTACCTATTAACTCATGCTGCCTCACTGTTTTACCTATCAGCTCATGCTGCTTCACTGTTTTACCTACCAGCTCATACTACCTCACTGTTTTACCTATCAACTCATGCTGCCTCACTGTTTTATCTATCAACTCATACTGCCTCACTGTTTTACCTATCAGCTCATGCTGCTTCACTGTTTTACCTATCAGCTCATGCTGCCTCACTGTTTTACCTATCAACTCATACTGCCTCACTGTTTTACCTATCAGCTCATGCTGCTTCACTGTTTTACCTACCAGCTCATACTACCTCACTGTTTTACCTATCAACTCATGCTGCCTCACTGTTTTACCTATCAGCTCATGCTGCTTCACTGTTTTACCTACCAGCTCATACTACCTCACTGTTTTACCTATCAACTCATGCTGCCTCACTGTTTTACCTATCAGCTCATGCTGCTTCACTGTTTTACCTACCAGCTCATACTACCTCACTGTTTTACCTATCAACTCATGCTGCCTCACTGTTTTACCTACCAGCTCATGCTTCCTCGCTGTTTTACCTATTAACTCATGCTGCCTCACTGTTTTACCTATCAGCTCATGCTTCCTCACTGTTTTACCTATCAGCTCATGCTTCCTCACTGTTTTACCTATTAACTCATGCTGCCTCACTGTTTTACCTATCAGCTCATGCTTCCTCACTGTTTTACCTATTAACTCATGCTGCCTCACTGTTTTACCTATCAACTCATACTGCCTCACTGTTTAACCTATCAACTCATGCTGCCTCACTGTTTTACCTATCAGCTCATGCTGCTTCACTGTTTTACCTACCAGCTCACACTACCTCACTGTTTTACCTATCAACTCATGCTGCCTCACTGTTTTACCCATCAGCTCATACTACCTCATTGTTTACCTATCAACTCATGCTGCCTCACTGTTTTACCTATCAACTCATACTGCCTCACTGTTTTACCTATCAAATCATGCTGCCTCACTGTTACACCTATCAACTCATGCTGCCTCACTGTTTTATCTATCAGCTCATGCTGCCTCACTGTTTTACCTATCAGCTCATACTACCTCACTGTTTTACCTATCAGCTCATACTACCTCACTGTTTTACCTATCAGCTAATGCTGCCTTACTGTTATACCTATCAACTCATGCTGCCTCACCGTTTTATCTATTAACTCATGCTGCCTCACTGTTTTACCTATCAGCTCATGCTTCCTCACTGTTTTACCTATTAACTCATGCTGCCTCACTGTTTTACTTATCAGCTCATGCTGCTTCACTGTTTTACCTACCAGCTCATACTACCTCACTGTTTTACCTATCAACTCATGCTGCCTCACTGTTTTACCTATCAGCTCATGCTGCTTCACTGTTTTACCTACCAGCTCATACTACCTCACTGTTTTACCTATCAACTCATGCTGCCTCACTGTTTTACCTACCAGCTCATGCTTCCTCGCTGTTTTACCTATTAACTCATGCTGCCTCACTGTTTTACCTATCAGCTCATGCTGCTTCACTGTTTTACCTACCAGCTCATACTACCTCACTGTTTTACCTATCAACTCATGCTGCCTCACTGTTTTATCTATCAACTCATACTGCCTCACTGTTTTACCTATCAGCTCATGCTGCTTCACTGTTTTACCTATCAGCTCATGCTGCCTCACTGTTTTACCTATCAACTCATACTGCCTCACTGTTTTACCTATCCGCTCATGCTGCTTCACTGTTTTACCTATCAGCTCATGCTGCCTCACTGTTTTACTTACCAGCTCATGCTTCCTCATTGTTTTACCTATTAACTCATGCTGCCTCACTGTTTTACCTATCAGCTCATGCTGCTTCACTGTTTTACCTACCAGCTCACACTACCTCACTGTTTTACCTATCAACTCATGCTGCCTCACTGTTTTACCCATCAGCTCATACTACCTCACTGTTTTACCTATCAACTCACACTACCTCACTGTTTTACCTATTAACTCATACTGCCTCACTGTTTTACCCATCAGCTCATACTACCTCACTGTTTTACCTATCAACTCATACTGCCTCACTGTTTTACCTATCAACTCATACTGCCTCACTGTTTTACCTATCAGCTCATGTTGCTTCACTGTTTTACCTACCAGCTCATGCTGCTTCACTGTTTTACCTATCAACTCATACTGCCTCACTGTTTTACCTATCAGCTCATACTCCCTCACCGTTTTACTTATCAACTCACACTACCTCACTGTTTTACCTATCAGCTCATGCTTCCTCACTGTTTTACCTATCAGCTCATGCTTCCTCACTGTTTTACCTATTAACTCATGCTGCCTCACTGTTTTACCTATCAACTCATACTGCCTCACTGTTTTACCTATCAACTCATGCTGCCTCACTGTTTTACCTATCAGCTCATGCTGCTTCACTGTTTTACCTACCAGCTCACACTACCTCACTGTTTTACCTATCAACTCATGCTGCCTCACTGTTTTACCCATCAGCTCATACTACCTCACTGTTTTACCTATCAACTCATGCTGCCTCACTGTTTTACCTATCAACTCATACTGCCTCACTGTTTTACCTATCAAATCATGCTGCCTCACTGTTACACCTATCAACTCCTGCTGCCTCACTGTTTTATCTATCAGCTCATGCTGCCTCACTGTTTTACCTATCAGCTCATACTACCTCACTGTTTTACCTATCAACTCATGCTGCCTCACTGTTTTACCTATCAACTCATACTGCCTCACTGTTTTACCTATCAAATCATGCTGCCTTACTGTTATACCTATCAACTCATGCTGCCTCACTGTTTTATCTATCCGCTCATACTACCTCACTGTTTTATCTATCAACTCATACTACCTCACTGTTTTACCTATCAAATCATGCTGCCTCACTGTTACACCTATCAACTCATGCTGCCTCACTGTTTTATCTATCAGCTCATGCTGCCTCACTGTTTTACCTATCAGCTCATACTACCTCACTGTTTTACCTATCAGCTCATATTACCTCACTGTTTTACCTATCAGCTAATGTTGCCTTACTGTTATACCTATCAACTCATGCTGCCTCACCGTTTTATCTATTAACTCATGCTGCCTCACTGTTTTACCTATCAGCTCATGCTTCCTCACTGTTTTACCTATTAACTCATGCTGCCTCACTGTTTTACCTATCAGCTCATGCTGCTTCACTGTTTTACCTACCAGCTCATACTACCTCACTGTTTTATCTATCAGCTCATGCTGCCTCACTGTTTTACCTATCAGCTCATACTACCTCACTGTTTTACCTATCAGCTCATGCTGCTTCACTGTTTTACCTACCAGCTCATACTACCTCACTGTTTTACCTATCAACTCATGCTGCCTCACTGTTTTATCTATCAACTAATACTGCCTCACTGTTTTACCTATCAGCTCATGCTGCTTCACTGTTTTACCTATCAGCTCATGCTGCCTCACTGTTTTACCTATCAACTCATACTGCCTCACTGTTTTACCTATCAGCTCGTGCTGCTTCACTGTTTTACCTATCAGCTCATGCTGCCTCACTGTTTTACTTACCAGCTCATGCTTCCTCGTTGTTTTACCTATTAACTCATGCTGCCTCACTGTTTTACCTATCAGCTCATGCTGCTTCACTGTTTTACCTACCAGCTCACACTACCTCACTGTTTTACCTATCAACTCATGCTGCCTCACTGTTTTACCCATCAGCTCATACTACCTCACTGTTTTACCTATCAACTCATGCTGCCTCACTGTTTTACCTATCAACTCATACTGCCTCACTGTTTTACCTATCAACTCATACTGCCTCACTGTTTTACCTATCAGCTCATGCTGCTTCACTGTTTTACCTATCAACTCATGCTGCCTCACTGTTTTACCTATCAGCTCATGCTTCCTCACTGTTTTACCTATTAACTCATGCTGCCTCACTGTTTTACCTATCAACTCATGCTGCCTCACTGTTTTACTTACCAGCTCATGCTTCCTCGTTGTTTTACCTATTAACTCATGCTGCCTCACTGTTTTACCTATCAGCTCATGCTGCTTCACTGTTTTACCTACCAGCTCACACTACCTCACTGTTTTACCTATCAACTCATGCTGCCTCACTGTTTTACCCATCAGCTCATACTACCTCACTGTTTTACCTATCAACTCATGCTGCCTCACTGTTTTACCTATCAACTCATACTGCCTCACTGTTTTACCTATCAACTCATACTGCCTCACTGTTTTACCTATCAGCTCATGCTGCTTCACTGTTTTACCTACCAGCTCATGCTGCTTCACTGTTTTACCTATCAACTCATGCTGCCTCACTGTTTTACCTATCAGCTCATGCTTCCTCACTGTTTTACCTATTAACTCATGCTGCCTCACTGTTTTACCTATCAACTCATGCTTCCTCACTGTTTTACCTATTAACTCATGCTGCCTCACTGTTTTACCTATCAGCTCTTGCTTCCTCACTGTTTTACCTATCAACTCATACTGCCTCGCTGTTTTACCTATCAGCTCATGCTTCCTCACTGTTTTACCTATCAACTCATACTGCCTCACTGTTTTACCTATCAGCTCATACTACCTCACTGTTTTACCTATCAGCTCATGCTGCCTCACTGTTTTACCTATCAGCTCTTGGTTCCTCACTGTTTTACCTATCAACTCATGCTGCCTCACTGTTTTACCTATCAGCTCATGCTTCCTCACTGTTTTACCTATTAACTCATGCTGCCTCACTGTTTTACCTATCAACTCATGCTGCCTCACTGTTTTACTTACCAGCTCATGCTTCCTCGTTGTTTTACCTATTAACTCATGCTGCCTCACTGTTTTACCTATCAGCTCATGCTGCTTCACTGTTTTACCTACCAGCTCACACTACCTCACTGTTTTACCTATCAACTCATGCTGCCTCACTGTTTTACCCATCAGCTCATACTACCTCACTGTTTTACCTATCAACTCATGCTGCCTCACTGTTTTACCTATCAACTCATACTGCCTCACTGTTTTACCTATCAACTCATACTGCCTCACTGTTTTACCTATCAGCTCATGCTGCTTCACTGTTTTACCTACCAGCTCATGCTGCTTCACTGTTTTACCTATCAACTCATGCTGCCTCACTGTTTTACCTATCAGCTCATGCTTCCTCACTGTTTTACCTATTAACTCATGCTGCCTCACTGTTTTACCTATCAACTCATGCTTCCTCACTGTTTTACCTATTAACTCATGCTGCCTCACTGTTTTACCTATCAGCTCATACTACCTCACTGTTTTACCTATCAGCTCATGCTGCTTCACTGTTTTACCTATCAGCTCATGCTGCCTCACTGTTTTACCTATCAACTCATACTGCCTCACTGTTTTACCTATCAGCTCATGCTGCTTCACTGTTTTACCTATCAGCTCATGCTGCCTCACTGTTTTACTTACCAGCTCATGCTTCCTCGTTGTTTTACCTATTAACTCATGCTGCCTCACTGTTTTACCTATCAGCTCATGCTGCTTCACTGTTTTACCTACCAGCTCACACTACCTCACTGTTTTACCTATCAACTCATGCTGCCTCACTGTTTTACCCATCAGCTCATACTACCTCACTGTTTTACCTATCAACTCATGCTGCCTCACTGTTTTACCTATCAACTCATACTGCCTCACTGTTTTACCTATCAACTCATACTGCCTCACTGTTTTACCTATCAGCTCATGCTGCTTCACTGTTTTACCTATCAACTCATGCTGCCTCACTGTTTTACCTATCAGCTCATGCTTCCTCACTGTTTTACCTATTAACTCATGCTGCCTCACTGTTTTACCTATCAACTCATGCTGCCTCACTGTTTTACTTACCAGCTCATGCTTCCTCGTTGTTTTACCTATTAACTCATGCTGCCTCACTGTTTTACCTATCAGCTCATGCTGCTTCACTGTTTTACCTACCAGCTCACACTACCTCACTGTTTTACCTATCAACTCATGCTGCCTCACTGTTTTACCCATCAGCTCATACTACCTCACTGTTTTACCTATCAACTCATGCTGCCTCACTGTTTTACCTATCAACTCATACTGCCTCACTGTTTTACCTATCAACTCATACTGCCTCACTGTTTTACCTATCAGCTCATGCTGCTTCACTGTTTTACCTACCAGCTCATGCTGCTTCACTGTTTTACCTATCAACTCATGCTGCCTCACTGTTTTACCTATCAGCTCATGCTTCCTCACTGTTTTACCTATTAACTCATGCTGCCTCACTGTTTTACCTATCAACTCATGCTTCCTCACTGTTTTACCTATTAACTCATGCTGCCTCACTGTTTTACCTATCAGCTCATGCTTCCTCACTGTTTTACCTATTAACTCATGCTGCCTCACTGTTTTACCTATTAACTCATGCTGCCTCACTGTTTTACCTATCAGCTCATGCTTCCTCACTGTTTTACCTATTAACTCATGCTGCCTCACTGTTTTACCTATCAACTCATACTGCCTCACTGTTTAACCTATCAACTCATGCTGCCTCACTGTTTTACCTATCAGCTCATGCTGCTTCACTGTTTTACCTACCAGCTCACACTACCTCACTGTTTTACCTATCAACTCATGCTGCCTCACTGTTTTACCCATCAGCTCATACTACCTCATTGTTTACCTATCAACTCATGCTGCCTCACTGTTTTACCTATCAACTCATACTGCCTCACTGTTTTACCTATCAAATCATGCTGCCTCACTGTTACACCTATCAACTCATGCTGCCTCACTGTTTTATCTATCAGCTCATGCTGCCTCACTGTTTTACCTATCAGCTCATACTACCTCACTGTTTTACCTATCAGCTCATACTACCTCACTGTTTTACCTATCAGCTAATGCTGCCTTACTGTTATACCTATCAACTCATGCTGCCTCACCGTTTTATCTATTAACTCATGCTGCCTCACTGTTTTACCTATCAGCTCATGCTTCCTCACTGTTTTACCTATTAACTCATGCTGCCTCACTGTTTTACTTATCAGCTCATGCTGCTTCACTGTTTTACCTACCAGCTCATACTACCTCACTGTTTTACCTATCAACTCATGCTGCCTCACTGTTTTACCTATCAGCTCATGCTGCTTCACTGTTTTACCTACCAGCTCATACTACCTCACTGTTTTACCTATCAACTCATGCTGCCTCACTGTTTTACCTATCAGCTCATGCTGCTTCACTGTTTTACCTACCAGCTCATACTACTTCACTGTTTTACCTATCAACTCATGCTGCCTCACTGTTTTACCTATCAGCTCATGCTGCTTCACTGTTTTACCTACCAGCTCATACTACCTCACTGTTTTACCTATCAACTCATGCTGCCTCACTGTTTTACCTACCAGCTCATGCTTCCTCGCTGTTTTACCTATTAACTCATGCTGCCTCACTGTTTTACCTATCAGCTCATGCTGCTTCACTGTTTTACCTACCAGCTCATACTACCTCACTGTTTTACCTATCAACTCATGCTGCCTCACTGTTTTATCTATCAACTCATACTGCCTCACTGTTTTACCTATCAGCTCATGCTGCTTCACTGTTTTACCTATCAGCTCATGCTGCCTCACTGTTTTACCTATCAACTCATACTGCCTCACTGTTTTACCTATCAGCTCATGCTGCTTCACTGTTTTACCTACCAGCTCATACTACCTCACTGTTTTACCTATCAACTCATGCTGCCTCACTGTTTTACCTATCAGCTCATGCTGCTTCACTGTTTTACCTACCAGCTCATACTACCTCACTGTTTTACCTATCAACTCATGCTGCCTCACTGTTTTACCTATCAGCTCATGCTGCTTCACTGTTTTACCTACCAGCTCATACTACCTCACTGTTTTACCTATCAACTCATGCTGCCTCACTGTTTTACCTACCAGCTCATGCTTCCTCGCTGTTTTACCTATTAACTCATGCTGCCTCACTGTTTTACCTATCAGCTCATGCTTCCTCACTGTTTTACCTATCAGCTCATGCTTCCTCACTGTTTTACCTATTAACTCATGCTGCCTCACTGTTTTACCTATCAGCTCATGCTTCCTCACTGTTTTACCTATTAACTCATGCTGCCTCACTGTTTTACCTATCAACTCATACTGCCTCACTGTTTAACCTATCAACTCATGCTGCCTCACTGTTTTACCTATCAGCTCATGCTGCTTCACTGTTTTACCTACCAGCTCACACTACCTCACTGTTTTACCTATCAACTCATGCTGCCTCACTGTTTTACCCATCAGCTCATACTACCTCATTGTTTACCTATCAACTCATGCTGCCTCACTGTTTTACCTATCAACTCATACTGCCTCACTGTTTTACCTATCAAATCATGCTGCCTCACTGTTACACCTATCAACTCATGCTGCCTCACTGTTTTATCTATCAGCTCATGCTGCCTCACTGTTTTACCTATCAGCTCATACTACCTCACTGTTTTACCTATCAGCTCATACTACCTCACTGTTTTACCTATCAGCTAATGCTGCCTTACTGTTATACCTATCAACTCATGCTGCCTCACCGTTTTATCTATTAACTCATGCTGCCTCACTGTTTTACCTATCAGCTCATGCTTCCTCACTGTTTTACCTATTAACTCATGCTGCCTCACTGTTTTACTTATCAGCTCATGCTGCTTCACTGTTTTACCTACCAGCTCATACTACCTCACTGTTTTACCTATCAACTCATGCTGCCTCACTGTTTTACCTATCAGCTCATGCTGCTTCACTGTTTTACCTACCAGCTCATACTACCTCACTGTTTTACCTATCAACTCATGCTGCCTCACTGTTTTACCTACCAGCTCATGCTTCCTCGCTGTTTTACCTATTAACTCATGCTGCCTCACTGTTTTACCTATCAGCTCATGCTGCTTCACTGTTTTACCTACCAGCTCATACTACCTCACTGTTTTACCTATCAACTCATGCTGCCTCACTGTTTTATCTATCAACTCATACTGCCTCACTGTTTTACCTATCAGCTCATGCTGCTTCACTGTTTTACCTATCAGCTCATGCTGCCTCACTGTTTTACCTATCAACTCATACTGCCTCACTGTTTTACCTATCCGCTCATGCTGCTTCACTGTTTTACCTATCAGCTCATGCTGCCTCACTGTTTTACTTACCAGCTCATGCTTCCTCGTTGTTTTACCTATTAACTCATGCTGCCTCACTGTTTTACCTATCAGCTCATGCTGCTTCACTGTTTTACCTACCAGCTCACACTACCTCACTGTTTTACCTATCAACTCATGCTGCCTCACTGTTTTACCCATCAGCTCATACTACCTCACTGTTTTACCTATCAACTCACACTACCTCACTGTTTTACCTATTAACTCATACTGCCTCACTGTTTTACCCATCAGCTCATACTACCTCACTGTTTTACCTATCAACTCATACTGCCTCACTGTTTTACCTATCAACTCATACTGCCTCACTGTTTTACCTATCAGCTCATGTTGCTTCACTGTTTTACCTACCAGCTCATGCTGCTTCACTGTTTTACCTATCAACTCATACTGCCTCACTGTTTTACCTATCAGCTCATACTCCCTCACCGTTTTACTTATCAACTCACACTACCTCACTGTTTTACCTATCAGCTCATGCTTCCTCACTGTTTTACCTATCAGCTCATGCTTCCTCACTGTTTTACCTATTAACTCATGCTGCCTCACTGTTTTACCTATCAACTCATACTGCCTCACTGTTTTACCTATCAACTCATGCTGCCTCACTGTTTTACCTATCAGCTCATGCTGCTTCACTGTTTTACCTACCAGCTCACACTACCTCACTGTTTTACCTATCAACTCATGCTGCCTCACTGTTTTACCCATCAGCTCATACTACCTCACTGTTTTACCTATCAACTCATGCTGCCTCACTGTTTTACCTATCAACTCATACTGCCTCACTGTTTTACCTATCAAATCATGCTGCCTCACTGTTACACCTATCAACTCCTGCTGCCTCACTGTTTTATCTATCAGCTCATGCTGCCTCACTGTTTTACCTATCAGCTCATACTACCTCACTGTTTTACCTATCAACTCATGCTGCCTCACTGTTTTACCTATCAACTCATACTGCCTCACTGTTTTACCTATCAAATCATGCTGCCTTACTGTTATACCTATCAACTCATGCTGCCTCACTGTTTTATCTATCCGCTCATACTACCTCACTGTTTTATCTATCAACTCATACTACCTCACTGTTTTACCTATCAAATCATGCTGCCTCACTGTTACACCTATCAACTCATGCTGCCTCACTGTTTTATCTATCAGCTCATGCTGCCTCACTGTTTTACCTATCAGCTCATACTACCTCACTGTTTTACCTATCAGCTCATATTACCTCACTGTTTTACCTATCAGCTAATGTTGCCTTACTGTTATACCTATCAACTCATGCTGCCTCACCGTTTTATCTATTAACTCATGCTGCCTCACTGTTTTACCTATCAGCTCATGCTTCCTCACTGTTTTACCTATTAACTCATGCTGCCTCACTGTTTTACCTATCAGCTCATGCTGCTTCACTGTTTTACCTACCAGCTCATACTACCTCACTGTTTTATCTATCAGCTCATGCTGCCTCACTGTTTTACCTATCAGCTCATACTACCTCACTGTTTTACCTATCAGCTCATGCTGCTTCACTGTTTTACCTACCAGCTCATACTACCTCACTGTTTTACCTATCAACTCATGCTGCCTCACTGTTTTATCTATCAACTAATACTGCCTCACTGTTTTACCTATCAGCTCATGCTGCTTCACTGTTTTACCTATCAGCTCATGCTGCCTCACTGTTTTACCTATCAACTCATACTGCCTCACTGTTTTACCTATCAGCTCGTGCTGCTTCACTGTTTTACCTATCAGCTCATGCTGCCTCACTGTTTTACTTACCAGCTCATGCTTCCTCGTTGTTTTACCTATTAACTCATGCTGCCTCACTGTTTTACCTATCAGCTCATGCTGCTTCACTGTTTTACCTACCAGCTCACACTACCTCACTGTTTTACCTATCAACTCATGCTGCCTCACTGTTTTACCCATCAGCTCATACTACCTCACTGTTTTACCTATCAACTCATGCTGCCTCACTGTTTTACCTATCAACTCATACTGCCTCACTGTTTTACCTATCAACTCATACTGCCTCACTGTTTTACCTATCAGCTCATGCTGCTTCACTGTTTTACCTATCAACTCATGCTGCCTCACTGTTTTACCTATCAGCTCATGCTTCCTCACTGTTTTACCTATTAACTCATGCTGCCTCACTGTTTTACCTATCAACTCATGCTGCCTCACTGTTTTACTTACCAGCTCATGCTTCCTCGTTGTTTTACCTATTAACTCATGCTGCCTCACTGTTTTACCTATCAGCTCATGCTGCTTCACTGTTTTACCTACCAGCTCACACTACCTCACTGTTTTACCTATCAACTCATGCTGCCTCACTGTTTTACCCATCAGCTCATACTACCTCACTGTTTTACCTATCAACTCATGCTGCCTCACTGTTTTACCTATCAACTCATACTGCCTCACTGTTTTACCTATCAACTCATACTGCCTCACTGTTTTACCTATCAGCTCATGCTGCTTCACTGTTTTACCTACCAGCTCATGCTGCTTCACTGTTTTACCTATCAACTCATGCTGCCTCACTGTTTTACCTATCAGCTCATGCTTCCTCACTGTTTTACCTATTAACTCATGCTGCCTCACTGTTTTACCTATCAACTCATGCTTCCTCACTGTTTTACCTATTAACTCATGCTGCCTCACTGTTTTACCTATCAGCTCTTGCTTCCTCACTGTTTTACCTATCAACTCATACTGCCTCACTGTTTTACCTATCAGCTCATGCTTCCTCACTGTTTTACCTATCAACTCATACTGCCTCACTGTTTTACCTATCAGCTCATACTACCTCACTGTTTTACCTATCAGCTCATGCTGCCTCACTGTTTTACCTATCAGCTCTTGCTTCCTCACTGTTTTACCTATCAACTCATGCTGCCTCACTGTTTTACCTATCAGCTCATGCTTCCTCACTGTTTTACCTATTAACTCATGCTGCCTCACTGTTTTACCTATCAACTCATGCTGCCTCACTGTTTTACTTACCAGCTCATGCTTCCTCGTTGTTTTACCTATTAACTCATGCTGCCTCACTGTTTTACCTATCAGCTCATGCTGCTTCACTGTTTTACCTACCAGCTCACACTACCTCACTGTTTTACCTATCAACTCATGCTGCCTCACTGTTTTACCCATCAGCTCATACTACCTCACTGTTTTACCTATCAACTCATGCTGCCTCACTGTTTTACCTATCAACTCATACTGCCTCACTGTTTTACCTATCAACTCATACTGCCTCACTGTTTTACCTATCAGCTCATGCTGCTTCACTGTTTTACCTACCAGCTCATGCTGCTTCACTGTTTTACCTATCAACTCATGCTGCCTCACTGTTTTACCTATCAGCTCATGCTTCCTCACTGTTTTACCTATTAACTCATGCTGCCTCACTGTTTTACCTATCAACTCATGCTTCCTCACTGTTTTACCTATTAACTCATGCTGCCTCACTGTTTTACCTATCAGCTCATGCTTCCTCACTGTTTTACCTATTAACTCATGCTGCCTCACTGTTTTACCTATTAACTCATGCTGCCTCACTGTTTTACCTATCAGCTCATGCTTCCTCACTGTTTTACCTATTAACTCATGCTGCCTCACTGTTTTACCTATCAACTCATACTGCCTCAGTGTTTAACCTATCAACTCATGCTGCCTCACTGTTTTACCTATCAGGTCATGCTGCTTCACTGTTTTACCTACCAGCTCACACTACCTCACTGTTTTACCTATCAACTCATGCTGCCTCACTGTTTTACCCATCAGCTCATACTACCTCATTGTTTACCTATCAACTCATGCTGCCTCACTGTTTTACCTATCAACTCATACTGCCTCACTGTTTTACCTATCAAATCATGCTGCCTCACTGTTACACCTATCAACTCATGCTGCCTCACTGTTTTATCTATCAGCTCATGCTGCCTCACTGTTTAACCTATCAACTCATGCTGCCTCACTGTTTTACCTACCAGCTCACACTACCTCACTGTTTTACCTATCAACTCATGCTGCCTCACTGTTTTATCTATCAACTCATACTGCCTCACTGTTTTACCTATCAGCTCATGCTGCTTCACTGTTTTACCTATCAGCTCATGCTGCCTCACTGTTTTACCTATCAACTCATACTGCCTCACTGTTTTACCTATCAGCTCATGCTGCTTCACTGTTTTACCTACCAGCTCATACTACCTCACTGTTTTACCTATCAACTCATGCTGCCTCACTGTTTTACCTATCAGCTCATGCTGCTTCACTGTTTTACCTACCAGCTCATACTACCTCACTGTTTTACCTATCAACTCATGCTGCCTCACTGTTTTACCTATCAGCTCATGCTGCTTCACTGTTTTACCTACCAGCTCATACTACCTCACTGTTTTACCTATCAACTCATGCTGCCTCACTGTTTTACCTACCAGCTCATGCTTCCTCGCTGTTTTACCTATTAACTCATGCTGCCTCACTGTTTTACCTATCAGCTCATGCTGCTTCACTGTTTTACCTACCAGCTCATACTACCTCACTGTTTTACCTATCAACTCATGCTGCCTCACTGTTTTATCTATCAACTCATACTGCCTCACTGTTTTACCTATCAGCTCATGCTGCTTCACTGTTTTACCTATCAGCTCATACTACCTCACTGTTTTACCTATCAGCTAATGCTGCCTTACTGTTATACCTATCAACTCATGCTGCCTCACCGTTTTATCTATTAACTCATGCTGCCTCACTGTTTTACCTATCAGCTCATGCTTCCTCACTGTTTTACCTATTAACTCATGCTGCCTCACTGTTTTACTTATCAGCTCATGCTGCTTCACTGTTTTACCTACCAGCTCATACTACCTCACTGTTTTACCTATCAACTCATGCTGCCTCACTGTTTTACCTATCAGCTCATGCTGCTTCACTGTTTTACCTACCAGCTCATACTACCTCACTGTTTTACCTATCAACTCATGCTGCCTCACTGTTTTACCTATCAGCTCATGCTGCTTCACTGTTTTACCTACCAGCTCATACTACTTCACTGTTTTACCTATCAACTCATGCTGCCTCACTGTTTTACCTATCAGCTCATGCTGCTTCACTGTTTTACCTACCAGCTCATACTACCTCACTGTTTTACCTATCAACTCATGCTGCCTCACTGTTTTACCTACCAGCTCATGCTTCCTCGCTGTTTTACCTATTAACTCATGCTGCCTCACTGTTTTACCTATCAGCTCATGCTGCTTCACTGTTTTACCTACCAGCTCATACTACCTCACTGTTTTACCTATCAACTCATGCTGCCTCACTGTTTTATCTATCAACTCATACTGCCTCACTGTTTTACCTATCAGCTCATGCTGCTTCACTGTTTTACCTATCAGCTCATGCTGCCTCACTGTTTTACCTATCAACTCATACTGCCTCACTGTTTTACCTATCAGCTCATGCTGCTTCACTGTTTTACCTACCAGCTCATACTACCTCACTGTTTTACCTATCAACTCATGCTGCCTCACTGTTTTACCTATCAGCTCATGCTGCTTCACTGTTTTACCTACCAGCTCATACTACCTCACTGTTTTACCTATCAACTCATGCTGCCTCACTGTTTTACCTATCAGCTCATGCTGCTTCACTGTTTTACCTACCAGCTCATACTACCTCACTGTTTTACCTATCAACTCATGCTGCCTCACTGTTTTACCTACCAGCTCATGCTTCCTCGCTGTTTTACCTATTAACTCATGCTGCCTCACTGTTTTACCTATCAGCTCATGCTTCCTCACTGTTTTACCTATCAGCTCATGCTTCCTCACTGTTTTACCTATTAACTCATGCTGCCTCACTGTTTTACCTATCAGCTCATGCTTCCTCACTGTTTTACCTATTAACTCATGCTGCCTCACTGTTTTACCTATCAACTCATACTGCCTCACTGTTTAACCTATCAACTCATGCTGCCTCACTGTTTTACCTATCAGCTCATGCTGCTTCACTGTTTTACCTACCAGCTCACACTACCTCACTGTTTTACCTATCAACTCATGCTGCCTCACTGTTTTACCCATCAGCTCATACTACCTCATTGTTTACCTATCAACTCATGCTGCCTCACTGTTTTACCTATCAACTCATACTGCCTCACTGTTTTACCTATCAAATCATGCTGCCTCACTGTTACACCTATCAACTCATGCTGCCTCACTGTTTTATCTATCAGCTCATGCTGCCTCACTGTTTTACCTATCAGCTCATACTACCTCACTGTTTTACCTATCAGCTCATACTACCTCACTGTTTTACCTATCAGCTAATGCTGCCTTACTGTTATACCTATCAACTCATGCTGCCTCACCGTTTTATCTATTAACTCATGCTGCCTCACTGTTTTACCTATCAGCTCATGCTTCCTCACTGTTTTACCTATTAACTCATGCTGCCTCACTGTTTTACTTATCAGCTCATGCTGCTTCACTGTTTTACCTACCAGCTCATACTACCTCACTGTTTTACCTATCAACTCATGCTGCCTCACTGTTTTACCTATCAGCTCATGCTGCTTCACTGTTTTACCTACCAGCTCATACTACCTCACTGTTTTACCTATCAACTCATGCTGCCTCACTGTTTTACCTACCAGCTCATGCTTCCTCGCTGTTTTACCTATTAACTCATGCTGCCTCACTGTTTTACCTATCAGCTCATGCTGCTTCACTGTTTTACCTACCAGCTCATACTACCTCACTGTTTTACCTATCAACTCATGCTGCCTCACTGTTTTATCTATCAACTCATACTGCCTCACTGTTTTACCTATCAGCTCATGCTGCTTCACTGTTTTACCTATCAGCTCATGCTGCCTCACTGTTTTACCTATCAACTCATACTGCCTCACTGTTTTACCTATCCGCTCATGCTGCTTCACTGTTTTACCTATCAGCTCATGCTGCCTCACTGTTTTACTTACCAGCTCATGCTTCCTCATTGTTTTACCTATTAACTCATGCTGCCTCACTGTTTTACCTATCAGCTCATGCTGCTTCACTGTTTTACCTACCAGCTCACACTACCTCACTGTTTTACCTATCAACTCATGCTGCCTCACTGTTTTACCCATCAGCTCATACTACCTCACTGTTTTACCTATCAACTCACACTACCTCACTGTTTTACCTATTAACTCATACTGCCTCACTGTTTTACCCATCAGCTCATACTACCTCACTGTTTTACCTATCAACTCATACTGCCTCACTGTTTTACCTATCAACTCATACTGCCTCACTGTTTTACCTATCAGCTCATGTTGCTTCACTGTTTTACCTACCAGCTCATGCTGCTTCACTGTTTTACCTATCAACTCATACTGCCTCACTGTTTTACCTATCAGCTCATACTCCCTCACCGTTTTACTTATCAACTCACACTACCTCACTGTTTTACCTATCAGCTCATGCTTCCTCACTGTTTTACCTATCAGCTCATGCTTCCTCACTGTTTTACCTATTAACTCATGCTGCCTCACTGTTTTACCTATCAACTCATACTGCCTCACTGTTTTACCTATCAACTCATGCTGCCTCACTGTTTTACCTATCAGCTCATGCTGCTTCACTGTTTTACCTACCAGCTCACACTACCTCACTGTTTTACCTATCAACTCATGCTGCCTCACTGTTTTACCCATCAGCTCATACTACCTCACTGTTTTACCTATCAACTCATGCTGCCTCACTGTTTTACCTATCAACTCATACTGCCTCACTGTTTTACCTATCAAATCATGCTGCCTCACTGTTACACCTATCAACTCCTGCTGCCTCACTGTTTTATCTATCAGCTCATGCTGCCTCACTGTTTTACCTATCAGCTCATACTACCTCACTGTTTTACCTATCAACTCATGCTGCCTCACTGTTTTACCTATCAACTCATACTGCCTCACTGTTTTACCTATCAAATCATGCTGCCTTACTGTTATACCTATCAACTCATGCTGCCTCACTGTTTTATCTATCCGCTCATACTACCTCACTGTTTTATCTATCAACTCATACTACCTCACTGTTTTACCTATCAAATCATGCTGCCTCACTGTTACACCTATCAACTCATGCTGCCTCACTGTTTTATCTATCAGCTCATGCTGCCTCACTGTTTTACCTATCAGCTCATACTACCTCACTGTTTTACCTATCAGCTCATATTACCTCACTGTTTTACCTATCAGCTAATGTTGCCTTACTGTTATACCTATCAACTCATGCTGCCTCACCGTTTTATCTATTAACTCATGCTGCCTCACTGTTTTACCTATCAGCTCATGCTTCCTCACTGTTTTACCTATTAACTCATGCTGCCTCACTGTTTTACCTATCAGCTCATGCTGCTTCACTGTTTTACCTACCAGCTCATACTACCTCACTGTTTTATCTATCAGCTCATGCTGCCTCACTGTTTTACCTATCAGCTCATACTACCTCACTGTTTTACCTATCAGCTCATGCTGCTTCACTGTTTTACCTACCAGCTCATACTACCTCACTGTTTTACCTATCAACTCATGCTGCCTCACTGTTTTATCTATCAACTAATACTGCCTCACTGTTTTACCTATCAGCTCATGCTGCTTCACTGTTTTACCTATCAGCTCATGCTGCCTCACTGTTTTACCTATCAACTCATACTGCCTCACTGTTTTACCTATCAGCTCGTGCTGCTTCACTGTTTTACCTATCAGCTCATGCTGCCTCACTGTTTTACTTACCAGCTCATGCTTCCTCGTTGTTTTACCTATTAACTCATGCTGCCTCACTGTTTTACCTATCAGCTCATGCTGCTTCACTGTTTTACCTACCAGCTCACACTACCTCACTGTTTTACCTATCAACTCATGCTGCCTCACTGTTTTACCCATCAGCTCATACTACCTCACTGTTTTACCTATCAACTCATGCTGCCTCACTGTTTTACCTATCAACTCATACTGCCTCACTGTTTTACCTATCAACTCATACTGCCTCACTGTTTTACCTATCAGCTCATGCTGCTTCACTGTTTTACCTATCAACTCATGCTGCCTCACTGTTTTACCTATCAGCTCATGCTTCCTCACTGTTTTACCTATTAACTCATGCTGCCTCACTGTTTTACCTATCAACTCATGCTGCCTCACTGTTTTACTTACCAGCTCATGCTTCCTCGTTGTTTTACCTATTAACTCATGCTGCCTCACTGTTTTACCTATCAGCTCATGCTGCTTCACTGTTTTACCTACCAGCTCACACTACCTCACTGTTTTACCTATCAACTCATGCTGCCTCACTGTTTTACCCATCAGCTCATACTACCTCACTGTTTTACCTATCAACTCATGCTGCCTCACTGTTTTACCTATCAACTCATACTGCCTCACTGTTTTACCTATCAACTCATACTGCCTCACTGTTTTACCTATCAGCTCATGCTGCTTCACTGTTTTACCTACCAGCTCATGCTGCTTCACTGTTTTACCTATCAACTCATGCTGCCTCACTGTTTTACCTATCAGCTCATGCTTCCTCACTGTTTTACCTATTAACTCATGCTGCCTCACTGTTTTACCTATCAACTCATGCTTCCTCACTGTTTTACCTATTAACTCATGCTGCCTCACTGTTTTACCTATCAGCTCTTGCTTCCTCACTGTTTTACCTATCAACTCATACTGCCTCGCTGTTTTACCTATCAGCTCATGCTTCCTCACTGTTTTACCTATCAACTCATACTGCCTCACTGTTTTACCTATCAGCTCATACTACCTCACTGTTTTACCTATCAGCTCATGCTGCCTCACTGTTTTACCTATCAGCTCTTGGTTCCTCACTGTTTTACCTATCAACTCATGCTGCCTCACTGTTTTACCTATCAGCTCATGCTTCCTCACTGTTTTACCTATTAACTCATGCTGCCTCACTGTTTTACCTATCAACTCATGCTGCCTCACTGTTTTACTTACCAGCTCATGCTTCCTCGTTGTTTTACCTATTAACTCATGCTGCCTCACTGTTTTACCTATCAGCTCATGCTGCTTCACTGTTTTACCTACCAGCTCACACTACCTCACTGTTTTACCTATCAACTCATGCTGCCTCACTGTTTTACCCATCAGCTCATACTACCTCACTGTTTTACCTATCAACTCATGCTGCCTCACTGTTTTACCTATCAACTCATACTGCCTCACTGTTTTACCTATCAACTCATACTGCCTCACTGTTTTACCTATCAGCTCATGCTGCTTCACTGTTTTACCTACCAGCTCATGCTGCTTCACTGTTTTACCTATCAACTCATGCTGCCTCACTGTTTTACCTATCAGCTCATGCTTCCTCACTGTTTTACCTATTAACTCATGCTGCCTCACTGTTTTACCTATCAACTCATGCTTCCTCACTGTTTTACCTATTAACTCATGCTGCCTCACTGTTTTACCTATCAGCTCATGCTTCCTCACTGTTTTACCTATTAACTCATGCTGCCTCACTGTTTTACCTATTAACTCATGCTGCCTCACTGTTTTACCTATCAGCTCATGCTTCCTCACTGTTTTACCTATTAACTCATGCTGCCTCACTGTTTTACCTATCAACTCATACTGCCTCACTGTTTAACCTATCAACTCATGCTGCCTCACTGTTTTACCTATCAGCTCATGCTGCTTCACTGTTTTACCTACCAGCTCACACTACCTCACTGTTTTACCTATCAACTCATGCTGCCTCACTGTTTTACCCATCAGCTCATACTACCTCATTGTTTACCTATCAACTCATGCTGCCTCACTGTTTTACCTATCAACTCATACTGCCTCACTGTTTTACCTATCAGCTCATGTTGCTTCACTGTTTTACCTACCAGCTCATGCTGCTTCACTGTTTTACCTATCAACTCATACTGCCTCACTGTTTTACCTATCAGCTCATACTCCCTCACCGTTTTACTTATCAACTCACACTACCTCACTGTTTTACCTATCAGCTCATGCTTCCTCACTGTTTTACCTATCAGCTCATGCTTCCTCACTGTTTTACCTATTAACTCATGCTGCCTCACTGTTTTACCTATCAACTCATACTGCCTCACTGTTTTACCTATCAACTCATGCTGCCTCACTGTTTTACCTATCAGCTCATGCTGCTTCACTGTTTTACCTACCAGCTCACACTACCTCACTGTTTTACCTATCAACTCATGCTGCCTCACTGTTTTACCCATCAGCTCATACTACCTCACTGTTTTACCTATCAACTCATGCTGCCTCACTGTTTTACCTATCAACTCATACTGCCTCACTGTTTTACCTATCAAATCATGCTGCCTCACTGTTACACCTATCAACTCCTGCTGCCTCACTGTTTTATCTATCAGCTCATGCTGCCTCACTGTTTTACCTATCAGCTCATACTACCTCACTGTTTTACCTATCAACTCATGCTGCCTCACTGTTTTACCTATCAACTCATACTGCCTCACTGTTTTACCTATCAAATCATGCTGCCTTACTGTTATACCTATCAACTCATGCTGCCTCACTGTTTTATCTATCCGCTCATACTACCTCACTGTTTTATCTATCAACTCATACTACCTCACTGTTTTACCTATCAAATCATGCTGCCTCACTGTTACACCTATCAACTCATGCTGCCTCACTGTTTTATCTATCAGCTCATGCTGCCTCACTGTTTTACCTATCAGCTCATACTACCTCACTGTTTTACCTATCAGCTCATATTACCTCACTGTTTTACCTATCAGCTAATGTTGCCTTACTGTTATACCTATCAACTCATGCTGCCTCACCGTTTTATCTATTAACTCATGCTGCCTCACTGTTTTACCTATCAGCTCATGCTTCCTCACTGTTTTACCTATTAACTCATGCTGCCTCACTGTTTTACCTATCAGCTCATGCTGCTTCACTGTTTTACCTACCAGCTCATACTACCTCACTGTTTTATCTATCAGCTCATGCTGCCTCACTGTTTTACCTATCAGCTCATACTACCTCACTGTTTTACCTATCAGCTCATGCTGCTTCACTGTTTTACCTACCAGCTCATACTACCTCACTGTTTTACCTATCAACTCATGCTGCCTCACTGTTTTATCTATCAACTAATACTGCCTCACTGTTTTACCTATCAGCTCATGCTGCTTCACTGTTTTACCTATCAGCTCATGCTGCCTCACTGTTTTACCTATCAACTCATACTGCCTCACTGTTTTACCTATCAGCTCGTGCTGCTTCACTGTTTTACCTATCAGCTCATGCTGCCTCACTGTTTTACTTACCAGCTCATGCTTCCTCGTTGTTTTACCTATTAACTCATGCTGCCTCACTGTTTTACCTATCAGCTCATGCTGCTTCACTGTTTTACCTACCAGCTCACACTACCTCACTGTTTTACCTATCAACTCATGCTGCCTCACTGTTTTACCCATCAGCTCATACTACCTCACTGTTTTACCTATCAACTCATGCTGCCTCACTGTTTTACCTATCAACTCATACTGCCTCACTGTTTTACCTATCAACTCATACTGCCTCACTGTTTTACCTATCAGCTCATGCTGCTTCACTGTTTTACCTATCAACTCATGCTGCCTCACTGTTTTACCTATCAGCTCATGCTTCCTCACTGTTTTACCTATTAACTCATGCTGCCTCACTGTTTTACCTATCAACTCATGCTGCCTCACTGTTTTACTTACCAGCTCATGCTTCCTCGTTGTTTTACCTATTAACTCATGCTGCCTCACTGTTTTACCTATCAGCTCATGCTGCTTCACTGTTTTACCTACCAGCTCACACTACCTCACTGTTTTACCTATCAACTCATGCTGCCTCACTGTTTTACCCATCAGCTCATACTACCTCACTGTTTTACCTATCAACTCATGCTGCCTCACTGTTTTACCTATCAACTCATACTGCCTCACTGTTTTACCTATCAACTCATACTGCCTCACTGTTTTACCTATCAGCTCATGCTGCTTCACTGTTTTACCTACCAGCTCATGCTGCTTCACTGTTTTACCTATCAACTCATGCTGCCTCACTGTTTTACCTATCAGCTCATGCTTCCTCACTGTTTTACCTATTAACTCATGCTGCCTCACTGTTTTACCTATCAACTCATGCTTCCTCACTGTTTTACCTATTAACTCATGCTGCCTCACTGTTTTACCTATCAGCTCTTGCTTCCTCACTGTTTTACCTATCAACTCATACTGCCTCACTGTTTTACCTATCAGCTCATGCTTCCTCACTGTTTTACCTATCAACTCATACTGCCTCACTGTTTTACCTATCAGCTCATACTACCTCACTGTTTTACCTATCAGCTCATGCTGCCTCACTGTTTTACCTATCAGCTCTTGCTTCCTCACTGTTTTACCTATCAACTCATGCTGCCTCACTGTTTTACCTATCAGCTCATGCTTCCTCACTGTTTTACCTATTAACTCATGCTGCCTCACTGTTTTACCTATCAACTCATGCTGCCTCACTGTTTTACTTACCAGCTCATGCTTCCTCGTTGTTTTACCTATTAACTCATGCTGCCTCACTGTTTTACCTATCAGCTCATGCTGCTTCACTGTTTTACCTACCAGCTCACACTACCTCACTGTTTTACCTATCAACTCATGCTGCCTCACTGTTTTACCCATCAGCTCATACTACCTCACTGTTTTACCTATCAACTCATGCTGCCTCACTGTTTTACCTATCAACTCATACTGCCTCACTGTTTTACCTATCAACTCATACTGCCTCACTGTTTTACCTATCAGCTCATGCTGCTTCACTGTTTTACCTACCAGCTCATGCTGCTTCACTGTTTTACCTATCAACTCATGCTGCCTCACTGTTTTACCTATCAGCTCATGCTTCCTCACTGTTTTACCTATTAACTCATGCTGCCTCACTGTTTTACCTATCAACTCATGCTTCCTCACTGTTTTACCTATTAACTCATGCTGCCTCACTGTTTTACCTATCAGCTCATGCTTCCTCACTGTTTTACCTATTAACTCATGCTGCCTCACTGTTTTACCTATTAACTCATGCTGCCTCACTGTTTTACCTATCAGCTCATGCTTCCTCACTGTTTTACCTATTAACTCATGCTGCCTCACTGTTTTACCTATCAACTCATACTGCCTCAGTGTTTAACCTATCAACTCATGCTGCCTCACTGTTTTACCTATCAGCTCATGCTGCTTCACTGTTTTACCTACCAGCTCACACTACCTCACTGTTTTACCTATCAACTCATGCTGCCTCACTGTTTTACCCATCAGCTCATACTACCTCATTGTTTACCTATCAACTCATGCTGCCTCACTGTTTTACCTATCAACTCATACTGCCTCACTGTTTTACCTATCAAATCATGCTGCCTCACTGTTACACCTATCAACTCATGCTGCCTCACTGTTTTATCTATCAGCTCATGCTGCCTCACTGTTTAACCTATCAACTCATGCTGCCTCACTGTTTTACCTACCAGCTCACACTACCTCACTGTTTTACCTATCAACTCATGCTGCCTCACTGTTTTATCTATCAACTCATACTGCCTCACTGTTTTACCTATCAGCTCATGCTGCTTCACTGTTTTACCTATCAGCTCATGCTGCCTCACTGTTTTACCTATCAACTCATACTGCCTCACTGTTTTACCTATCAGCTCATGCTGCTTCACTGTTTTACCTACCAGCTCATACTACCTCACTGTTTTACCTATCAACTCATGCTGCCTCACTGTTTTACCTATCAGCTCATGCTGCTTCACTGTTTTACCTACCAGCTCATACTACCTCACTGTTTTACCTATCAACTCATGCTGCCTCACTGTTTTACCTATCAGCTCATGCTGCTTCACTGTTTTACCTACCAGCTCATACTACCTCACTGTTTTACCTATCAACTCATGCTGCCTCACTGTTTTACCTACCAGCTCATGCTTCCTCGCTGTTTTACCTATTAACTCATGCTGCCTCACTGTTTTACCTATCAGCTCATGCTGCTTCACTGTTTTACCTACCAGCTCATACTACCTCACTGTTTTACCTATCAACTCATGCTGCCTCACTGTTTTATCTATCAACTCATACTGCCTCACTGTTTTACCTATCAGCTCATGCTGCTTCACTGTTTTACCTATCAGCTCATACTACCTCACTGTTTTACCTATCAGCTAATGCTGCCTTACTGTTATACCTATCAACTCATGCTGCCTCACCGTTTTATCTATTAACTCATGCTGCCTCACTGTTTTACCTATCAGCTCATGCTTCCTCACTGTTTTACCTATTAACTCATGCTGCCTCACTGTTTTACTTATCAGCTCATGCTGCTTCACTGTTTTACCTACCAGCTCATACTACCTCACTGTTTTACCTATCAACTCATGCTGCCTCACTGTTTTACCTATCAGCTCATGCTGCTTCACTGTTTTACCTACCAGCTCATACTACCTCACTGTTTTACCTATCAACTCATGCTGCCTCACTGTTTTACCTATCAGCTCATGCTGCTTCACTGTTTTACCTACCAGCTCATACTACTTCACTGTTTTACCTATCAACTCATGCTGCCTCACTGTTTTACCTATCAGCTCATGCTGCTTCACTGTTTTACCTACCAGCTCATACTACCTCACTGTTTTACCTATCAACTCATGCTGCCTCACTGTTTTACCTACCAGCTCATGCTTCCTCGCTGTTTTACCTATTAACTCATGCTGCCTCACTGTTTTACCTATCAGCTCATGCTGCTTCACTGTTTTACCTACCAGCTCATACTACCTCACTGTTTTACCTATCAACTCATGCTGCCTCACTGTTTTATCTATCAACTCATACTGCCTCACTGTTTTACCTATCAGCTCATGCTGCTTCACTGTTTTACCTATCAGCTCATGCTGCCTCACTGTTTTACCTATCAACTCATACTGCCTCACTGTTTTACCTATCAGCTCATGCTGCTTCACTGTTTTACCTACCAGCTCATACTACCTCACTGTTTTACCTATCAACTCATGCTGCCTCACTGTTTTACCTATCAGCTCATGCTGCTTCACTGTTTTACCTACCAGCTCATACTACCTCACTGTTTTACCTATCAACTCATGCTGCCTCACTGTTTTACCTATCAGCTCATGCTGCTTCACTGTTTTACCTACCAGCTCATACTACCTCACTGTTTTACCTATCAACTCATGCTGCCTCACTGTTTTACCTCCCAGCTCATGCTTCCTCGCTGTTTTACCTATTAACTCATGCTGCCTCACTGTTTTACCTATCAGCTCATGCTTCCTCACTGTTTTACCTATCAGCTCATGCTTCCTCACTGTTTTACCTATTAACTCATGCTGCCTCACTGTTTTACCTATCAGCTCATGCTTCCTCACTGTTTTACCTATTAACTCATGCTGCCTCACTGTTTTACCTATCAACTCATACTGCCTCACTGTTTAACCTATCAACTCATGCTGCCTCACTGTTTTACCTATCAGCT
The DNA here is from genome assembly GCF_963576615.1 of Watersipora subatra. Taxonomy (NCBI): domain Eukaryota; kingdom Metazoa; phylum Bryozoa; class Gymnolaemata; order Cheilostomatida; family Watersiporidae; genus Watersipora; species Watersipora subatra. The sequence continues at coordinate 10,734,437 of NC_088708.1, read as the reverse complement.
CATGCTGCTTCACTGTTTTACCTACCAGCTCACACTACCTCACTGTTTTACCTATCAACTCATGCTGCCTCACTGTTTTACCCATCAGCTCATACTACCTCATTGTTTACCTATCAACTCATGCTGCCTCACTGTTTTACCTATCAACTCATACTGCCTCACTGTTTTACCTATCAAATCATGCTGCCTCACTGTTACACCTATCAACTCATGCTGCCTCACGGTTTTATCTATCAGCTCATGCTGCCTCACTGTTTTACCTATCAGCTCATACTACCTCACTGTTTTACCTATCAGCTCATACTACCTCACTGTTTTACCTATCAGCTAATGCTGCCTTACTGTTATACCTATCAACTCATGCTGCCTCACCGTTTTATCTATTAACTCATGCTGCCTCACTGTTTTACCTATCAGCTCATGCTTCCTCACTGTTTTACCTATTAACTCATGCTGCCTCACTGTTTTACTTATCAGCTCATGCTGCTTCACTGTTTTACCTACCAGCTCATACTACCTCACTGTTTTACCTATCAACTCATGCTGCCTCACTGTTTTACCTATCAGCTCATGCTGCTTCACTGTTTTACCTACCAGCTCATACTACCTCACTGTTTTACCTATCAACTCATGCTGCCTCACTGTTTTACCTACCAGCTCATGCTTCCTCGCTGTTTTACCTATTAACTCATGCTGCCTCACTGTTTTACCTATCAGCTCATGCTGCTTCACTGTTTTACCTACCAGCTCATACTACCTCACTGTTTTACCTATCAACTCATGCTGCCTCACTGTTTTATCTATCAACTCATACTGCCTCACTGTTTTACCTATCAGCTCATGCTGCTTCACTGTTTTACCTATCAGCTCATGCTGCCTCACTGTTTTACCTATCAACTCATACTGCCTCACTGTTTTACCTATCCGCTCATGCTGCTTCACTGTTTTACCTATCAGCTCATGCTGCCTCACTGTTTTACTTACCAGCTCATGCTTCCTCATTGTTTTACCTATTAACTCATGCTGCCTCACTGTTTTACCTATCAGCTCATGCTGCTTCACTGTTTTACCTACCAGCTCACACTACCTCACTGTTTTACCTATCAACTCATGCTGCCTCACTGTTTTACCCATCAGCTCATACTACCTCACTGTTTTACCTATCAACTCACACTACCTCACTGTTTTACCTATTAACTCATACTGCCTCACTGTTTTACCCATCAGCTCATACTACCTCACTGTTTTACCTATCAACTCATACTGCCTCACTGTTTTACCTATCAACTCATACTGCCTCACTGTTTTACCTATCAGCTCATGTTGCTTCACTGTTTTACCTACCAGCTCATGCTGCTTCACTGTTTTACCTATCAACTCATACTGCCTCACTGTTTTACCTATCAGCTCATACTCCCTCACCGTTTTACTTATCAACTCACACTACCTCACTGTTTTACCTATCAGCTCATGCTTCCTCACTGTTTTACCTATCAGCTCATGCTTCCTCACTGTTTTACCTATTAACTCATGCTGCCTCACTGTTTTACCTATCAACTCATACTGCCTCACTGTTTTACCTATCAACTCATGCTGCCTCACTGTTTTACCTATCAGCTCATGCTGCTTCACTGTTTTACCTACCAGCTCACACTACCTCACTGTTTTACCTATCAACTCATGCTGCCTCACTGTTTTACCCATCAGCTCATACTACCTCACTGTTTTACCTATCAACTCATGCTGCCTCACTGTTTTACCTATCAACTCATACTGCCTCACTGTTTTACCTATCAAATCATGCTGCCTCACTGTTACACCTATCAACTCCTGCTGCCTCACTGTTTTATCTATCAGCTCATGCTGCCTCACTGTTTTACCTATCAGCTCATACTACCTCACTGTTTTACCTATCAACTCATGCTGCCTCACTGTTTTACCTATCAACTCATACTGCCTCACTGTTTTACCTATCAAATCATGCTGCCTTACTGTTATACCTATCAACTCATGCTGCCTCACTGTTTTATCTATCCGCTCATACTACCTCACTGTTTTATCTATCAACTCATACTACCTCACTGTTTTACCTATCAAATCATGCTGCCTCACTGTTACACCTATCAACTCATGCTGCCTCACTGTTTTATCTATCAGCTCATGCTGCCTCACTGTTTTACCTATCAGCTCATACTACCTCACTGTTTTACCTATCAGCTCATATTACCTCACTGTTTTACCTATCAGCTAATGTTGCCTTACTGTTATACCTATCAACTCATGCTGCCTCACCGTTTTATCTATTAACTCATGCTGCCTCACTGTTTTACCTATCAGCTCATGCTTCCTCACTGTTTTACCTATTAACTCATGCTGCCTCACTGTTTTACCTATCAGCTCATGCTGCTTCACTGTTTTACCTACCAGCTCATACTACCTCACTGTTTTATCTATCAGCTCATGCTGCCTCACTGTTTTACCTATCAGCTCATACTACCTCACTGTTTTACCTATCAGCTCATGCTGCTTCACTGTTTTACCTACCAGCTCATACTACCTCACTGTTTTACCTATCAACTCATGCTGCCTCACTGTTTTATCTATCAACTAATACTGCCTCACTGTTTTACCTATCAGCTCATGCTGCTTCACTGTTTTACCTATCAGCTCATGCTGCCTCACTGTTTTACCTATCAACTCATACTGCCTCACTGTTTTACCTATCAGCTCGTGCTGCTTCACTGTTTTACCTATCAGCTCATGCTGCCTCACTGTTTTACTTACCAGCTCATGCTTCCTCGTTGTTTTACCTATTAACTCATGCTGCCTCACTGTTTTACCTATCAGCTCATGCTGCTTCACTGTTTTACCTACCAGCTCACACTACCTCACTGTTTTACCTATCAACTCATGCTGCCTCACTGTTTTACCCATCAGCTCATACTACCTCACTGTTTTACCTATCAACTCATGCTGCCTCACTGTTTTACCTATCAACTCATACTGCCTCACTGTTTTACCTATCAACTCATACTGCCTCACTGTTTTACCTATCAGCTCATGCTGCTTCACTGTTTTACCTATCAACTCATGCTGCCTCACTGTTTTACCTATCAGCTCATGCTTCCTCACTGTTTTACCTATTAACTCATGCTGCCTCACTGTTTTACCTATCAACTCATGCTGCCTCACTGTTTTACTTACCAGCTCATGCTTCCTCGTTGTTTTACCTATTAACTCATGCTGCCTCACTGTTTTACCTATCAGCTCATGCTGCTTCACTGTTTTACCTACCAGCTCACACTACCTCACTGTTTTACCTATCAACTCATGCTGCCTCACTGTTTTACCCATCAGCTCATACTACCTCACTGTTTTACCTATCAACTCATGCTGCCTCACTGTTTTACCTATCAACTCATACTGCCTCACTGTTTTACCTATCAACTCATACTGCCTCACTGTTTTACCTATCAGCTCATGCTGCTTCACTGTTTTACCTACCAGCTCATGCTGCTTCACTGTTTTACCTATCAACTCATGCTGCCTCACTGTTTTACCTATCAGCTCATGCTTCCTCACTGTTTTACCTATTAACTCATGCTGCCTCACTGTTTTACCTATCAACTCATGCTTCCTCACTGTTTTACCTATTAACTCATGCTGCCTCACTGTTTTACCTATCAGCTCTTGCTTCCTCACTGTTTTACCTATCAACTCATACTGCCTCGCTGTTTTACCTATCAGCTCATGCTTCCTCACTGTTTTACCTATCAACTCATACTGCCTCACTGTTTTACCTATCAGCTCATACTACCTCACTGTTTTACCTATCAGCTCATGCTGCCTCACTGTTTTACCTATCAGCTCTTGGTTCCTCACTGTTTTACCTATCAACTCATGCTGCCTCACTGTTTTACCTATCAGCTCATGCTTCCTCACTGTTTTACCTATTAACTCATGCTGCCTCACTGTTTTACCTATCAACTCATGCTGCCTCACTGTTTTACTTACCAGCTCATGCTTCCTCGTTGTTTTACCTATTAACTCATGCTGCCTCACTGTTTTACCTATCAGCTCATGCTGCTTCACTGTTTTACCTACCAGCTCACACTACCTCACTGTTTTACCTATCAACTCATGCTGCCTCACTGTTTTACCCATCAGCTCATACTACCTCACTGTTTTACCTATCAACTCATGCTGCCTCACTGTTTTACCTATCAACTCATACTGCCTCACTGTTTTACCTATCAACTCATACTGCCTCACTGTTTTACCTATCAGCTCATGCTGCTTCACTGTTTTACCTACCAGCTCATGCTGCTTCACTGTTTTACCTATCAACTCATGCTGCCTCACTGTTTTACCTATCAGCTCATGCTTCCTCACTGTTTTACCTATTAACTCATGCTGCCTCACTGTTTTACCTATCAACTCATGCTTCCTCACTGTTTTACCTATTAACTCATGCTGCCTCACTGTTTTACCTATCAGCTCATGCTTCCTCACTGTTTTACCTATTAACTCATGCTGCCTCACTGTTTTACCTATTAACTCATGCTGCCTCACTGTTTTACCTATCAGCTCATGCTTCCTCACTGTTTTACCTATTAACTCATGCTGCCTCACTGTTTTACCTATCAACTCATACTGCCTCACTGTTTAACCTATCAACTCATGCTGCCTCACTGTTTTACCTATCAGCTCATGCTGCTTCACTGTTTTACCTACCAGCTCACACTACCTCACTGTTTTACCTATCAACTCATGCTGCCTCACTGTTTTACCCATCAGCTCATACTACCTCATTGTTTACCTATCAACTCATGCTGCCTCACTGTTTTACCTATCAACTCATACTGCCTCACTGTTTTACCTATCAAATCATGCTGCCTCACTGTTACACCTATCAACTCATGCTGCCTCACTGTTTTATCTATCAGCTCATGCTGCCTCACTGTTTAACCTATCAACTCATGCTGCCTCACTGTTTTACCTACCAGCTCACACTACCTCACTGTTTTACCTATCAACTCATGCTGCCTCACTGTTTTATCTATCAACTCATACTGCCTCACTGTTTTACCTATCAGCTCATGCTGCTTCACTGTTTTACCTATCAGCTCATGCTGCCTCACTGTTTTACCTATCAACTCATACTGCCTCACTGTTTTACCTATCAGCTCATGCTGCTTCACTGTTTTACCTACCAGCTCATACTACCTCACTGTTTTACCTATCAACTCATGCTGCCTCACTGTTTTACCTATCAGCTCATGCTGCTTCACTGTTTTACCTACCAGCTCATACTACCTCACTGTTTTACCTATCAACTCATGCTGCCTCACTGTTTTACCTATCAGCTCATGCTGCTTCACTGTTTTACCTACCAGCTCATACTACCTCACTGTTTTACCTATCAACTCATGCTGCCTTACTGTTTTACCTACCAGCTCATGCTTCCTCGCGGTTTTACCTATTAACTCATGCTGCCTCACTGTTTTACCTATCAGCTCATACTACCTCACTGTTTTACCTATCAGCTCATGCTTCCTCACTGTTTTACCTATCAGCTCATGCTTCCTCACTGTTTTACCTATTAACTCATGCTGCCTCACTGTTTTACCTATCAGCTCATGCTTCCTCACTGTTTTACCTCTTAACTCATGCTGCCTCACTGTTTTACCTATCAACTCATACTGCCTCACTGTTTAACCTATCAACTCATGCTGCCTCACTGTTTTACCTATCAGCTCATGCTGCTTCACTGTTTTACCTGCCAGCTCACACTACCTCACTGTTTTACCTATCAACTCATGCTGCCTCACTGTTTTACCCATCAGCTCATACTACCTCATTGTTTACCTATCAACTCATGCTGCCTCACTGTTTTACCTATCAACTCATACTGCCTCACTGTTTTACCTATCAAATCATGCTGCCTCACTGTTACACCTATCAACTCATGCTGCCTCACTGTTTTATCTATCAGCTCATGCTGCCTCACTGTTTTACCTATCAGCTCATACTACCTCACTGATTTACCTATCAGCTCATACTACCTCACTGTTTTACCTATCAGCTAATGCTGCCTTACTGTTATACCTATCAACTCATGCTGCCTCACCGTTTTATCTATTAACTCATGCTGCCTCACTGTTTTACCTATCAGCTCATGCTTCCTCACTGTTTTACCTATTAACTCATGCTGCCTCACTGTTTTACTTATCAGCTCATGCTGCTTCACTGTTTTACCTACCAGCTCATACTACCTCACTGTTTTACCTATCAACTCATGCTGCCTCACTGTTTTACCTATCAGCTCATGCTGCTTCACTGTTTTACCTACCAGCTCATACTACCTCACTGTTTTACCTATCAACTCATGCTGCCTCACTGTTTTACCTACCAGCTCATGCTTCCTCGCTGTTTTACCTATTAACTCATGCTGCCTCACTGTTTTACCTATCAGCTCATGCTGCTTCACTGTTTTACCTACCAGCTCATACTACCTCACTGTTTTACCTATCAACTCATGCTGCCTCACTGTTTTATCTATCAACTCATACTGCCTCACTGTTTTACCTATCAGCTCATGCTGCTTCACTGTTTTACCTATCAGCTCATGCTGCCTCACTGTTTTACCTATCAACTCATACTGCCTCACTGTTTTACCTATCCGCTCATGCTGCTTCACTGTTTTACCTATCAGCTCATGCTGCCTCACTGTTTTACTTACCAGCCCATGCTTCCTCGTTGTTTTACCTATTAACTCATGCTGCCTCACTGTTTTACCTATCAGCTCATGCTGCTTCACTGTTTTACCTACCAGCTCACACTACCTCACTGTTTTACCTATCAACTCATGCTGCCTCACTGTTTTACCCATCAGCTCATACTACCTCACTGTTTTACCTATCAACTCACACTACCTCACTGTTTTACCTATTAACTCATACTGCCTCACTGTTTTACCCATCAGCTCATACTACCTCACTGTTTTACCTATCAACTCATACTGCCTCACTGTTTTACCTATCAACTCATACTGCCTCACTGTTTTACCTATCAGCTCATGTTGCTTCACTGTTTTACCTACCAGCTCATGCTGCTTCACTGTTTTACCTATCAACTCATACTGCCTCACTGTTTTACCTATCAGCTCATACTCCCTCACCGTTTTACTTATCAACTCACACTACCTCACTGTTTTACCTATCAGCTCATGCTTCCTCACTGTTTTACCTATTAACTCATGCTGCCTCACTGTTTTACCTATCAACTCATGCTTCCTCACTGTTTTACCTCTTAACTCATGCTGCCTCACCTTTTTACCTATCAGCTCTTGCTTCCTCACTGTTTTACCTATCAACTCATACTGCCTCACTGTTTTACCTATCAGCTCATGCTTCCTCACTGTTTTACCTATCAACTCATACTGCCTCACTGTTTTACCTATCAGCTCATACTACCTCACTGTTTTACCTATCAGCTCATGCTTCCTCACTGTTTTACCTATCTGCTCATGCTTCCTCACTGTTTTACCTATTAACTCATGCTGCCTCACTGTTTTACCTATCAACTCATACTGCCTCACTGTTTTACCTATCAACTCATGCTGCCTCACTGTTTTACCTATCAGCTCATGCTGCTTCACTGTTTTACCTACCAGCTCACACTACCTCACTGTTTTACCTATCAACTCATGCTGCCTCACTGTTTTACCCATCAGCTCATGCTTCCTCGCTGTTTTACCTATTAACTCATGCTGCCTCACTGTTTTACCTATCAGCTCATACTACCTCACTGTTTTACCTATCAGCTCATGCTTCCTCACTGTTTTACCTATCAGCTCATGCTTCCTCACTGTTTTACCTATTAACTCATGCTGCCTCACTGTTTTACCTATCAGCTCATGCTTCCTCACTGTTTTACCTATTAACTCATGCTGCCTCACTGTTTTACCTATCAACTCATACTGCCTCACTGTTTAACCTATCAACTCATGCTGCCTCACTGTTTTACCTATCAGCTCATGCTGCTTCACTGTTTTACCTACCAGCTCACACTACCTCACTGTTTTACCTATCAACTCATGCTGCCTCACTGTTTTACCCATCAGCTCATACTACCTCATTGTTTACCTATCAACTCATGCTGCCTCACTGTTTTACCTATCAACTCATACTGCCTCACTGTTTTACCTATCAAATCATGCTGCCTCACTGTTACACCTATCAACTCATGCTGCCTCACTGTTTTATCTATCAGCTCATGCTGCCTCACTGTTTTACCTATCAGCTCATACTACCTCACTCTTTTACCTATCAGCTCATACTACCTCACTGTTTTACCTATCAGCTAATGCTGCCTTACTGTTATACCTATCAACTCATGCTGTCTCACCGTTTTATCTATTAACTCATGCTGCCTCACTGTTTTACCTATCAGCTCATGCTTCCTCACTGTTTTACCTATTAACTCATGCTGCCTCACTGTTTTACTTATCAGCTCATGCTGCTTCACTGTTTTACCTACCAGCTCATACTACCTCACTGTTTTACCTATCAACTCATGCTGCCTCACTGTTTTACCTATCAGCTCATGCTGCTTCACTGTTTTACCTACCAGCTCATACTACCTCACTGTTTTACCTATCAACTCATGCTGCCTCACTGTTTTACCTACCAGCTCATGCTTCCTCGCTGTTTTACCTATTAACTCATGCTGCCTCACTGTTTTACCTATCAGCTCATGCTGCTTCACTGTTTTACCTACCAGCTCATACTACCTCACTGTTTTACCTATCAACTCATGCTGCCTCACTGTTTTATCTATCAACTCATACTGCCTCACTGTTTTACCTATCAGCTCATGCTGCTTCACTGTTTTACCTATCAGCTCATGCTGCCTCACTGTTTTACCTATCAACTCATACTGCCTCACTGTTTTACCTATCCGCTCATGCTGCCTCACTGTTTTACCTATCAGCTCATGCTTCCTCACTGTTTTACCTATTAACTCATGCTGCCTCACTGTTTTACCTATCAGCTCATGCTGCTTCACTGTTTTACCTACCAGCTCACACTACCTCACTGTTTTACCTATCAACTCATGCTGCCTCACTGTTTTACCCATCAGCTCATACTACCTCACTGTTTTACCTATCAACTCATGCTGCCTCACTGTTTTACCTATCAACTCACACTACCTCACTGTTTTACCTATTAACTCATACTGCCTCACTGTTTTACCCATCAGCTCATACTACCTCACTGTTTTACCTATCAACTCATACTGCCTCACTGTTTTACCTATCAACTCATACTGCCTCACTGTTTTACCTATCAGCTCATGTTGCTTCACTGTTTTACCTACCAGCTCATGCTGCTTCACTGTTTTACCTATCAACTCATGCTGCCTCACTGTTTTACTTACCAGCTCATGCTTCCTCGTTGTTTTACCTATTAACTCATGCTGCCTCACTGTTTTACCTATCAGCTCATGCTGCTTCACTGTTTTACCTACCAGCTCACACTACCTCACTGTTTTACCTATCAACTCATGCTGCCTCACTGTTTTACCCATCAGCTCATACTACCTCACTGTTTTACCTATCAACTCATGCTGCCTCACTGTTTTACCTATCAACTCATACTGCCTCACTGTTTTACCTATCAACTCATACTGCCTCACTGTTTTACCTATCAGCTCATGCTGCTTCACTGTTTTACCTACCAGCTCATGCTGCTTCACTGTTTTACCTATCAACTCATGCTGCCTCACTGTTTTACCTATCAGCTCATGCTTCCTCACTGTTTTACCTATCAACTCATGCTGCCTCACTGTTTTACTTACCAGCTCATGCTTCCTCGTTGTTTTACCTATTAACTCATGCTGCCTCACTGTTTTACCTATCAGCTCATGCTGCTTCACTGTTTTACCTACCAGCTCACACTACCTCACTGTTTTACCTATCAGCTCATGCTGCTTCACTGTTTTACCTATCAGCTCATGCTGCCTCACTGTTTTACCTATCAACTCATGCTGCCTCACTGTTTTACCTATCAGCTCATGCTTCCTCACTGTTTTACCTATCAACTCATGCTTCCTCACTGTTTTACCTATTAACTCATGCTGCCTCACTGTTTTACCTATCAGCTCTTGCTTCCTCACTGTTTTACCTATCAACTCATACTGCCTCACTGTTTTACCTATCAGCTCATGCTTCCTCACTGTTTTACCTATCAACTCATACTGCCTCACTGTTTTACCTATCAGCTCATACTACCTCACTGTTTTACCTATCAGCTCATGCTTCCTCACTGTTTTACCTATCAGCTCATGCTTCCTCACTGTTTTACCTATTAACTCATGCTGCCTCACTGTTTTACCTATCAGCTCATGCTTCCTCACTGTTTTACCTATTAACTCATGCTGCCTCACTGTTTTACCTATCAGCTCATACTACCTCACTGTTTTACCTATCAACTCATACTGCCTCACTGTTTTACCTATCAGCTCATACTCCCTCACCGTTTTACTTATCAACTCACACTACCTCACTGTTTTACCTATCAACTCACACTACCTCACTGTTTTACCTATCAACTCATGCTGTCTCACTGTTTTACCTATCAACTCATGCTGCCTCACTGTTTTACCTATCAACTCATACTACCTCACTGTTTTACCTATCAGCTCATGCTTCCTCACTGTTTTACCTATCAGCTCATGCTGCTTCACTGTTTTACCTACCAGCTCATACTACCTCACTGTTTTACCTATCAACTCATGCTGCCTCACTGTTTTACCTATCAGCTCATGCTGCTTCACTGTTTTACCTACCAGCTCATACTACCTCACTGTTTTACCTATCAACTCATGCTGCCTCACTGTTTTACCTATCAGCTCATGCTGCTTCACTGTTTTACCTACCAGCTCATACTACTTCACTGTTTTACCTATCAACTCATGCTGCCTCACTGTTTTACCTATCAGCTCATGCTGCTTCACTGTTTTACCTACCAGCTCATACTACCTCACTGTTTTACCTATCAACTCATGCTGCCTCACTGTTTTACCTACCAGCTCATGCTTCCTCGCTGTTTTACCTATTAACTCATGCTGCCTCACTGTTTTACCTATCAGCTCATGCTGCTTCACTGTTTTACCTACCTGCTCATACTACCTCACTGTTTTACCTATCAACTCATGCTGCCTCACTGTTTTATCTATCAACTCATACTGCCTCACTGTTTTACCTATCAGCTCATGCTGCTTCACTGTTTTACCTATCAGCTCATGCTGCCTCACTGTTTTACCTATCAACTCATACTGCCTCACTGTTTTACCTATCAGCTCATGCTGCTTCACTGTTTTACCTACCAGCTCATACTACCTCACTGTTTTACCTATCAACTCATGCTGCCTCACTGTTTTACCTATCAGCTCATGCTGCTTCACTGTTTTACCTACCAGCTCATACTACCTCACTGTTTTACCTATCAACTCATGCTGCCTCACTGTTTTACCTATCAGCTCATGCTGCTTCACTGTTTTACCTACCAGCTCATACTACCTCACTGTTTTACCTATCAACTCATGCTGCCTCACTGTTTTACCTACCAGCTCATGCTTCCTCGCTGTTTTACCTATTAACTCATGCTGCCTCACTGTTTTACCTATCAGCTCATACTACCTCACTGTTTTACCTATCAGCTCATGCTTCCTCACTGTTTTACCTATCAGCTCATGCTTCCTCACTGTTTTACCTATTAACTCATGCTGCCTCACTGTTTTACCTATCAGCTCATGCTTCCTCACTGTTTTACCTATTAACTCATGCTGCCTCACTGTTTTACCTATCAACTCATACTGCCTCACTGTTTAACCTATCAACTCATGCTGCCTCACTGTTTTACCTATCAGCTCATGCTGCTTCACTGTTTTACCTACCAGCTCACACTACCTCACTGTTTTACCTATCAACTCATGCTGCCTCACTGTTTTACCCATCAGCTCATACTACCTCATTGTTTACCTATCAACTCATGCTTCCTCACTGTTTTACCTATCAACTCATACTGCCTCACTGTTTTACCTATCAAATCATGCTGCCTCACTGTTACACCTATCAACTCATGCTGCCTCACTGTTTTATCTATCAGCTCATGCTGCCTCACTGTTTTACCTATCAGCTCATACTACCTCACTGTTTTACCTATCAGCTCATATTACCTCACTGTTTTACCTATCAGCTAATGCTGCCTTACTGTTATACCTATCAACTCATGCTGCCTCACCGTTTTATCTATTAACTCATGCTGCCTCACTGTTTTACCTATCAGCTCATGCTTCCTCACTGTTTTACCTATTAACTCATGCTGCCTCACTGTTTTACTTATCAGCTCATGCTGCTTCACTGTTTTACCTACCAGCTCATACTACCTCACTGTTTTACCTATCAACTCTTGCTGCCTCACTGTTTTACCTATCAGCTCATGCTGCTTCACTGTTTTACCTACCAGCTCATACTACCTCACTGTTTTACCTATCAACTCATGCTGCCTCACTGTTTTACCTACCAGCTCATGCTTCCTCGCTGTTTTACCTATTAACTCATGCTGCCTCACTGTTTTACCTATCAGCTCATGCTGCTTCACTGTTTTACCTACCAGCTCATACTACCTCACTGTTTTACCTATCAACTCATGCTGCCTCACTGTTTTATCTATCAACTCATACTGCCTCACTGTTTTACCTATCAGCTCATGCTGCTTCACTGTTTTACCTATCAGCTCATGCTGCCTCACTGTTTTACCTATCAACTCATACTGCCTCACTGTTTTACCTATCCGCTCATGCTGCTTTACTGTTTTACCTATCAGCTCATGCTGCCTCACTGTTTTACTTACCAGCTCATGCTTCCTCGTTGTTTTACCTATTAACTCATGCTGCCTCACTGTTTTACCTATCAGCTCATGCTGCTTCACTGTTTTACCTACCAGCTCACACTACCTCACTGTTTTACCTATCAACTCATGCTGCCTCACTGTTTTACCCATCAGCTCATACTACCTCACTGTTTTACCTATCAACTCATGCTGCCTCACTGTTTTACCTATCAACTCACACTACCTCACTGTTTTACCTATTAACTCATACTGCCTCACTGTTTTACCCATCAGCTCATACTACCTCACTGTTTTACCTATCAACTCATACTGCCTCACTGTTTTACCTATCAACTCATACTGCCTCACTGTTTTACCTATCAGCTCATGTTGCTTCACTGTTTTACCTACCAGCTCATGCTGCTTCACTGTTTTACCTATCAACTCATACTGCCTCACTGTTTTACCTATCAGCTCATACTCCCTCACCGTTTTACTTATCAACTCACACTACCTCACTGTTTTACCTATCAGCTCATGCTTCCTCACTGTTTTACCTATTAACTCATGCTGCCTCACTGTTTTACCTATCAACTCATGCTTCCTCACTGTTTTACCTATTAACTCATGCTGCCTCACTGTTTTACCTATCAGCTCTTGCTTCCTCACTGTTTTACCTATCAACTCATACTGCCTCACTGTTTTACCTATCAGCTCATGCTTCCTCACTGTTTTACCTATCAACTCATACTGCCTCACTGTTTTACCTATCAGCTCATACTACCTCACTGTTTTACCTATCAGCTCATGCTTCCTCACTGTTTTACCTATCAGCTCATGCTTCCTCACTGTTTTACCTATTAACTCATGCTGCCTCACTGTTTTACCTATCAACTCATACTGCCTCACTGTTTTACCTATCAACTCATGCTGCCTCACTGTTTTACCTATCAGCTCATGCTGCTTCACTGTTTTACCTACCAGCTCACACTACCTCACTGTTATACCTATCAACTCATGCTGCCTCACTGTTTTACCCATCAGCTCATACTACCTCACTGTTTTACCTATCAACTCATGCTGCCTCACTGTTTTACCTATCAACTCATACTGCCTCACTGTTTTACCTATCAAATCATGCTGCCTCACTGTTACACCTATCAACTCCTGCTGCCTCACTGTTTTATCTATCAGCTCATGCTGCCTCACTGTTTTACCTATCAGCTCATACTACCTCACTGTTTTACCTATCAACTCATGCTGCCTCACTGTTTTACCTATCAACTCATACTGCCTCACTGTTTTACCTATCAGCTCATACTACCTCACTGTTTTACCTATCAGCTCATGCTTCCTCACTGTTTTACCTATCAGCTCATGCTTCCTCACTGTTTTACCTATTAACTCATGCTGCCTCACTGTTTTACCTATCAACTCATACTGCCTCACTGTTTTACCTATCAACTCATGCTGCCTCACTGTTTTACCTATCAGCTCATGCTGCTTCACTGTTTTACCTACCAGCTCACACTACCTCACTGTTTTACCTATCAACTCATGCTGCCTCACTGTTTTACCCATCAGCTCATACTACCTCATTGTTTACCTATCAACTCATGCTGCCTCACTGTTTTACCAATCAACTCATACTGCCTCACTGTTTTACCTATCAAATCATGCTGCCTCACTGTTACACCTATCAACTCATGCTGCCTCACTGTTTTATCTATCAGCTCATGCTGCCTCACTGTTTTACCTATCTGCTCATACTACCTCACTGTTTTACCTATCAGCTCATACTACCTCACTGTTTTACCTATCAGCTAATGCTGCCTTACTGTTATACCTATCAACTCATGCTGCCTCACCGTTTTGTCTATTAACTCATGCTGCCTCACTGTTTTACCTATCAGCTCATGCTTCCTCACTGTTTTACCTATTAACTCATGCTGCCTCACTGTTTTACCTATCAGCTCATGCTGCTTCACTGTTTTACCTACCAGCTCATACTACCTCACTGTTTTACCTATCAACTCATGCTGCCTCACTGTTTTACCTATCAGCTCATGCTGCTTCACTGTTTTACCTACCAGCTCATACTACCTCACTGTTTTACCTATCAACTCATGCTGCCTCACTGTTTTACCTACCAGCTCATGCTTCCTCGCTGTTTTACCTATTAACTCATGCTGCCTCACTGTTTTACCTATCAGCTCATGCTGCTTCACTGTTTTACCTACCAGCTCATACTACCTCACTGTTTTACCTATCAACTCATGCTGCCTCACTGTTTTATCTATCAACTCATACTGCCTCACTGTTTTACCTATCAGCTCATGCTGCTTCACTGTTTTACCTATCAGCTCATGCTGCCTCACTGTTTTACCTATCAACTCATACTGCCTCACTGTTTTACCTATCAGCTCATGCTGCTTCACTGTTTTACCTATCAGCTCATGCTGCCTCACTGTTTTACTTACCAGCTCATGCTTCCTCGTTGTTTTACCTATTAACTCATGCTGCCTCACTGTTTTACCTATCAGCTCATGCTGCTTCACTGTTTTACCTACCAGCTCACACTACCTCACTGTTTTACCTATCAACTCATGCTGCCTCACTGTTTTACCCATCAGCTCATACTACCTCACTGTTTTACCTATCAACTCATGCTGCCTCACTGTTTTACCTATCAACTCACACTACCTCACTGTTTTACCTATTAACTCATACTGCCTCACTGTTTTACCCATCAGCTCATACTACCTCACTGTTTTACCTATCAACTCATACTGCCTCACTGTTTTACCTATCAACTCATACTGCCTCACTGTTTTACCTATCAGCTCATGTTGCTTCACTGTTTTACCTACCAGCTCATGCTGCTTCACTGTTTTACCTATCAACTCATACTGCCTCACTGTTTTACCTATCAGCTCATACTCCTTCACCGTTTTACTTATCAACTCACACTACCTCACTGTTTTACCTATCAGCTCATGCTTCCTCACTGTTTTACCTATTAACTCATGCTGCCTCACTGTTTTACCTATCAACTCATGCTTCCTCACTGTTTTACCTATTAACTCATGCTGCCTCACTGTTTTACCTATCAGCTCTTGCTTCCTCACTGTTTTACCTATCAACTCATTCTGCCTCACTGTTTTACCTATCAGCTCATGCTTCCTCACTGTTTTACCTATCAACTCATACTGCCTCACTGTTTTACCTATCAGCTCATACTACCTCACTGTTTTACCTATCAGCTCATGCTTCCTCACTGTTTTACCTATCAGCTCATGCTTCCTCACTGTTTTACCTATTAACTCATGCTGCCTCACTGTTTTACCTATCAACTCATACTGCCTCACTGTTTTACCTATCAACTCATGCTGCCTCACTGTTTTATCTATCAGCTCATGCTGCTTCACTGTTTTACCTACCAGCTCACACTACCTCACTGTTTTACCTATCAACTCATGCTGCCTCACTGTTTTACCCATCAGCTCATACTACCTCACTGTTTTACCTATCAACTCATGCTGCCTCACTGTTTTACCTATCAACTCATACTGCCTCACTGTTTTACCTATCAAATCATGCTGCCTCACTGTTACACCTATCAACTCCTGCTGCCTCACTGTTTTACCTATCAACTCATACTGCCTCACTGTTTTACCTATCAAATCATGCTGCCTCACTGTTACACCTATCAACTCATGCTGCCTCACTGTTTTATCTATCAGCTCATACTACCTCACTGTTTTACCTATCAGCTAATGCTGCCTTACTGTTATACCTATCAACTCATGCTGCCTCACTGTTTTATCTATCCGCTCATACTACCTCACTGTTTTATCTATCAACTCATACTACCTCACTGTTTTACCTATCAAATCATGCTGCCTCACTGTTACACCTATCAACTCATGCTGCCTCACCGTTTTATCTATCAGCTCATGCTGCCTCACTGTTTTACCTATCAGCTCATACTACCTCACTGTTTTACCTATCAGCTCATATTACCTCACTGTTTTACCTATCAGCTAATGTTGCCTTACTGTTATACCTATCAACTCATGCTGCCTCACCGTTTTATCTATTAACTCATGCTGCCTCACTGTTTTACCTATCAGCTCATGCTTCCTCACTGTTTTACCTATTAACTCATGCTGCCTCACTGTTTTACCTATCAGCTCATGCTGCTTCACTGTTTTACCTACCAGCTCATACTACCTCACTGTTTTATCTATCAGCTCATGCTGCCTCACTGTTTTACCTATCAGCTCATACTACCTCACTGTTTTACCTATCAGCTCATACTACCTCACTGTTTTACCTATCAGGTAATGCTGCCTTACTGTTATACCTATCAACTCATGCTGCCTCACCGTTTTATCTATTAACTCATGCTGCCTCACTGTTTTACCTATCAGCTCATGCTTCCTCACTGTTTTACCTATTATTTCATGCTGCCTCACTGTTTTACCTATCAGCTCATGCTGCTTCACTGTTTTACCTACCAGCTCATACTACCTCACTGTTTTACCTATCAACTCATGCTGCCTCACTGTTTTACCTATCAGCTCATGCTGCTTCACTGTTTTACCTACCAGCTCATACTACCTCACTGTTTTACCTATCAACTCATGCTGCCTCACTGTTTTACCTACCAGCTCATGCTTCCTCGCTGTTTTACCTATTAACTCATGCTGCCTCACTGTTTTACCTATCAGCTCATGCTGCTTCACTGTTTTACCTACCAGCTCATACTACCTCACTGTTTTACCTATCAACTCATGCTGCCTCACGGTTTTATCTATCAACTCATACTGCCTCACTGTTTTACCTATCAGCTCATGCTGCTTCACTGTTTTACCTATCAGCTCATGCTGCCTCACTGTTTTACCTATCAACTCATACTGCCTCACTGTTTTACCTATCAGCTCATGCTGCTTCACTGTTTTACCTATCAGCTCATGCTGCCTCACTGTTTTACTTACCAGCTCATGCTTCCTCGTTGTTTTACCTATTAACTCATGCTGCCTCACTGTTTTACCTATCAGCTCATGCTGCTTCACTGTTTTACCTACCAGCTCACACTACCTCACTGTTTTACCTATCAACTCATGCTGCCTCACTGTTTTACCCATCAGCTCATACTACCTCACTGTTTTACCTATCAACTCATGCTGCCTCACTGTTTTACCTATCAACTCATACTGCCTCACTGTTTTACCTATCAACTCATACTGCCTCACTGTTTTACCTATCAGCTCATGCTGCTTCACTGTTTTACCTATCAACTCATGCTGCCTCACTGTTTTACCTATCAGCTCATGCTTCCTCACTGTTTTACCTATTAACTCATGCTGCCTCACTGTTTTACCTATCAACTCATGCTTCCTCACTGTTTTACCTATTAACTCATGCTGCCTCACTGTTTTACCTATCAGCTCTTGCTTCCTCACTGTTTTACCTATCAACTCATACTGCCTCACTGTTTTACCTATCAGCTCATGCTTCCTCACTGTTTTACCTATCAACTCATACTGCCTCACTGTTTTACCTATCAGCTCATACTACCTCACTGTTTTACCTATCAGCTCATGCTTCCTCACTGTTTTACCTATCAGCTCATGCTTCCTCACTGTTTTATCTATTAACTCATGCTGCCTCACTGTTTTACCTATCAGCTCATGCTTCCTCACTGTTTTACCTATTAACTCATGCTGCCTCACTGTTTTACCTATCAGCTCATACTACCTCACTGTTTTACCTATCAACTCATACTGCCTCACTGTTTTACCTATCAGCTCATACTCCCTCACCGCTTTACTTATCAACTCACACTACCTCACTGTTTTACCTATCAACTCACACTACCTCACTGTTTTACCTATCAACTCATGCTGTCTCACTGTTTTACCTATCAACTCATGCTGCCTCACTGTTTTACCTATCAACTCATACTACCTCACTGTTTTACCTATCAGCTCATGCTTCCTCACTGTTTTACCTATCAGCTCATGCTTCCTCACTGTTTTACCTATTAACTCATGCTGCCTCACTGTTTTACCTATCAGCTCATACTACCTCACTGTTTTACCTATCAACTCATACTGCCTCACTGTTTTACCTATCAGCTCATACTCCCTCACCGTTTTACTTATCAACTCACACTACCTCACTGTTTTACCTATCAACTCACACTACCTCACTGTTTTACCTATCAACTCATGCTGTCTCACTGTTTTACCTATCAACTCATGCTACCTCACTGTTTTACCTATCAACTCATACTACCTCACTGTTATACCTATCAACTCACACTACCTCACTGTTTTACCTATCAACTCACACTACCTCACTGTTTTACCTATCAACTCACACTACCTCACTGTTTTACCTATCACTTCATGCTGCCTCACTGTTTTACCTATCAGCTCATGCTGCTTCACTGTTTTACCTATCAGCTCATGCTGCCTCACTGTTTTACGTATCATCTCATTCTACCTCACTGTTTTACCTATCAACTCATGCTGCCTCTCTGTTTTACCTATCAGGTAATGCTGCCTCATTGTTTCACAGGTAAAGAATAGCTCTTGAGTCAATCAAGGCAGGAATGTCATTTGTGCCGCCTTCCCTCTTCCCTGCACTCACGCCAAGTCAGCTCAACCAGGCTTGGTTCCCCGAGATTGATCAACTATCCGATGAGACAGTCATATCTAAAGCAGAAGAGATGTACGAAGCCTGGAGAGATTTGTATGCTAATCAGGGAGATGGGTATCTTCCTTATGGTACTGCTTTCGCTTATCTTGTGGTCGTCATCATGCAATTAGCATTAAAAGTGGAGTCAGCAAGATTAGCTGTCAACAGCTTACCCAATGACCTTGTTTCATCACGGCTCAATATAAGAATGCTCATGAGCTTCGTCGAAAGTTTTGATCAAACAATTAGTGCAAACTTAGTCTATTAGTTACCATGGTGACGATCGGTGAACGTTTCTTTGCTATTTCACTTTCAAGTTTTAGTTTGTGATGCATTCTTCAAAAGAGTTTTTGTTCTGCAGGTAAAGTAGGAGAAGAGTTTTTGTTCTGCAGGTAAAGTAGGAGAAGAAGCATCTACAGACCAGAGAGAGGAGACAAGCGCGAGTGATAATACATCTGATGATGATGTTGATACAGATGTATTGGATGATCAGGAATCTCTTCATGACGCTGATATAGAAATGACCCCTGTTAATAACAACGTCTCACCTGTTCTCTAATCTCATTTTGCATTACTGCTTCAAGCAATTCTAGTTAACATGTCAACTATATCTATGATTGTCAACCAGTTAGGATTCAACATCTGGTTAGAATTTTTGTCTTCACCAAATTTCACCTATTCAACCAGAAGCTATTCAAAAGTGCTTTCTAAGTTTACCGTGTTATTATCTAAAATCGCTGATCACTATTTTTTTATTTTCTCACATTTGCAGCAGTCCCTTGCATTCAGTCATGTATCTTTTAACCTTCGTGAATATATCGCTCTGCGTAATAAGGATGTTGAAACAGTATACCTATAGGCTAATGCCATGTGATTTTCTTGATCCTAACAACTATGACGATGATACTAAAAAAATGTCAACCGTGTGTGTAAGAGAACAAAAGTAGAAATTTTGCAAAAAGTAACCTTATGATTAGCAACGGTATGAGGCAAAGAAAAACTGTAAACAGAAAGACCTTAAATTCCCATGACTACTAATGTATGAATAAACTTGTTATTTGGTAACTTGGCCATTATGCATTAGATGTAACCAGATTGCATCCCAGGGTTGATACTACCACCCAAAAGGCCCATTAGGTTTTAGGGGGGTTTTAGACCATGGTGCACTGTCAGTGAATTTGCTACTTTAGAAAGGTTTTCACAGCCAAGCCAGTGAAAGGGCCCATGTTTCTCAGTCTTCTTCACACAGTTCAATGGTGATTTTAAGGTCAATTATTTTTATAGTTTCTGAATCATATTAGATGTTCAGCAGGGCGTGGAACCTGGGCGCCCCAAGGCAACTCCCAGTATTTAGTGGGAGCATTTCAAATTGACCAACCAGGTGATTGGGAGTACAATATCCAAGTTTGGGCCTAGCCAGGTGGGTGTTTTTTTCAGAGTATTAACCCTGGGCATTGCATAGCCTACTCTGTTATTAAACATGGGTGCTATCCAGTATTTATTTATTAACACAGTGGTCACAACACTTGCCACATTTTCTACTTCATGTTTCCAAACGAATGTTTTTGACAGTTAATCACAAATACACCACTCCTTAAATTTTAATCTTAGATGGGAAAACTTTCATTGTATAGCTTTGATTTGACTTTTTCACAGCCATGGCTGTTGTATACCGCTGTATAGCCTGTCTTGACAAACTGTTGTTTTTGCGAAGTTGTCCTCCCGTCGAGCAGACGAGCAGCTAAATTTTAGCAATTGGGCCATAATCAATTATCTAAATATAGAACAGCATTGCTGCATGATTGGCTCTAGAAAATAAGCGTTCTGAGAACCTTATCACTTTATCAGTAATAGAATTGTTATGTAGCGTCCCCTATATGGTACGTACTGAGCAAAGCCATTTAGTGTACTGGCACTACACTCAATGGCTCTGTTACTGAGTTGGAGGCTTCGCGAGGCGCATTGGCGCACGAGAATTGATTGCATAACGGAGTTGTCCGTTCTTATAAATATTTCCTAATGTGCGCATGCTTGAAATAGTTGTTTTCGATGGAGATCCTGTTTAATCGAAACTAGTTTCTTCGTGCATATTACGCTTCTGATCTATTTGTAAAACTGCTACGGTTATATATTCATGTAATAGTTTTTTAATAATAGTGGAACGAAGGTAAATAGTTGTTTTATACGTTGCTCGGAAAGTAGTAAGGGTTTATGGAAGTTAGCTATCGAGCACGCGAGTCGGCTGTTACAATCTCGTTTTAAACAGTTGCTGAAAAAAGATTTAATATTTGTCGCTAGCAAAAAATTTGAATGTAAAAACTTTAAACTAAAAATAAGTTTGTTGATTTTCAAATGTGTTCTAACGTAGAGACATATAACTACTAATAAATGAGATCAAATTGTTGCTGTTACTAATTTTAAAATACATGTAGTATGAAAACGTGTAGCCTGTAGGCCTACAACAAGATGTTTTTGTAAAAGACTACAATTCAGCATGATTATTTAGACGAATATATTTTCTGTAGATTTGCTTGTGGTAATTTTGACCAGGTAGTGAGTGGTAAGAATATCAAATTAAAACTTAATAGTCCTTCACTGGACAAAATCACTAGCAACTTGTTTTTTTACCGCTTTCAGTTGCTTAGATTTTATTATAACTGTACTTTTTCAAGTACTAGTTTTTGTACTTTTAATGATTAAGCAGTAGATTTTGACAGCAAAATGGCACCATCTCCACGTGATAGTTCTGCAAACATTCGTAGTTATGCATATCCATAATTTGGTGTATATGTCATATTATAATTGTGTCTTTTGTCCTATTGTTGTAATAGTCTTATTGTAATAGTCTTATTGAGTGTGTGCATCGTATTATATTTGTGTCTTTTGTTTTAGAGTTGTTGTCTTACTCTTGTCTAAAATCATTAGGTTATTATTATTTGTGCTCGAGATTATCTGTTAGTAAATTTATGTGTTATGTAGGTCTTGGTGAGTTCAGTACATTGTAACGGATTTTTTGTTTAGTTACAGACTTTGAGTAATTGTGATGTAGTACCCTCCCTCTGTGTATTCTTTTTGCGATTGCATAACCCTCTTTTTCATTCTGTTGTATATTTATAGCGCATGAGTTCAGTGGGTGATTCTAATACAAGTGCTCAGTCATGCAAGTGGTGTTGATCATTTACTGGAAATCGTAACCACATTGTTTTATCATCAAGTTGCATTGAATTGGATAAAAACAATGATATAGATCAAAACTTTCATTTAACGCAAAAACTAGAACAAAAATCTGCTTCTTTTTCTAACAAAGTATCTGTAGGCAGTGTCTGTAGTGTGTGTGTGTAGACACGGACACAGTCTGTCAGCGTGTTCACACTTGGCAATCTAGTCTCCATGAGCTATGTCGTACTTACTTGACTCATAAAATTTCGGAGTCTCATTCTGAGTAGTAGTATATACCGTACTCATTGCTATGATTGCTCCAGTTAGCTTTATTATTTTATCCATTTTTACTTTTTTTTTGCTTTTTATTTTCTTATTTTGGTAGCAAAGCCGATATTTATCACTGTCAAACATTTAATTGAGTGAACTAATTTTAACTGTTGTAAATTTTTCATTTCAGCACTTCCAATGGTAATGTGAAAATTATTCGTTGTGATCGGACAACTCATACAAGGAGATCAATATGGTAAGCTTCTAGTATAAGCAAAGTGAATTTAAATCTTTTGATATTGTTAGAACATAGCGTTATCATACAATTACAGAACAAAGCCACACTTGTGCAGCACACATGTGTCATGTCTGAAGAGTTTAAATTTTATTCGGTGAACCTATGTATTAATGTAGACCTAACTATATTAAAGTTGTATTTAATGTTTGCTAGAGTCTGGTTAACGCTATTGTACATATTTAAACTTTAGTCAAAGAAAAGCAGCAAGTCATCGGAGTGTGTGAAGGTGATTATTAGGTGTCGTCCTATGAGTGAAACAGAAACTAACGCTGGACATCAACGGTTGGTCTCATTCAGTTAATTTTCTTATTTCCAGTTCTATTCTAACAGGCTATTAAAATGTCTTGTAGGATCCAGAGCTGTGGGATACCTGCATAAATGTCCAACACTCTCACTATACTTGCGATGAGCTACATAAGAATTGTACATTAAAACCACATACTGTTTATCGATTGGTTTATAATGTACATTTTACATCAGCAGCAGCTTGGAGAAGTAGTTGTTTATAACATTGCTGCAGTGGAGAAATTTCTGGAGGTATATTTTTCTAGAGTGGTGGAAATGGACACAAAGCGTGGTATGGTTGGAGTGAAGAATCCAAAGGAGCCACACGCTCCACCAAAAGAGTTCACATTTGACGCTGTCTACGATTGGAAGTGGGTCTACTAACCATCTGTGTCGCTTATTGCTTCAACATTTAATGTCGATACATATGGTGAATAACTTTTCAAATACATTCAGAATAATTTGATGTTTCAATTGTATTTTGCAGTTCAAAGCAGTTGGACTTATATGAAGAGACTTTCCGAGACTTGGTTGACTCAGTTTTAGACGGTTTCAATGGAACTGTGTTTGCTTATGGGCAAACAGGTACTGGGAAAACATTTACGATGCAGGGTATGTCATGGGTATATTTTGCTTGAAATTGTTATTGTAGCTTAATAAGGAAGAAAAATACTCAAGTTGTGTTTTGGTATGTTTCAACATTGAAATATAACAATGTATTTAATATATTTGCATTGCTATTAAAGCTCTGGTAGACCTGAATTACATAATGATTTAGACTCTGCCAAAGAGAGCTAACAAAGGGACAAGCATACTTACTCATATTAGCTTGTGTTTCCCAGGTGTGAAGACAGACCCTGAACTGAGAGGTATGATTCCAAACTCATTTGAGCACATCTTTCAGCACATAAATCGATCAGAGAATCAGCAGTATCTCGTCAGAGCATCTTACCTCGAAATATATCAGGTATTTCTTTCTATCAGGTCATAAATTCTTTATATACTCTCAATGCGAAGGGGTTCTGGATTCTTAAAGATGAACCTGCATCAAAATTTAGTAGATTTTATCAAAGAATGTTGGTCTTTTTCTATTATTTGCGGTTACTTTTGATGTTTGAGGTCTGAACAATCACGAATGAAGGAAAAACACCGATATTTTCTGATAAAATCTACTAAAACTTAGTACAATATAAGTTGATCTTTGTCAGCCTCTGTTAAAGATACTACCATAGTGGGTGCTTCTTACTACTCTTAAGAAATACTACTGTATAGTTACTTCCATAAGATAAGTTTTAAGTTAGATCATGACTGTCAAAATTCATTTTGCATGGTTTTACATGTAATAACAATATTGCTATTGCTTTTTTTTACATACTGTTAGGATGAGACTTCTTTATTACTAATAGCTGATGTTGAGAGATTTGTTTAACCTATGTCACACATTCCTTGTCACGTGATCCTAAATGTTTCTTTTAGGGAGTATCTGCCAACCTTCCTGTTGAATTCAATATTTTTCAAAACTTTCTCTACAGGAAGAAATCAAGGATCTGCTGTCCAAAGACCAGGCTAAACGTCTAGAGCTCAAAGAAAGACCTGACACAGGTGTCTATGTCAAGGACCTCTCTTCGTTTGTGACTAAAAGCAGCAAGGAAATTGAGCATGTTATGAATGTTGGTGATAAGAACAGATCTGTCGGGTAAGAATCATATTCTGGGTAGTCAGTATGTCTCGAAACAATTGTTGTCAAGTACGCATTCTTTTTTATTCCTGCAGTCACAATATTTTCCAGTTGGTTTGTTGTTTTTGCTCATTACTCTTTTACTGCGTTTATTTATGTTAGTTTTGAAATTAGACATGAATATCTTATTTTTAGTGCTGGATAAGTAAAGGCTCCTTAGTGGATGATTATTATAAAAGCAGTTTTTGCAATTGTTTTGCAGTTTTGCAATTTTTTGCTTGCATCAATCTTAGCGTACATCATACATTACCACTGAAATTGGGTTCTACCAGCTCACGTTACTTTGTTTTTTTTTCCATTTGGCTTAAAAGACATAGGGTTGGTAAGATAAGTTGGAGTTATGTTCACCTTTATATAGAGTTTGTCAGTATTTTTTATTATTGCTTGGTGAAATGTCAGACAGTCTTCCAACATCTTAAAGATGTTTTAAGTGAGCTGGGAGGGTGTTTACTTTTACTGTTCATTGTTAACATGTAATAATGTACTTGCAGGCTCTATATATGGTTTTTATGTTTTTTTGCCGAGTCTGATGTTATGTCTAAAGTCTACTAGTTCTAGGCTTGTTTTGAAAATTATAAAATTATTTTTGAATGTTTTTTTTAATTTACGCACTTTTTTATTAATTCTACTTTGCAGAAGTTGGTTTATATGTGCTTGAGCTGCCATTTCTAAAGATCTTTTACACATTCCAGTTGTTATGATCGCGTGTATGAGTAATATCTAATACAAATGACTCTGTTTCAGTGTTATATCACTGTTTTTTATGTTAATCCTTTGGTCTGGTTGTGTATTAGTTGGAAACATGTAGCCTGTGTTATTATATTTTTTTGCTATTATGTCATTTTGTTATATTAGATGCAATCACTTTGCCTAGTAATTCTTTTGAGATTGATACGTCAAAAGCTATGAAGTTTGGGTTTTATGTAAAGTTTTATAACAGAATGTGAGTTTGTTCATACATGTACTGTTGCTTCATTGATTCTTTTATTATCGACTCGATAGGTACTCGTTATACAGACTTCTGATCTAGTTAGATCTATTAATTGGCATCTATGCTATATATATATATATATACATACATGTACATTGATACGCAGAATAATATATATATATATTAATTAGTGTAACAAACAGTTTGATATATATATAGATATATCTACAATCTTATATGTACATGTATATGACTACATGTATATATAATTATAAGTGCTCGTGTATATGGATATAGCTAGATGTATATATAAGTATATATTTTTGATTGTATTTATGATTATATATATATATATACATGTATATATACATTTTTGATTGTATATAGATATTGATTATGCCTGCACCAACCACATACATACATCTACATATAGCTGTGACTTACTTTACTTTTAGGGCAACTAACATGAATCTTCACAGCTCTAGATCTCATGCAATATTTATCATCACTGTAGAGTGCAGTCAGGTAAGACTTCAATGCTTTTAAGTCAATATTGAAACACTTTTAATATTTACCCATTTGTTCTTTTCAACCATTGATTTTTTCATTATTGCTTTTGTGTTTAATAGTATTTAACAACTAAAGTCCGTTTATTACAAATGCATAAGAAAGGACGTTAACCAATGTCTCTGAGACAGAAAGCATAGACATGGATATGTCGCTTTGTTGATACAGTTCACTGTGTTAAATTGAGTAATATTGTTCAGCACAGCTAATCAGAATGTAGCACGTCTTGTTGGTTGAACTCTAACATCTGCTGGTATTATTAGTGATCACTGTTATTGAACCTTTAATAGTATATCTTAACATGTTTTCAACCTTTTTAAGCAAGCTTTATTCCTTACTAGGTCCTTGTAAGGAACATATGCACTTAAATTATTATTTCCATAATTCTGATTTTAATAATTTGAACACCATTTTACTGATTCAATTTGTCATTTGTCACTAAATGTTTAGCTCTTCAAAACTGTGTTATAGTTCATCTATCGTCAAGTCAGTATAACTCATTTCGTCTTTGAACTGTTCTGTTGTTTTTTCGTTAATATACAAGCTGTAAATTTACATTGGCATTAGAAATGCATTCTCTGCAAGTAAAATTTAAGCGTTAAATTTAAGTTGATTATCAACTTAAACATATAATCTGAAGCTTGTAACTTAAGTGTAATATGATGTCATCATGAATACATTGTGTAATGGCCGCTTATTGCCAGTAATATCAGTGATATCATATCAGTGCTTATAGTGTGAATTGAGTCATATTCTTTTTATTCGGAATTACTTTTATCAAAAGTCATGTTCCTAGAATTATAACATAATAGATGTTGCAATCAGAGATGTGTCTTCTGCTTCATAAGCAATTCTCTACGATGAACTAGATAAAGGCAGTATGTAGTATTTATATAGGTTAGGCAAAGTTAGATTAGAAGCAAGAGAGGAGGTGCTTTGGTTGGGAAGAGTATTTCTAATTAAGAACATTTGACCTTAACAGATTACTTTTTAGTGGTTTTGTGAGTTATTTACAATTTGCGATTGTAGATATATGGCATGATAGTTCACTTACGATACTGTTACTGTTAGCGGATGGTCTACTTATTGAGAGTCATGTTAACTCATAGGTCAGCGGTAATACTGAAAGTAATATTATATTTCTTTTATTTCAAGTCTTCAGTTGACCGTTTATATTTTTATTTACACTTTTCATCTATTTTTATGTCAATCATCAGCTGCCATTTCCATCCTTGATGGAGCATAGGCCTATGCTGAAAGAGTACCTTCATAACAATTGTCTTTTGTGTGTGTGTGAACAGCTGTACATCAACTACAGCACTCTGCTGTAAGCCAACTACAACAGTGTATCATAGTTTAATAGGTACAGGCACACAATTTGTAGACTGGAGCTGATGACGAAAATCACATTCGTGTTGGAAAACTCAATTTGGTAGATTTGGCAGGAAGTGAACGACAAGCCAAAACAGGTGCAGAGGTGGGTGGGTTATCATTTTTAAGTTGGTGTTGCTTGTTGAGATAAACGTTGGCTTGGTTTTATTGGTGCTATTTGAAATTGGGACTATTGCTGTAGCGTGTAGCACAACACTTTCGATGTTTTACTGGAACAGAAGCTAAGGCTATTCTAGCTTGAACATAAATCGGTGAAAGGGAATGCATCAGTTGAGATACTAATGCTTTGTAATGGCACAGAGGTTAATGATATTGTCTTGGAATAAACTCTGGAGGTATTTTGTGTCTGTGAAAACTAATGGGATTGTATTGAACCAAGGCTAAAGATATTCTGTCGCTCAAAAACTAATGATCGTGTGATGGCGCAAAGGCTAAAGTAGCTGAACTGGGGGGAAGGTTATATACCATTATGTTCTCAATACAGGGACAGAGGTTAAAGGAAGCAACTAAAATAAACCTCTCACTGTCGGCACTAGGAAATGTAATATCTGCCCTTGTTGATGGAAAGACCACCCATGTGCCCTACAGAGACTCTAAACTAACTCGTCTTTTACAAGACTCCTTGGGTGGCAATGCTAAGACTGTCATGGTGGCCAATGTTGGACCTGCCAGCTATAATTTTGATGAAACGGTCACTACACTTCGGTAAAATAACTTTACCAAAAGTCTTATTTGCATATTCAATCTATTTGCGAGTGTTTAGGTTTATAGAAAAGAAATAAGGTATTTTTTGAAGGTATAATTTTCAAAAACAAGGTTTTATGATTCTCGAGCGCAATATGGAAACAAGTGGAATTGCACATAGAATCACTTCTCAACTAAAAGTTTAAACAGCCTATAGCACTTGTGTAACTAATTACATATGTCTATAGGCTGTCTATAATTCATTACTTTTATTTCACAATAATTATTCTTATTAGTGTGAGGCAAGCATAGCCTTAGCAACAAACTTTATATTATGCTATTTGAGAAAACACATTTTCACTATTTTCCTATCAATGTTTGGTTCATTGCATAGTTCTATCTGTGTTTGCATAAAGAATAATGGTTGTTATATAAATATCTATAATTATATATTTATGTGGGGATTTATGCGGTAAAATGTTGTTTGCTCATTTGGACAGGGAGTGCAAATGTTTACTTTTTACCTGGCAGAGCAAACGTTTAAATTACTAATCTTCAAAATTAAAAAAATGACCGCGTATCAATTTTTACAGGTTCCCAATGTGTCTTTGACTTTTCTTACACTTGGCATATTTCGTTTCAGTGTCTAATTTACTAAGTATATGAGGAAAGCTAATCAAGTGTTGTTCATGCGGGCTGTTTGTGTGGGCAGGTGGGCTAACAGAGCAAAGGCTATAAAGAATAAACCTAAGATAAATGAAGATCCCAAAGATGCGCTGCTTAGAGAGTTTCAGGAAGAGATCGCTCGTCTCAAAGCGCATCTCAATTCCAAGGGGGGAGGTGATGGAAAAAAGAAACGGCGCAAACGAACCAAACGAGGACCGGATGGTAGGCAGTCTTTTGAGATTATTTTATCATAGTGTTATATTTTTCTGTAACAAACACTTTGACACGATCTTATAAAGAGGAAATGTATTAACCGCAGGTGTGAGGAGAGGTTAGGTTTTGCCGAGTTAGGCATTGCTTAGTAACTCACCTGTCACCATCTGTCTGTACAGTTAATCTAGAAATGCTCATGTATTGTGTGTTAGGTAAACGCTATAACGAAGAAGGTAAGGCATGACCATAATGCAGTGCAGTGTATCTACACACGCTTCGCTTTCTTTTCGTTTACGATTCTTTAGTTATTTGGTTACACCAGGGCTTTAGTGTGACAAGAATATTCTCTGTTGTTTAGCGAGTGAATGTTGTTAATGCTGTCATCAATAGCTCAGGTAAGATGCAGCTATACCCTCAGCTGTACCCTCAGGATTGTCTAATCTGTTTCATCTTGCCTTAGCTGCTGTCTTTTTGAGGCTCAGAAAGTTCTATCAGCAAAAAATATTATTTGAGGTTTGGGTAATTTACTGCAAGCATTGATCTCCCCGAGTAATTTTTCTCTCTCAAGCTGTGTAGTGAACAAATGCTAATTTGGCAAATGAAGTAATTTGGCATGCTAGTAGGACTGAGTGATTGGTTATATTTACCATTATATGAATGTTCTTAAACCATGGCTTGACCATTTATTCATCCGTATCATGATTATCCCAGACATAATTAATGATTGTGTCATGTCAATATGTTATTATTTAGCACCACGCTCATTGCTAATGGCTGGCTAATAGTTATTCTGTGTGTTATCTAGGAGAGGTAGTGGAAGTATCAGATGAGGAAGGTGATGAGGAGTCAGCAGAAGACTTTGAAAAGCAGCAGTGGGCCAAATTAGAGGCGGAGAAGGACACCATCATGTCCAATAAAAACATGCTGTCCGAGGTTTGCTAGTTATTTCCTCATTTAGTTCAAGATCATTGTTATGTTGTTTATCATAACCAGACATTATGCAAGTGTTTTAGTCTCTAGCATCGTGAAGGTATTGAAATTTGTTATGGTTATTCTTGATACCTTTTAAAGGAAAAAGAGAGAATTCTAGAGGAAATAAAGCGGAGAGAAGAGACACTGAGATCTGAGCAGGAAGCCAAAGATGCTCTGAGCTCAAAGATTAAAGCTATGGAAGGGAAACTGTTGTCAGGGGGTAACATTGTTGACCACACGAATGAGCAGCAGCGAGCGCTAGACCAGAGGCGTCATGAACTCGCCGAGCAGAAGAGGAAAGAACGAGAAATGATACAGTCATTAGAGAAACAAGAAGAGAAACAAGTTGAAATCAAGGAAACCTTCAACTCCTTGCAACAGGAAGTGGATGTGAAAACCAAAAAGCTAAAGAAGGTAAAATAATGCTGGTTAAAAATAATCTCAAATGAAGTTGACAGACTCTTGACTACGTTCTTGAGTACTGCTAAAGTGTTGAAGAAGTCAAAAACTATTCCGTTCATGTCAACACTCTTTTTTAACTTTATTTAAATAAAATATTGTAGCTGTTCAACAAGTTGCAGCAAGCCAGGCAGGAAATTCAAGAGCTGCAAGAAGAGCATATCAAGGAGCGCCAGGAGCTGGAGCAGACGCAAGAGGAGCTAACCAGAGAGCTCAAGCTAAAGTTAGCTTATTTCCTAATGATTTTATGATTATACATCAGACGGTGTCTCGTTGCATGTGTCATTGACAGCTAAACAGTTGGCATTGAATATGATGAATGGGCGACTTTTACATATTTTACTCTAACAGTCAAAGGATTATAAAATAGTTCTACGGTCTTCTGCATACTTATCTGAGTGGTTCTTTATTCTGATAAGAGGACTTATTTGAGGGGTTCTTTATTCTGATAAGAGGACTTATTTGAGGGGTTCTTTATTCTGATAAGAGGACTTATTTGAGGGGTTCTTTATGCTGATAAGAGGTCAGTCGTGGTCTAGCACAGCTGACCTGCGAGCAACAGATTGAGGTGCGATTCACTAAAAAGGCCACTGGTGGTTACAGGAA
This sequence comes from Watersipora subatra, assembly GCF_963576615.1. Taxonomy (NCBI): domain Eukaryota; kingdom Metazoa; phylum Bryozoa; class Gymnolaemata; order Cheilostomatida; family Watersiporidae; genus Watersipora; species Watersipora subatra. The sequence goes on along the minus strand of NC_088708.1, from coordinate 10,702,590 downwards.
TGGCATCCAACATTAGATTACTCTCTGTAACTTGGCATGTCTTCAGTCATTGACATGCTTTTGCCACTAGACTTAGACATGTCCAGCCAAGATCACAGAGCCATTGATTGAGCCATTGATGGCTTTTTTAAAAACATGCGCAACCTCTGCTTGCACTAAGCTAAGCAGATACGTATATATAATCTTCGAGGGATTGTCATACATTGCTCACATACATGTCGAAAAGTTCTTTTCCTTCCAGTGTTGTCAGTAAATTGTAAGCAAGCAAATATTTGTGTTTAAAATTGTTTGTGCCATTAATTTAAAACACAAATACTTGCACCAAAATACCTTGGCTACACCTCGAGGTATTGTGGTGTAGCCATAAAGTAAACTATTTTGATGCATTTGTTATTATTATGGACCTTTCTTAGAAACAAGCATATTTGTCACTTCTGTCATTTCAATGAAATTTTAAAGACGCCATTTGGTTTGCTAGACTAGGTTACCCAGCTTATGTAATGTACTAGTTATACTCTTTATGCAATATTTTTGTCTGGTTGCTCATCACATGCAGTACATCGCACTAAATTCTCAAAGATCTTCTGTTAAATCATGCATTAGATATATTATGTTGCAATAAATTATGCATTAGATATATTATGTTGCAATAAGTTATGCATTAGATATATTATGTTGCAATAAATTATGCATTAGATATATTATGTTGCAATAAATTATGCATTAGATATATTATGTTGCAATAAATTATGCATTAGATATATTATGTTGCAATAAATGATGCATTAGATATATTATGTTGCAATAAATTATGCATTAGATATATTATGTTGCAATAAGTTATGCATTAGATATATTATGTTGCAATAAATTTTGCATTAGATATATTATGTTGCAATAAATTATGTATCAAGTAAAACCATTGCAATAAACTATCGATTATGTCCTAGGCACTACATTATTTGTTTCACCTGAACAGCTTTATTTTTGTGTTTAGCTGTAATACACTGTTGCAGAAGTCTACCAAAAAGTGCTTGCATAGAGCAAACTTGTGTATGCATTAAGATTTCATTTGCTGAAATAACAAAATGTTAAGTTTTGAGCCGAGCTGAGAACCCTTATCCGATTTGCTCTATTCAGCACTTTGCACTGATCGAGGGTGTAGACACTGTTTGATTAAGCATTATCATTATCAATCTTTATCATTTATCAAGCTTGATAATGAGCTTTCACCCTAAATAATCATTTAAACATGAGGAAATATCTGTGATCCAGGCTCATCGTTGTATCTATGGCATAGCTTAATAAACACCTACTTCTCATTTTAGAATGCTCATCATAGACAACTTCATTCCTCAAGAAGATAAAGTGAAAGTGCAATCGAGAGCTACATATGATGAAGATGAAGACACATGGGCTTTGTCTCCCTTTACAAAGGCTAAGTACGCTACTAGTCATTCGCTTTGACTAGAAATACATTTTTTGCAGTTTCTACTGCTGTGCTGTTTACTAAATGTAGCCTCCTTGTAGAACCAAAAATCATGTGATGTTTCGAAAAAAATATCATGGAAAGTATTTTTCTTCCGCTAGTAACATTACGTCAAGACAGAATGTCTCCGTGTTTATTCTCACCTATAAGTATCTTAAATTTATACAGCACTGACCAAATGATGAAGAGGCCTGTGTCAGCTCTCAATAACCGAAGACCCGTTACGCAGTACGCCAAGATGGCTGCTACTATGGGTGGGAATCCTCGATACAAGGTTAGTCTCGTTCTTTAAACAGGCACTGTGCAGCAGTTAATTAAAGTCATGCAATGTTTGGGGCTCCTTCATTGCGCTCTTCGACTTATACTTGTTTTCATATGTTACACCACCATATTTTACTATGCCTCCTTAGGTGAATGTGATGTGATGCGCTACTGTTCTGGTCGAATGTGAAGTGAGTCCTTATAACATTGCTTTAAAGTTTAAACGAAGCATGCGGTATAAGTAAAGCGTGTCGTTATTGTTTGTGCAGGGAGAAAACATCTTGTCATTAGAACTGGACATGCCTAACAGAACCACCAGAGACTATGAGGGGCCGTCCGTTGCGCCTCGAGTCCAAGCTGCTATCGATGCAGCTTTGCAGGTAAGGCTTCATTTCAATTACTATGTTGCTAAAACTGCAGAACAAGATATTATAAAGTAGATAGATAATTAGGCCATTTTTGATTAATCTTTTTATGACGGGCACCTAACAACTCATCATCATATCATCAACCTATAATTACATCATCACCAATCTATTGTCATACTATATGTCATACCATCAAATGCTACCACTAAATTGTCACAACATCATCGCTGAACCTTCACCATGCCATCCCTAAACTCTCACCACACCATCACTAAACCCTCACCGCACCATCACCAAACTCTCACCACACCATCACTAAATTCTCACCACACCATCACTAAACTCTCACCGCACCATCACCAAACTCTCACCACACCATCACTAAATTCTCACCACACCATCACTAAACTTTCACCACATCATCACTAAACTCTCACCACACCATCACTAAACTCTCACCACACCATCACTAAACTCTCACCACACCATCACTAAACTCTCACCACACCATCACTAAACTCTCACCACACCATCACTAAACTCTCACCACACCAACACTAAACTCTCACCACACCAACACTAAACTCTCATCACACCAACACTAAACTCTCATCACACCATCACTAAACTCTCACCACACCATCACTAAACTCTCACCACACCATCACTAAACTCTCACCACACCATCACCAAACTCTCATCACACCATCACTAAACTCTCACCACACCAACACTAAACTCTCACTACACCATCAATAAACTCTCATCACACCATCACTAAACTCTCACCACACCATCACTAAACTTTCACCACATCATCACTAAACTCTCACTACACCATCACTAAACTCTCACTACACCATCAATAAACTCTCATCACACCATCACTAAACTCTCACCACACCATCACCAAACTTTCACCACATCATCACTAAACTTTCACTACACCATCACTAAACTTTCACCACACCATCACTAAACTCTCACCACACCATCACTAAACTCTCACCACACCAACACTAAACTCTCACCACACCAACACTAAACTCTCATCACACCATCACTAAACTCTCACCACACCATCACTAAACTCTCACCACACCATCACTAAACTCTCACCACACCATCACTAAACTCTCACCACACCATCACCAAACTCTCACCAACACTAAACTCTCACTACACCATCAATAAACTCTCACCACACCATCACTAAATTCCCACCACACCATCACTAAATTCTCCCCACACCATCACTAAACTTTCACCACATCATCACTAAACTCTCACCACACCATCACTAAACTCTCACCACACCATCACCAAACTCTCACCACACCATCACTAAACTCTCACCACACCATCACTAAACTCTCACCACGCCATCACTAAACTCTCACCACACCATCACTAAATTCTCATCACACCAACACTAAACTCTCACCACACCAACACTAAACTCTCACCACACCAACACTAAACTCTCACTACACCATCAATAAACTCTCATCACACCATCACTAAACTCTCACCACACCATCACTAAACTCTCACCACACCATCAATAAACTCTCATCACACCATCACTAAACTCTCACCACACCATCACTAAACTCTCACCACACCATCACTAAACTCTCACCACACCAACACTAAATTCTCATTACACCATCACCAAACTCTCACCACACCAACACTAAACTCTCACCACACCATCACTAAACTTTCACCACATCATCACCAAACTCTCATCACACCATCACCAAACTCTCACCACACCATCAATAAACTCTCATCACGCCATCACTGAACTCTCACCACACCATCACCAAACTCTCACCACACCATCACTAAACTCTCACCACACCAACACTAAATTCTCACCACACCATCACCAAACTCTCACCACACCAACACTAAACTCTCACCACACCATCACTAAACTTTCACCACATCATCACCAAACTCTCATCACACCATCACTAAACTCTCACCACACCATCACTTAATGTAATTGTACCACTTTTAACTTGTCTTCATTGGATACCAGCCATCTCTAGTCTGTCACCATTTAGTCACTAGTGGTATGTAAAGAATAGCCGATGATAACCCGTAGTTCATGTTTTTGGCGTTAGAGGCTTCTATTGGGAGAAGCCGGTCAGGTAACTGAAGACTAAAAGCATGCAACCCAATGCTTCAGTTAAAGCTCCGCATTAGGTTCGACAATATATTATTAGCTAACGAAATATTTTCTCAAACAATGGATTCAATCGTGATTCAGCACACAACAAATGGTTTCGGGCAATATAGAACCGAAATTTTGGCTCTGAAGTGTGTCTCTGAAGTGTTCGGGCTCTTTGGCTCTGAAGTGTGAAGTGTGATAAGCTTCACTTTTATATTATTGACTCGTAGGATGAAGAGGATATAGACATCTATGGCACTCCATCTGTTGTTACGGGAAAAAAGAAGACCAATTCAAACAAAAGGAAAGTAAAGTCTAACAGCGTTCGGTCATCTAGAACAAATGCAGCAGAACTATTTCCTTCAGCTCGAGGCCTTGTGGGCAAATGATCATCATTTTAGTTCAGTTGTTATTTATCACTATTTATTACCGAGTATGTATATTTTACGTAACTGCAGTTGTCTCCTATCTATCCGGCCCTCGTGAAGCGATGTGTCAGGAGATCAACTGCAGTTGTCTACTATCTATCCAGCCCTCGTGAAGAGATGTGTCAGGAGATCAACTGCGGTTGTCTACTATCTATCCAGCCCTCGTGAAGAGATGTGTCAGGAGATCGGTTTGCTCCAACAAATCCGCTTCATTTATTTGAACCTTTGAATCAGGTTTTGCTCAAAGAGGGTTCAGTTCCTCGCTAACATTACTGTCAGTTATAACAGAAAGTCTTACTGCTACCTATTTTATCATTAATCTGTTTGCTTCAACTGTTCATACACAAAGATTGGTTAGGCAATGCTGGCTGCTCCACACGGTTTAGAATAGTTATACCCTGCGCTGACTGGTAAGAACTAGTTATACTATGCGATCCGTCATAGGAACTAGCTATGCGATCAGTCATAGGAGCTAGCTATGCTGTGCTGACTGGTATGAACAAGTTATGCTATGCGATCAGTCGTAAGAACTAGTTATGTCATGCGATCAGTCAGGAACTAGCTATGCGGAGTGGTGTGAACTAGTTATGCCATGCAATGACTAGTATGAACTAGTGATGTCATGCTTTAAAGACAATCAATTGTCCAATCCCTTTTAAAGCTCACAAGCTGAATGTTTTTACAATATCTGCTTTAGACCTAGAAAGTTCTACATTTACTATTTTTGTTGGTCAGAGACCGTTGTGTTTCCATATACTGGTTTCACATAATGGATGACATTATCATGAACATTATATAAATGTTATTTATACTTTGCTTGTTACAACAAATATAAACATTTATGTGTTATTTTCTGCGTTTCCACTTATAAAGTATTTCCGTTGCTCTGTGACTACCACAATTCCATTCCTATTTGTGCAATCTTATTAATTGCTAATGGGAGATGAATTGTAGCGCAACTACACATGAAATCATCAGCTCTGCATTTTCTGGTTTAAATATGTCAAGTATGTTGCTTTCCACATCATCCTACATAATGAGTAAGTTTTTTGTAGTACGTTTCTCTGAGTCATATCAGAATAAGCTGTTGTCACATCATGAGTTTCATCTATCTCATGATCAGTTGTCAAAAGTTGAAGTAGTTGGCTGAGCTTACTCAAATCTGATTGGATTAGGCTGGTTGCTAAGGCGTGCAAGTTCTCATTTGTGATCAGTAGCTGAAGGAGAGAAGATGTGCTGTGGTAAAGGTAAGTTAAATTACTAGCAGCCATAAGATTAAAGCAGTTGTCAGTGTAACTGTAAATCATGACTCGCAACAGATAGTTTTGCATAGTAAATGTTATCAATGGTAATTGCAGGAGTATTGGGGTTAATCGCCTTGTTCTTTACAACAACCTTTGCTAGCACAGATTTAAGCTCGATTCAGGTAAGATATGGGACTGTGACATACAGCACGACTGGAGAAGATTCCTACATCAGCAATGTCACTCTGACCAATGTTGGTACGGTTGATATAGACACAGGCAGCACGGCCGTCTCTATTTATGCTTGCTTTATCAGGTAATGCCAATAATTTATTTCTTGCCTTCTTTGCTTTCTATGACTGTTCATCTCCCATGTAAAAGGCTTGTTTTAACTAGAAATCTACATAAAAGTAACCATGGACAACTGGCAGGTAGATTTTGGCAGTTGGCAGGTAGATTTTAAAAACTGATAAGATGCTTAGACTCTGCTGTATATGTCTTACCCTAATCTTATGTCATGTCAAAGATGTCTAGCGTTTTTCGTAAATACATCTTTGCGCCAACTAGTTGACGCAAGGGAACTGTTCAGTTATATATACAGTCTCTAAGAGAATACATACAGAGCTTCCAATTTCTGTTTCGTATGTACATGTTTATAAGCTGAATGTAAGCGCTATCATTAATAAAAGCATGTGGTTTTTATTGAAGACGACTCTGCAACGTAAAGAGTTTACATTCAAACATTGACCTTGTTATCAGTATTTGATGACAAGATAAAAAATGATAAGCCTCATCAACACCCTAATGTTGCTAATCGTTGACAAATATTCTACTGTATATTATGTCTGCAGGTCACACCCTGATATTCATTGCGATGTTGAGAGGATATAATATGCCACTAAAATAGTTACACGCGCACACAACTGTAAACCGATTTTTGCTTTGAAATTTTCATGTTCTTTAAAATAGCTAAAAACAGAAGCAGAACTATTGCTAGTGTCCAATACCAGCAAACTGCTTCTAGGGGTAATCAATCACGGTGACCTATTCTCCTGATTGCAACGTATTACTTACTTGCAGGCTGGTCATCGGGTCCGATGCTCAGCAAGGTGTACAAATCAACTCATCTCCTGTGATCACCGTAATGCACTTGGATGGATGCTCGCACAGGATTGTTTTCTCAGCACCATTCAGATTGGCAGCCAAAACTAGTTTCTCGTTTAGTATGACCCAAAAGCATTGGTCTGTGGCTTACACAGATGTTATGAAAAATTGGTAAGACATTGTCGCTGCTAACTTGTTTGTCTCATAGAAAACTCGACAATGAGAAGTGTGCAGCCATTTTAGACACATTAAACTTGCCAGGCAGTGCAACTGTTTGGTTGTGCTCATTAGTTTCTGGTTTTTCATTGTTTTTGGACCGGTATCTTACTCATGTCTACATAATTCTACTAACTGCTGTTGCTATACATTGTTCAAGCTCTTGGGGGTATGGGTGAAGTATAACGTTTATTGAGTGCTCTCAGATACTCATTGAGAAGTCTTGACCTCCAAAATACAATCGTGGCTGCTTCAAAACATTTTTGAAGTTACATGTATTAATGAAACAGTAGCTGGCACTATATCTTTTTAAGAAAAACGTGTTAAAGTTGTAAACATGTCAAAAAGGCCTAGTAGTTTATCATTGCTCAGTTGTGAGGTTTGCTGGCTCCAAAACCCTAATGAAGCAAAGCGTGAAGAGGAATTCTTGGAAAATATAAGCGGATAATAATATAATATAGAGATATAAAGATTGATGATTCATCTATGTATGTATTATCTTTATATAATATTCATCTGATTATCTTTTGCCAAGAACTCCTCTTTACGCTTTGCTTCATTACAGTTTTGGCACGAGCAAACCTATGATGGTCTACCGATTCATACATATGTTGACCATCAGGATTATTGAATTATGAGCTGTTCAGACCTCTCTCTTTTGCAATAGATTATTCTTTAGTTGAAAACCAAAAAATTGAGTTTTGGAATAATAATGCTAAGAGGTCTAATACGTAACAATCTACAGTTTACTTTTTATTAATATCATCCATTAAATAAAAATATTCAGTTTTATTTGTTTACTTCTAAGCTTTGAGACAGATCACCAGTGCTGAAATGCAAATGGAAGCTGTCAAAGGTATTATGAGTTACTACAGCATGCGATGTCGGTATAGACATACAACTTACCTATTGACCACTTGTAGGTACATACAGCTTGGAGATGGAGAACATCAACCAATTACTAACACTGCCCGGGATCAGACTGAGTTTGTGGACCCGTATGACACAGAGACTAAGTACCTGGTGAGTTGCTTAGAGATAAGTCAGGGCAACAATTCATGAGGTTTATAATTTATCACTTGCTGTTTGCTAATAGTTATCCATCATTCTCTTTTGTTTGAAGCTAACTTGGTTACGATATTTCAGTACATAGATGTTGTCCAGTTCATCAACTCTTACAGATCAGTCCGCCAGGGCTGATCATCTATTTCTAAGAAAAATTTCAAATTGTTCAAGTAGGGTCTTATGAGTCAAACTAGTCTCTACTAGTGCTCATAGTTTTTAAAGTTTTGACAACAACAGGTAACCTAGAGTCACAGTGTTGGCTGAAAGAATTTTGGGACCACCCTGAATGTCTTTCAGTGACAGAGAAAATTAGATATGTGTCGTTGTCGCTCAAACTAAGCTTGGCAGATGCAGTGATGGATAGCATTTCAAACGAAACGGCTTTCAATAAGAAATTATGACTGACATCTGATCATGTAGGGACCATTTAGTGTGACACGGTTACAAATTCATCTGTTCATATATACAGTCATGTGCACCAGTTGGAGGATGTGGTGCAAGACTTCGCAATATTAAGAAACAGAAGCGATGGTCACTAACACTGGATGATGAAATAATGAAATCAGAATAACTAGAGAATAACAGATTAAGCCATAGTTAAGCTTCTTGTTTGGTAAGAGGTTGAAAACTAGAGAAGCTTTCAATGTTACTTTAGCCTTAATGCCGTAGTAAGCAGCAACAATGTGAAGCAAGATCAAGGAGCTCATGCTAAAATGTATGTTGATTGGCAAAAAATTATATGATTTTCCATGAGTTGTTGATGTATTAGTCTCACAAACATACTTTAGTATTAATTGTGACTGAGTCCAGTTCAGCATGTAGAATTCTTGTTAACTTGCAGGAGTGTACAACTCTAGTGCCCCTGATATTGCAACCGGTAAACCCGCACAAATATATTGGCATAGAGTTGTACAAAGTTTGTCAGCTAACTGCACCTGATTTGTAGTTCATTCCTGGTTCTGTGTTTAATTTCTCTATTCATAAATACTGAATTCTGATTCTGCTCACTAACAAAAATAACAAATGGCTTGCCTTAGGCTTAGAGCATGTAATCTGGAGCAGATTTTTAGGCTTGTTTATTATTTTCATACGTTTATGCTTGTTATCATAATATTCTACATTGCAGCATTTGTGTGGTGTATTTGTGTATTTTCAGCCTATTACTTGAAAATCATATTAATCTTCTAATAGTAGGTCATTAATGTACATTTAAGATGCATTTTAGAAAAAAGCTGCATGGAAAAGTTTTCTTTCAGAAGGCATCGACTGTAGAATTAATCACAAAGATTCAATCATAATACATAAATAGTTATTGCGTCTTAGTGCTAACTTTGTTCGAGACTATTATACGTGACATATACTTGGCCTTGATGAAATTCTTTTACCTTTGTGTCCTTCATTACAAATATTTTATAGAGAACAAGCACAGACCTCGTTATGCCTTTCACTGTTCAAGATCGACACAAGGAGCATGCTAAAGTGAACCTTGCTAGTGACAGTGACGTTAAGTCACGACTTGTTCCCAATTTGTTTGAGTCACTCGTCAACTCTGACACAGTTTATACCGAAGTTGATATAAACCAAGGTGAGACATGCTCAAAAAAACTTTAAAATAGTATGGCACAAGTTTGCCTCTCGATACATTAAATGGAGAAGTGTGCTGTTCTCAAATAAAACTGCTCTCTAATACACTTATGTGAAGAAAGCTGCATCCTTACTTTAATCACACTCATACCAACATGATTTAATGTACTCATAAAGCAATTTCTAAACTTTTTTGCAGTGACTTTTCAAACAGATGTCAGCTTGAAGAGAGGACAATTCAGGTTTACGGTGAGCAATTAAACACGAATATCCTAAATCTACTCTGTGACAATCTTTTGGATTTGATCTCTTGCAATTATCCGTAAGGCTACAATTCTTTGTTTGTCATTTGCAGGTTGAGAATGGCAATGCAGAGGTGATTATCCACATAATGTCAAACTCTACTGAAGACAAAGGTATTGCTCTGTCCACTATTCAGCAGCTTCTACAAAGATTCGATGGAAAGTTGCCAGTTGGTAGTTTTACATCAAAGCCTCCTCGGTTAGTCCAGTAGATTTATCTGAACAGCTTCTTGGTTATTTATCCTCACTGTGATAGGTTTAGTATTTATCCTTGCTATGATAGGTTTAGTATTTATCTTCGCTGTGATAGGTTTAGTATTTATCCTCGCTGCGATAGGTTTAGTATTTATCCTCGCTGCGATAGGTTTAGTATTTATCCTCGCTGCGATAGGTTTAGTATTTATCCTCGCTGCGATAGGTTTAGTATTTATCCTCGCTGCGATAGGTTTAGTATTTATCCTCGCTGCGATAGGTTTAGTATTTATCCTTGTTGTGATAGGTTTAGTATTTATCCTCGCTGTGATAGGTTTAGTATTTTGCGTAAAATGCGTATAAAATTATACGGTAGATCTTCACTTGCTCAGGTAAACAAGTTTACAAGCTATTTATTCAAATCATCCAACCTTCTTAGAAGATTTATTTCTGTACGATCGAGGTCTACTGATAAATAAGTATTATATAGGACATTTTTGGCAGTTTTCAGGAAGACTTCCTCGAACTTTCTTCGCGAAAATTTTAAAAATAGTTTCAAGTTATATTGCGACATAAAAATTGGCAGGTGTTCATAGCCTAAAAATTCTTAAAACAGTATTTTTGAACAGTATTCAATACTTTCTGGTTTCTTAGATTCAACTATAGAGGCTACATGATAGATCTCGCCAGGCAGTTTCACGATAAGGATGTCATTAAGAGGCAACTTGACCTGATGTACCGCTTCAAGCTAAATGTTCTTCACCTGCACATATCTGATGACGAGTCGTGGGCCCTGGAAATCGAGGGTCTTCCAGAACTTACAGACGTAAGTTGCTTCCATGAATATGATTTTAGAATAATAATAATTTATGTTGCTTCTAAGGCTGAAGATTCGCTTACCACGTCTTGGAGATATTTTGTCAAATGCATTTTGTTACTGGATTATCTACTAGTCTTAGGGCTGTTAGATCTCAAGGAATTTTGTAGCAAGAGTAGAAAAGAGCACTACTCTTTTAAAACTAAATTATTAGTTGTAGTTGCCCATAAGTAGTAGCTCTTATCAGTAGATCTCTTTGGTGGATTTTTGTAAGGCTTCATGAGAAATTAACTCTGCTGCATTTCCATTGAACACTCTTTCTTTCAGGTTGGTTCAAAGCAATGCTTTGACATTGACACATGTGCTACCTTTCCTCAATTAGGGAGGCAAGGTACTACAGCTCAGTATCTTTCCAAGGCAGACTATGTTGAGATTGTGCGATATGCGGACTCACTTGGGATTATGGTAGGTCACATAAGCGGTTCAGCGCATAATTAGGGAAAGTTAACATAATAATCAATAACAATGAAATACCGGAAAGACAAGTACTTTTCATATGGGATGTTAGAGGCTCAACCCTTGGTTACCCTAAAAAAACCTAATGGTCTCATGATGTTGGTCGGTAGAATGAAGGCAACTGGCTGTGAAAGGATTGTTCTAAACTGAATAGACAGGAATATCAAATCTCAAGACTACCAACTGACACATTATTGTGGTTTCTCTGATTTTTGCTAATAATGTTTTATGCAGATACTAATATAGTGCACAGCTTTGTTCTGCTAAAACAATCAAATTTCCAATTTTCTTATATATACATGTATGTCTCGTGTGAGGGAACACTGACATTTCTGTCTAAAAAGTTTAATTGGCCAGTAAATGTGACCATGTTGAATAGGAATAACTACACCATCTGTCCAAATCAGCTTGCTTCTATTATGTACTGATCATTACTAAATTTCAGTTTTTATAAAGACAATAACTAGCCTTCGTGTGGCTCAACATTGAGATGATCGGGTGACAGTTATGAATAACTTAGTAAAAATTTATTTATTTAGTAATTTTAGTAATTTCGGTCTTACTCATGAGTAAACATACAGAAACACTATTGTACCTGATATATAAGGCAAGTCGATAGCATTAAACTATAGTGTTTAAAAATTCGTAGCAAATATGAATCTAGGAGGAAACAACTGTGCATGTAATCTATTGGCATAAAAAGAGGCCGGCAGACTATTGCTGAGCTCCATTTAATTTACACATACCCTCAACTACGTCTGAATACTACATACAACTACACTCGACATAGCTTCAACTGTTATTTTGTGGTACAGATTCTACCAGAAATTGAGTCGCCAGGACACGCGACAGCCGCTGTCAATGCGATGAGGGTTCGACGCAGCAGCCAACCTTCCGGTGAGATGTCTCCTATCACGATATGTCCTAGCACATAAATGTCCTTCATACTAATACTTAGTACTTCGATTTTTTTATAGCTCAAAGTACCTTGACATTTATATTATTAGTAAATAGTATAATTGTTATTATAAGGCTTGTAAGTGCTTGAAAATTTTTCAATTGATGGCAGATGGTAGGTTAGTAATGGTATGGCAACAGATTATAATGATATGCATAGCGATGGTTTAGTGATAGTATAGTAACAGTTTAGTAATTGTATGGTAGGTTTAGTGATTGTATGGTAACAGTTTAGTAACTGTATGGTAAGTTTAGGCGTTGTATGATAGGTTTAGTGATTGTATGATAACAGTTTAGCAATGCCATAGTAACAGTTTGATAATAGTATGGTGATGATTTAGTGGTAGATTAGCGATGATATGGTTGCAACTAGTGATGGTATCATGATATGTTAGTGATTGCTTGGTGAGAGTTTAGTGATGTACAATAAAAGTTCAGTCATGGTGTAGTTATATGTTAGTGTTGATATAAAAATAGTAACAGGTATTGATAAGTTGGTGAAGATATGATGACAGTTAAGTTATGGCAACAAAACAGCCAATAAACTGGTGGTATGAGATTTGCTTGGTAACGCCTCTAGGATTTAAATCTACTAGGGTAAAAAAACTCACAATTTAATTACAGCAGTATAAAAGTCTAACAGCAAAACTTCTCTTGCTGTTATGTAATCTATTTAGCAATAGTAATTGTAAAAATACCTGTTGTGTTTAGTATTGGTTTAAGTAGCAACTATATTGTCATAACAAATCAATCAAACTGCAATGCTGAACTAACAAATTGTAAAACGTTGTCATGTTTTATAAGGTCTAAGCATTCTATATTTTAGTGGACTACAGTCTAGATGATCCTGAAGATTTATCCGAGTACCTGAGTGTCCAGTATTTTACGAAGGGCGCGATGAACCCGTGTATCCCAACATTTTATAATTTTACGGAAAAAGTGATTACAACATTGCAGTCTTACCACGCCGAAGCTGGCCAGAATTTAACCATAGTGCATCTTGGTGGAGATGAAGTTGCCTCGGGGGCGTGGATAGGTTCGCCAGCCTGCCAAAGGCTCACATCAAACAATGGTGAGATTATAAAACAAATTGTTTGCGATACCTACATAAAATTTCACTAGTTTAAAATTTAAAAATTAGGTAAATTTTTAATAAGCTTGAAAAATAAATAATGAAAAGCTCAAGCTGTAAGGATTGCTAATGCCATTTTATACGAGTTACTCTCTGATCATCTGTAATAGGAGTTGTCTCATCTATCTTTCAAACAATCTTGTCATCAAATCCAAATTTACCACTCATCATATAAATTCCACAGTATACAGAGTAAGTGTTGTTCATAATGTTGATGGCAATAGCATGCTAGAATTCATATTTCTCTGAAGTTGTTATAATATTATTAATATAACTTTATAGTTTGTTCTAATATTATTGATGTGAACATTATTTACAACCCGTTACTCTAAACTGCTAGGTCAGGGAATAGGGAATCTGAACTAGTTTTCTCGATGTCATCCTGTTTAATCTGTGCAATCCCATCTGTTGCAGCTGGTTGACCTTCTTCACAAGAGGCCAGCTTTGTTTTGCGCATTTATTAATTGCATCATTTAATAAAGGTTTAATCTGTCATAGAATCAAGGTTTGAGCTTGTAAATATTCCCTCACTTTTCTTTATCACCTGCCTTTTATTGTCTGTTTAACAGAGTCTCTCTACAGCGATGTAAAGATACACATGATGAGCGAACTTGGTCAACTAGCCGAAAGACTAAATGTTGACTTGGCATTTTGGGAAGACGGACTGATAAATAAAAGCTCATCACGGCCATTTGTAAAAGATGAACTATTTCCTAGCACAGTAGAAGTCTATAGTTTTACATGGCAGACTGTTTGGGAGTGGTGGGGAGGAGATAGAGCCTTTATCATGGCTAATGGTGGTTACAAGGTTACCTTATATGATCTATAATTATCTATCTAACCTGATTGGTTTTAGTGAGATTCGTTTGCACGCCGTTAAGTAACAATCTAGTTCATTGCAGCATCTATATGTTTATGACATGGCATGTTATACAGGTTGTGCTCACTCCAGCTACCCATTATTACCTGGATCATTCACAAGAGCCACATCCCAATGAGCGAGGTTACTACTGGGCGACGAGATACAGCAATCTTAGAAAAGCTTTTTCATTCAGACCAATAAATTACTATGCCAACATAGACGGAACCAAGTATGTATACAAAAGGACTTTAGCGCAATATAATTCAGATCCTTGTCGCTCAGCATAAAACAGAAAAATGGCTATGTTGAAACATGATATAAAGGTGGCAGGTTTTATATATTAGCCGGTGAGTCATGATCATCTGTGAATTAAACATTGGATCGTCATCTTCTGTTAGCTTCTCGGTAAGATTCACATTCTTTATCTAGGGTACTTGGAGAGCCAATAGATGAAAAAGGTTGGTGCAACCCCTCTTGGAAGTGCCCAGAATTGACTGTCCCTGAGAACATTGTCGGTATAGAAGCACCCTTGTTTGGTGAGACGATACAATCGCAAGAGCATATAGACAACAACGCCTGGCCAAGGCTGATGGCTGTGGCTGAGCGCGCTTGGTGCGAGGCTGACTGGGAGGAGTTAGATGGGGCCAACCCAAAAGGCCTCCAGACAGACTTTGATTCGTGAGTTTTTGGATATCTAAACATTTTTTCCATATACTTATTATTTCATGTTCTGCTTATTTATTTTGGGTCTCCGCGACTAGTATTCACTTTTCTCTTACAATTTTTGTAAACACCTCTTTATTTTCTCATCTCGTATCTCCGTGTCAGTCTTTTTCCTTCTAGTATGAACTTCGTTCATTTCTTTTCCTACTTTTCTTAACATTTTTCTTTTTCTAGGTGCTCCATAGCTTTCACTCTTCATCGTATTGTTTTCTTCTCACTTTTTTCTAAATTTTTTTCTCTCAGTTTTTTCTCTTACCCTGTCTTTATTGCTCCTATCAGTCATATTTCAACATATTCTTGTCAATATGTTGAAATATGAATGATAGGATTCACTTATCAATAATACACATTACTGTTTGATGTCTGAGGCACTCTAGCTATCTTTGTAGGTTTCGTCAGTCTATCGAGCGGTATGAACTTCCTGAGATTGAGCGGGATCATGGAGTCTTATATCATATCTCTCCTCCTGGAGCAACTATGTATGTGAGCCTAGCAATTTTAAACTTGCCTTATGACAGTACAGCTATTGATATATATGTTTGAGTTTATCATAAATGTTTAAATGTTTCTAAAATTTAAGTTTCTGAAGGATTCTTTACGACAAACAGTTTTACTCACAATATTCTAGTGTACGTATTCACCCTCATACGATTTTGATCCGTTTCAGGGTTGGCATCATATGGTGAAAAAATCATATATCAGGGTAATCGTATCCTGAGGGTACACCGTATTGTTTATTGACCTGCAGCTTGTCAGTTAAAATTTATTCAATTTACAGCTAGTAGGACACTTGTAAAAGGGTGACTTATCACCGCTTAAAGTTATCTCTGCTCAATCAACTTTCCAAATGCTTCGAATCTCATATACCTTCTTATAAGACTTTTCTTCCATAAGCTCACAATCTATCATAACCATTGCATTACAAAACAGCATTGCTAATTTTTGTAATATTTTCATTGGAATATATCTTCTGTGACAGAACCTCTAACAAAAAAAATGTCACAAAGCTAAATCTCAACGTCGAGTTTGAGGGGCAAAGAGTCTGGTGGAGAAAGTCTGGTCAAGATTGGCAAGAAGCAACCGATTTCAAAATCTCAGCCTCACCCGAGGAAATGATTGATCTTCGAACTAGGTATGGACCTCTGTTGCTGGGCTATCAGTTGCACATGTACTCTTATATGCTTGTAATATGCTTAGAAATCACATGGATAAAATATACCTGCAACTCTACTGCAATGTACGTCACGTCATACAAGCAAAAGCTTACACCTATAGATCACTTAACGCATATACAATATGCATGTATAATACGCAGCATGTCTGTTAGGAAATGCAGATTTAGCCATATAGGCTACTGATGACGTGTAATTCTGGTTGCTTGCTGTGTGACCAACTTGTTTGATGTCAGTGTACCTTTCACACACAGTGGCAAGGATTGAATTAAGGTAATCAACCTTAAACGCACTTGCACCATTCCACATGAGTGATAATTAAGGTTTGATTTTTGCAGCAACGCAGCAGGAAACAGATACAGCTATGAAGTGTCCTATGTTATACCTTCATCTTCAACTCCTCTAATTGTACCTTCATCTTCAACTCCTCTAATTGCCACACTCACTTCCACTACATCAGCACTTTTGGTGCTTCTACATTTGATCGTATAGCCATGGAAACCCTTGCTCAGCATGCTTTATCTTATATGCTTACATTACAATAATTACGTTCAATTCAGCATGATATCAGTAATATTTTAGCTAAAATAGTATAATAATTTAAGTGGAAATTTTAATAAGCTTGAATATGCTAAAATAATGTCGTAATTTAAGTGGAAATTTTAATAAGCTTGAATATGCTAAAATAAATACCATTATGTATGTTAACATTGTTGTTCAACTGCATGAGCACTCATTTGTTCATTGTTAGGTATTTATTTCATGGCATTCATAATTGGTAGATCTTGATAAACTGCCATAAAATTGACAAACTAGTGACTAAGGTAAAAACATGCTGTAAAAAATCTTGCAGTAAGAATGATTAGTATACAATGAAATCCTAACTAGCAATACCTACACTTTGCACAAGATATTACAACAAATTAGCTAAGCCTTGTGTCAATACGCTTTACAGAGAGTCAAATCCAGAAGATAGGTGACAAAAGTCTCAGTGAAATCTGAATGCTGTGCTGGTCCGTCATCTTATTGTTGCTTACATTCTTGTTTTCCTTGTGCCTACAAAAAGCATTGAGCGGGCTTAACGGAGTGAGAACAACCGTTCTTCCACAGCACATTCGTAGAGATAGGCAATGCCAGTAGAGCCACAACAACACGGAAGATGGAGCACAAAAAGAACGGAGACTCTCATGCGACAATATGAAAAAAATTATAGCAGAAAATATCACCAATCACATGTGATTAACGTGAACCATCATTTTTGTTAGTTGCGAAACATCGTTATACAACATGGTAGTGATACAGAGGCAAAACATATATCATGCACACAATGCAATCCATGACATTGCGATAGCAGACAAAGCGATGCCTCTTTACATACCACTGATTATTAGAATACTGTCACTGAAACACGGATACACTGTTATTCATAAACTTGCATAAAATAAAAAATCTGATATGAAGACAATGAGAAGACTGTCAAGCGCAAGGTTTCGTCAACTTAACAAACATAACAAAGTTGTTTCTTGGGATAAATGGGTGAATTTTAAGCTAATAGGGCGCTCTGATCAAAGATAACTCTGGAATAAAATACTTAAAGTGCCTCATAGAGGCGCTACTTCACTACCACCCATGAGACAACAACCCCTACAAACAACGATGTACTAAAAGCAAACAAATATACAATAATGCTGTCATCACTATGAATCATCGCAAAGTTTACATTTCACTAGATGGTTCGAGTTAGATATCAATGACAATGCAGACATGGTTTACACATATCTATCTTAAGCCGAGGGTTTACTTTGTGCTCTTTAATTTGTCAAGACACTCTGATTACAACGATTGGTTTCACTTAACAATTTTGATCATGTTTCAAAATTCCATCGTAACATCTTTCATGAATTTTTCGGTTAGCTAATGCCAGCTCACAATCATGTGCAACTATAGCAAGACTAAGGCTTGTAGCAACCTAGAAACCTTTGAACTGGTTACAGCCTATACGTCCTGTCATCTACGCTTTGACACTGATGTATGACAGTCTATTCCTACTGCTTCCTTGTCAAGGAGTACCGCAAAAAAAACCAACTGTCTGATGAATTGGTGTAAAGATGTCTCTATTCCATTACAACTTTTATTTGTGAGATGTTATGTACCGCGCTAATATATTTTATCTATTACATACAAAAGATTCAATATAACACATATTGAGCGGAGAATGCGTATTCTAGAAAGGCGTATGTTGATTCAATAAAATTATCTACCCAATTAACCAGTATACGTATAGCCTGTGTATATGTTTTGTAGGCAAAATGTGGATTGTTGGATGGCATCAACATGCATACATAACGCGAATAATACTCATCCAATGGTATTACATTTGCATTCACTATTTACCGAGTTTTCTCCAGAATCATGCACTGGCTAAGCTAGGAGAACATGGCTTAAACAATAGCCAATCACTTGCATGGCATATTAAGATTAAAAACGCAGTCTCTGCTTCGTTACACTACTACCGTGCAAGCATTTTATATTAAAACAAAAAAGCAACGTATTTGAACAAAATATTATTTTTGAAAACAGTGATATATTATGTTTGTGAATGTCTTCTCGTTAGGATTTTAGTGAATCTATCTTCTTACATTTACTGCAGCTGGATCAAAATCTTCATCATCGTCATCTTCGTCATCATCATCTTCATCATCATCCCCATACTCCTGAACACAAACAGGTTCAATTCAATGGCATTATCATTTGAGCAATAGGACTCTGACATGCAAGAAACCTGATAATACCACAGAGTACAACCAAACCCCGACATAAGTTTCCAACAGATGATGTAAACATGTGCAGATGTTTTACTCCTAACGAATTTCCAAAAGATGACGTTGTTTTTTGAAACTGCGTAGTTTTACATGTTGCAGTGAAGCGGCTAAGAAAACTTTAAAACAAAAACTTAAAAAGCAAAAGGCAACAAAAACTACAAGCTACATTAGTTACCTGGTCAAGGTCGAATAAGTTACACTGAATATGTCTATCAACCTTTTTTACTTGCAGACCTAGACCGATGCATCACCGAACTTGCACTCCCATTCGCTCATTTCTAAGGCAAAGTAACAATAAGAAACTTATTTTTTACATTTACTTTTTGATGTATTTTTATATAATATCTATGTTTTAAGGTGCGTGTGATTACCTGTAGTATTTATTGCAAAGCTTTTATAGGTTTTGGGCTCTGGAACAAATTAAAAAGATCACCATGTATTCATATAGTAATATTTAACACACAAAGCAAGTCTCAAAACAAATTAATTTTGTATGTAATGAGAAGTTTGATTGTCTATATATGTAAGCACAGGGAGCTAGCCTAAGCATACTGATTAGAGGCATAATCGATGTATAGCAGAGATATTTGCTGTAGCTAAACAAACTGGCGCCACTAAACGATGTGTCACATTGACAAATAGTACCAATGGGAAGTGACATCAGTTGTATGCAGACGATGATGCCCTTGCTGGATTTTTTTATTGTTGTTGAAGCATTATCAGCGAATTAATTATCTGTTATGGATAATGAACTAGTTGCGATAGCCGTAACATTTGTGCAGCTATTGCTATTTGCGCTGCAGTACTTTGAACACAAAAAGTATAATCCAGATTAAAAATAAAAATCAATTGAGCACAAAAAGCTCGGCTTCACAAAATTTATGAACTATAGAAAAACTTCAGGTTTCAATAGATTTAATTAGCTAAAGAAATATTTAGATGGTTTTGAGGACAGCTTCAATTGGCACCAGTGGTCTTCACTTATCTGTTACAAATGAGAATATATTTGTCCATATAGCAATGGTTGTTTGTGTAAAGCCAGGCTGCCACCGTTTTAAAGTGAATCTTGAAGAAAAATTAGCTCACGCTAGAAATCAATAAAATAGAATTGATTGTTTGCTGCAAACGAACCCTTTTGGTCAATCGCAGATGTGTCAGTTTATCATCTATGAACGTAGACAAATATGCTTGTTTAGACATAATCTATCAACATCGTAAGAAAATGTTGGTTATGCAAACAACACATTTTGTCAGACTGTAGCCAACCCTCAATAAAGACAGAAAAACGGACACATGTGCTTAGAAAATACAGGATGTTATTTACTATTTGCACATACCTCGCAAGCCTCTCCGGTGAAGAACAGCACCGCTCTTGGTACGACTCTCTCACGGATATAGTGACCAATCTCATAGTCAGCTTGAAGCAATGCCTCTGTTTCCTCATCTATTTCCTCTGATTCTACTTCTGCTGCTGTGAAAGAGTAATGCAGCAGTGCTCATGTTATAGCTAGAGGCCAAACATGAATATAGCAAACACTGATATTATCATTTATGATGTGTTGGTCCTGAGTGATTAAAGACAGGTCTAAGATAGCCTAATGCGTAGTCTATAAAATTCTTGATGTAAGTGAGATGTCTGAGAAAGTAATTTTCACAAGGCAAACAAAGTTGATGTGTACCTTCGGGCGGAGTGAAAAAGTTGAAGAAGGAGTCCTGATGCTCCTGCTTTGTGACAGTGCGAGTCGTACCAGACTTCTGATGCTTCTGCTTCTTCTTCACAGTCCGGACAGATACATTCTTGCCCTTGTTCCAGTTGATTACACATCTGCATGAGACAACAGCAATGGGATTACACATCTGCACGAGACAACAGCGATGGGATTACACATCTGCACGATACAACAGTGATGAGATTAAACATCTGCATGATACAACAGCAATGAGATTACACATATGCACGAGACAACAGCGATGGGATTACACATCTGCACGAGACAACAGCGATGGGATAACACATCTGCACGAGACAACAGCGATGGGATTACACATATGCACGAGACAACAGCGATGGGATTACACATCTGCACGAGACAACAGCGATGGGATTACACATCTGCACGAGACAACAGCGATGGGATTACACATCTGCACGAGACAACAGCGATGGGATTACACATCTGCACGAGACAACAGCGATGGGATAACACATCTGCACGAGATAACAGCGATGGGATTACACATCTGCACGAGACAACAGCGATGGGATTACACATCTGCACGAGACAACAGCGATGGGATAACACATCTGCATGAAACAGCAATGGGATTACACATCTGCACGAGACACCAGCGATGAGATTACACATCTGAGACAACAGAGATGGGCCGTTCATTTAAAATATCCGGACAGCAGTTTGTGATACATCTCAGATTGAGGAGATACACAATCAAAGTATAAGACTATTAATAAATTCCGAGAGTTAAAGATCAGCCTTGATGAATGATTCAGCTGTTCTAGGCAGCCATGTGAAGAAGCCGCAGTCAATTTCAGCAAGCTTGTTACACAAACAGAAACAATCCTTAATGTGAATGTAAGATGAAAGAACTGCTTAGCATGATGCAGCGGAGAACTCAGCAGGCCCAGACACAGTAAACACTAATGCAGTAGATATGGCTCAGGAGTTAATCTAGAGCATTAGGGCAGCTGCTAGTGAAGGCCTTCAGCTCCATCGCTACCAGAACTATGTTAATGCAATGATACAAATATTGGAACTGCCAACTGTAGAGCTGTAGAGTGTTTGTTAACTATCGAATTAATCCATTGAAACAGTATATTTAGATCTGAGTTGCTATTGACTAGCTTTGATGAGGACAACTTGTCAACAGATTGACAAACAAACCAATACTTGATACTTTGACAGCTCAATGTCAAGCATAAGATAACAATCGCTGATTGAACTAACAAATCAAATCACACCTCCACATTTTAAGGACTGTGTCAAGTTGTTTCAGAAATGAATGTCATGCAATATACACGTATTTACATGCAGACTTTAAACAAACAAACATAACTAAAAACTTAATCTACCAAAAGAATTAGGTGTTAATATGTGTGAGGACTCACCCTTGACAGGCAATGATCTCAGGCCCTTCGAATGAAAATGGATCATCTTCATCTGGTTCTGACCGCATCTCATAGCTCTTGGTTAGGACTTTATCAGAAAAATACTCATTGGCCGAAAAGTGGAACTCCAAGGTGAAGCCCTACAGATCAAATAGGCAATTATAGTGGAAGAGCTTACCATGTACCAAAGTTTGTGAGTGATACCAAATAACAAATGTATTTAATGCAATTGTTGTGAAACACATTTCTCAATCATTGATCAGTGTTTCCACATTTTAGTGTTTCCGTGTAATACATTTTAGTGTTTCCGGGTAATACATTTTAGTGTTTCCGTGTAATACATTTTAGTGTTTCCGTGTAATACATTTTGGTGTTTCCGGGTAATACATTTTAGTGTTTCCGTGTAATACATTTTAGTGTTTCCGTGTAATACATTTTAGTGTTAGTTTAGTGGCACTTCTAGCAGGTGATAGCTGCAAGTACAGAGACTAAACTAGAATCGAGTCAGCTGATGTTTGCATAACCAACCAACGAAGGGTAAGTATAATCACGTAAGTAATAATGTAGCTGTAATAATGTAATAATAGTGACAGTTGTTGAACTCAACTATCTTCAGTCAACAAGGGTTTAATCAGGACTAACTAGGACCGAACCAGTTATAGCTGCAACTATTATAGATAATAGCAGTATTATAAAAAGTGCTAATCAGAAATAGTTATAGAAATCGCTTCTTATACATCTATTCTAAAACTGGCTGTGCTACCCGGCGTTGCCCGAGTAATAAAAACGTCTTCGGTCAGACAATTGATTTGTATTTAACATATAACAACATTTGCCAGTCTAACTTTCAAACGACATATCATGAGGAAAGTGTTTTGTGTAATTGAAATAAATTGAAAGAGAAAATAAAAACAACCGTAAAGGTTTTCAAACTTTGTCAAACAACTTTTAAATTTCACATCAAGAGGAAAAGGTCGCGCAGGTCAAATAATTCGAAGAAAATAAAACGACCATAAAAAGGTTTAGATGTAAATGTGAAATAATTAACAAGTAATGGCTACATCTAATCGGTTTTGCTACGATTACAATAAAATATGATTCGGTAATGATACAATTAATACGAACTGAGAAAACAAAATAAAAATCCTGAATATGTTTAATTAATTATAACAATTCTTGCATAGAAGTGTGTGGGTATAAAAAAGGTTACTGTTCCATCAGAAGCTATCCATCAAAACTTTGAATATGACGACACAAAAACGATATAAATGTCCACGTGAGAAGAATTAGCATTGACCCCAGATATAGTAATTGAACCTTACGAAAAATATTGCTTAACAGGGGCATCGTAACGCGTGGCCGCAGCGGTAAAATAATCAGCAAGCGCTATAGCTATATCTATAGCCGGAATGACCGACATACTTTGAGAAATATATATATAGATGGATTCAGGCAGTTAAAATACAAGTACAGTCAAACATGGATAACTCGAACTTCAAGGGACCGAGCAAAAGTGTTCGAATTATCAGAGCATTCAAGTTATCAGAGCACTGTCACAAGTCCATATATTTACTTATTTATTAGTAGATACATGTACATATACAAACTATAATATAAATCAAAAGCACAAATGGCTTGTTTCAAATTAAATGCTTCTAATGTAAAGTTTAAAACGTTTTCATGAAAAAGTATAGAGATTTTTCTATCACTTGAGATTGGTTTGTTGTTTGAGGTGATGTTATTGCCAGGACGTTTTTCAGATCGACATTGGCAAAACTTGATCGTTGTTGAAATGCTCAAAAGAAAAGACATTTTTTTCTTTTGGGGTTTTACCCACGATCAATTTTGCCGTTTTTTCTTGAAGTTTATGCAGATTACCTTACTTTACCTGGGATTCGTTAAGAGCAACACTCCGAGGCAGTTCAATTAGAAGTTTTACGAGGTTTTACGGTACATTCTATATCACTCACGCTTTTTTAATAGATACTTATTGAATGTACACACGTATTCTGTGTTTAGGTCAAACGATGAATAGTTTTTTGTAGCTCAGACAACGTATACGTTTAATTACAACATTTTTAAGACGTTTTAAACATTCAACATTCCGACGTTGATTCAACACGGAATCAACGTCGGAAAACTATTCATCACGGGCTAGCCGAGTCACGCGCTCAAGGATTTTCGCCACGCACATACAAAACAACATGCGATTTTTGTTTTGTATGTGCGTGGCGAAAATTCTTGCGCGCGTGACCCGGCTAGCCCGTGCTATTCATCGTATCGCAGTATAAATCAAATTTCACCAAACTTTTAGAAAAGTCGTTGACAAAAATATTTTGCCGATGGTGGTAATAACGACGCTTATGAATTACAAAAAGATGAAGTTTACCTCTATGACTTTGAATAAAGTGATTTTCTAAAGCGAAAACAACCGTTTCGGTAGCTGTTGGGCAAAAAAACAGTTCGAATTAACAGTGTTGAGTTCGAGTTATCTATAGCAATTTATCATTAGGTGGGAACGGACCAAAGGAAATGTTCGAATTAACCATGTGTTCGAGCTATCCGTGGACGAGTTATCCATGTTTGACTGTACAAGTAATAAGAGCAATACCAAATATCTTATTGTTATGAAGAAACTAGTAAGGAAACATTTCTTATAAAAATTGTTTGCTCAGCGCGTTTCCATAAATGATTGACTAAAATAAGTTATAGTTACAGCTGGTCATGAACAAGCAATAAAATTTAAGTACCTTGTTTTTGGAATAAATAATAATACAGTCATACTTCGACTTACGAGCTTAATGCGTTCCGAGACTGAGCTCGTATGTTAATTTACTCGCATGTTGGTGCAATTTATTTATATATAGAACCATTAAATATATTGATTGGTTTCCATACTCTAAAAAATGCAAATAAAACACTCAAAACAAGATATTGTAACAGAAAGAACATGTTGGTTATTGCCCTAATTTACCAAATGCTTTCAAAAAGCAACAATTAAAAAATGATGCAAGGAAATGTGATTAATTAAAATGTAAAATTAAATACATACAATAGCAGCTAACGCTAGCATTTGCCAGAGAGGGAGATATAAGTTATCCTTCATTAAAACAGTTGACTTTGATAAATTTGGATTTTATCAATGTCTTAAAAGACAAACGTAGAAGCAAACCTGAAAGCAAACTTTCATTTTTAACTTAACGTAATTAAAAAAATTTTCAGCGTTCGTAGTTTGAAGTTTCTCACTGGTTAGCTAATGTTTCCTTTGTTTCACTTTCACGACTAGCCGGCCGTTTTAAGATAATCCTATCTAAAGACGTTTGCCTTTGTCGCCCTTTCAACATGTTGCGATTAGGACGAACGCAGGTGTCGTCACAAAAGGTTAATGCACGACCACTAACTAGCCAACTTGTCCGAATGTCTATTTTTATAGTTTGCTAGATAGCACCGGCCTTTTCATATAGCATCGTTTCAGTTACGCTGTCACCGGCCAATTGTTTATCTTTTATCCAATGCCTGAGCAGTCTCTCCATCAGCTGTCGAGAAGATCGCTGCGCCGTTTAGAAACTATGGCCAGTCCTTTTGCGAACTAAATGCCCTGAATATAATTCTTCGGTTTGATAATTGTGGATGTATTTCTGTCATATTGCTGAGCTAGCTCAATCACGCATACATATTTTGCATATTTTTCAATAATTTTCTGTTTAATATCAACTGTTATCATTCGCTTTTTCTTTGCATTATCTTTCATTTTACGGGCAAACTTTCGGTCAACGCAGAGTACTTTTAATTCACATAATTCTGCACTGAAAATCGCACACAAAAAAAAGCACGGTACAAATGTATAACCTGAGCAGTTGAAAAATACAGAGTGATGCTGTTCTCATAAAACACCTCCGGCATACTTGGCAACTTGACTCACGTGCTCGTATCTCAAACATGGCTCGTATGTTAGTGCTAAAACTCGCTTAAAAGCTGGCTCGTATCTCAAGTTTCTTGTACGTTGGAGCACTCGTAAGTTGAAGTATTACTGTAGAAGGAATTTTATAAGATTTGTAGTAGTTTTCAAGGCACGGAACTCGCATATTTCCGCGGAAAGCCGCTTACAATTTTAAAAGGCTCTAGATTATTAGGTCAGTACTACTTGAGTGAGAAAGTGAAAATACATGACAACTCTTTCAGCTGAGGTGTCCTTAGCCGTAACAACACTAATATTTAATAATGCACCTCATATTGATTTAGATCTGGGAAAGCCATTTACTGAGTAAAGCTCTTCTACATAAATATTTATTGTTATTGATGACTAAAGGGACCTTATAACAGACGATACTTGAACAGACAGGCAATATTGACCCGACTGAAAACTGAGCGAGACAACTCACCAGCAATTACTGAAGGCACTGCTAATGCGAACATAGTACCTTCGCACACGTGTTGACATCTGACACTAAAATAAAGAGATGATGAGAAAACTAATTATAGCCTACCATAGGCTCGGCCGAGAAGTCAACCTTTACATTGGTAAGGTGCTCCAATATCGGTTCATCGTGATCCTGAATCATGCTTGCTAATAACTCCACATTTTTAAATGCCATGAGCCAGAACCCCTGCACTCCCTTAACGTCTGCAACGAGTAAAGGCAGTTCTTCCAGATAAGACTCACAGAATGCAGATGTGAAGCGCAGTTAGATCATTTGTACGATCATTTGTACGAATGTAAACAACATAAGCAGAGGGAATTGTATCTACCACAGAGTTTGATTCAGTTAGAACTACTGGCTCACCATGGGAGTCAAATGACGCAAAAGTGGATGCAAGACTGCAACAAAGACAACCTCAATACCAACTAAACTCATTATATTTTACACTAAATGATTAGCAGCAGCAGTTGCAAAACATCTTAGCAATTCCTGTTCCCAACCTAGATGTCTCAAGCTAACGGAAGTTTGTAACTTTCTTCAGTGACGATAGCAGTTGCTGCACTGGTATCACGTTTTACGTAGGTGAGAGCTGTTAGCATGGCGAGCAGACGATGAGTTCTCACGAAGAGTACCAGCTGTGAGCGAATGTAGCTTGTAACAATGTATTGTAAGTAAGGTGAGCTGAACAGCTGTACCAAATCAATAACCAAAATTCATTTCATGGAGACCATTCACCTTAGTAACAAGCACCTGTCACCAGCGCACTGCACTCGTGCCACATTCCTCCACAAGTTAATTGTCAGAGTATTTTGATTAAAAAGTCAGCTACTGCAGCTCACCCTCACCCTCCTTGTCATTTTCCTTTTCACTATCCTCTATCCTCAACTTATCTGCTGCCTCATCAGCAAGAGACGAATCTTCTTCGTCATCTGACGGCCAGTCGCATTGTTCATCTGTGGGTTCCACTTCACCAGAGACTATCGCTTTCCTCTGTCAACACACAAGACTTCCTCTGCCAACAAGGTTAGCACACTGCACACAAATGTCTTTAATCACCCTCTGCATTCCATTCTCCAACATCAGAAGGTTACAGTAAATCTATAGCAGCACAACTGGAAACAGTCCAGTATAGCTCAAGTCCATTATTAAAACAAGTTAAACACGCCTAGAAAAATGCTCTATGCTCTATTCTCTTTCTTGTCGATAGGATAGAGCAGCGACACCGCTTGTAGTGTCGAAAATTGTGTGTGTACTTGCATGTTCGTTTGCGTAAGCGCTGTGTTTCCACGTATTTTTTGGCCGATTTTGTCTAAACTTCACACGCAAATGCTCCATGCCTTGCGCCAAGCCGCTAAAAAGATTTGGTTTTAAAACTCCGTCAAATTCCTGTTTGTTGTAAACCAGGATATTATCTATCTCTTACTTACATTTGAATGATATTACCATACTTTTCGGACTATAAACCGCACCCCTATATAAGCCGCATCTGCTTTATTTTCCAAAAAACGATAAAACAATACGTTAACCGCACCTTTGTATAGGCCGCAGAACTCAGGACGGTGCTTTTTAACGCGGCAGCAACTTTGCTGTTTAAAACAGAACAGTGCCTAACGGCACTGTTTCGTATTAACCGACGCTTTTTAACCTAATGCACAACGGAACGGTACCGTTAGGCATTTTTTCGTATTTTCTTTTACTGCTAGAGGCGTACTAACCGGAGATTCTGATTAATGCGCCCTAGCGATGAAAGAAAAAGCCACCGAATAGCGCACCCTTATATAAGCCGTATGGTTCAAATCATCAGAAAAAAGTAGCGGCTAATTGTCCGAAAAGTACGGTACATCACTATACACTTTTCATTTGCTTGCTTTCCTAGAAAACACTCTTCACCCTATGCAATAGAGGCTATTTTTAACCCTGAACTAGCAGTATGCTCAGCTATGGCCGGTATTTCTTCCATTTTCAATCAGAATCAGATAGCCTGTGGACTATCTGATTGAAAAATAAGATGAAGAGTATTTTCTAGGAAAGCAAGCAAATGAAAAGAGTATAGTGCAGTAACATCACGCAAATGTAAAATAAGTGATAATATCATGGTTTACAACAAACATGACAAATAGTTTTGACAGACAGCCCTACAACTAGTCAAATGTTAAAATTTTATCTCCACAAGGTATATAGCAATGATGAATCAAGTATAGGCAGGCTGTATCTGCTCAGCTAACATAACTCACAGCAAGAACAGATGTTTTTAGTTCTCCAGAAACGCTTTATATTATATGAACACATTGGTTGAACCCTCACAGACTTTTGCTTTAATTTTATCTCGCAGAATATTTTTTTAAATAAAGTGATTAACTAGGATTACTTTTAAACTACTTTTCATGAGCTCTAAAGTTACACGAAAAATAACAAAGGCACACTGGATCTTTGCTGACTCGACTAGGAGGCACAAACTCTACACAAACCGCCGGTAGAGTTATGTCCTTGAAGTGAATGTTAACTAGGTGACACTAACCAGGTCTGTTGTAGGAGGCTGTCACCAGCAATTAGTACTGATGGAGAAAAAGGCAGACAGTCACAAATATATGCTGTCACACAGTTCAAACTATCAAGTTAGTTCACTGTGATTGAACACACCTAAAGCTGTCAGGCTACCAGACTACAATTTAGCGCTAATGAGCTCTGAAGGAAGAGTAAAATAATCCATAATACGTAAACGATACAACACTTGCTAATGGATCAAATTCACTGCAGCCAAAAAGACTAATTACAAAGTTCAATGTTTCAATAAGGAATGTCAACATCAGACCTTTTGTATTTGAGTACTGATGTGAACAAATGTTACAATTAATTTTTAGCTGACTGTTGTTTTCTTGGTCACATTATTTAGGTAAGCTATCACATCATTAGCCACATTCACTAGAGTGCCAGTAGATAATCGTCCCTCGCTAGGAAGCCATTAACCCTAGTGAGAAAAAGCCAATATTACACTGAATCCAGCCTAGCTGGTTACTCCTACCTCCTCCAGCAGAGGGGAGTACAAGTCGGCGTATTTACACTCGAGCTGGTGAACCTCCTTGTAGAAATTGCTCTCTAGTTTCACCATATCATACTGGAGCTTCTTGAGAGCCTTCACCCTACGTCTCACCGACTTAGGCAAACTAAAAGAATGCATTTAATAGTTTCACTCAAACGAGCGCACATGGCTATTGCCGAGTGTGGTATTCACAGAGCATGGCGTGATAGTGAGGGTGTAGTGAACCACTAGAAGGATGTTCAATGATGCGTATGCATTTGGAATTTGTGGAAATCCTTATGGCTTAAAAATGAGTTCAATGTGTATGAGTCATGGCGGGCGAGCATGAGCACCACCACACTAGTCACGTCACAAAGTGCGCTGAATTTAGTTTAGCGTCAAATGTAGGCTAATGACACCAAACCGCTAGTATAGGGTTCCGCATGCACTACAGATCTGAAAGCTCAACTAGAGAATATTCGACTGCGAAGAGCACAGCTGACCAATGAATAGAAGTGGGAGCCTATGGTAAGTTGGTCGCACCTTTGCATGTGGGCATTGGGAGAGTTGCCCTCAACCATTCCAGCTAACTTGGATTGTACAGCTGAGAGCATTTCTGGATGGTTCATAAGCTGCTGGGCAATGTTGCTTGCTGCCACTGTAAAACAAAGCAAGCTCTTCTACACAGTCTGTACAACAGCAATCAGCACAATAAAAGCATATTGTGGGCAGTCTTGATTTTCAATTCTCACAAATAATGATCAGAATTAGAGACTGTCACATCTGCTGTACAAGAGAAAGTCGATGTTTTAAGTAACTTTACCCAGTGCATGCTCTGGCAACGCTGGTTGACCCAGTCATGCACACTCTTTTCTTGTTCTATGCTGCCACTAATTCGCATTGTCATCACCAAATTTATATCAATGTCCTGTGCCCAAAATAGCCTATATTGTAGTCTGGAAGATAGGGACAATGATTTATGACGCGATGAGTGCTGGCAAATCAATATTTCAATTCTAGCATATTGTGAAAGGAGTCAATATAAACAGGTGTTTATTGTGCCAGGACTGGGCCTCAAGGTGTAATTTAGTTTGCATCATCGATTAGACAGCTACAACCCTACATAGGACTATCTACTGGAAGAAGATCCAGGGGTGGACAGTTAGTCCTTCCCAATGAGTAGGGTCACTCAACCATCATGACCTGAGCTCTCGCGCATCTCATATAGGAACATTATCAAATGACTCTGGAATCAATATATCTTTTTGGAATAGCTTTTCAATCTACTTGGAACTTCACAAAGCCTGTTCGCCAATCGATAGCATCATTCTCACCCGCTCTTAAATATTATAATAAGCATGAGTCCCAATAAACTTACTCAGCTGTTAGGAATACATAACACAGAACACCGTATTGAGATGCAACATACCGACAATTTTGTACATAGCGACAAACCAACTCTTTTTCATGTAAGACTTGACAAGCTGTTACAAGAATGTACCAATCTATTCATAAAACAGAAATATGATTTTAAATAAACAATACAAAGAAAAGTGTACATAAATGACTCCTTGAGCACTTTTATTATGTTGTCAGGACTGAACAGGCACTATTTAGTTACCATCTTCTGGGTGGATTCCATCCCCTGATTCAACGGCAACTGCTTCAACATCGACATCTTCAGCGCTACAACACAACAACATTCAGCAGGTCATCAGACTACTTTACCTTTGCCATGTTTCTTTCTCAAGCTAATAAACATTTTTCGCCACCAGAGCCTTGGGTCTGGTTCATCTAGCTCTAGCATTTCATTCTCTCTGACTGTAGACAAGATGATTTCCCAGAGCTGGGTAAACGTAGCTAGCTTTGGCACAGGTGGCTCCTGCTCCAACGCAATCGAGGTAGGAGCATAACGCTGACGCAGTTTCCCCCACAATGCCTTGCCACCCTGCCCCTGCCGCAGAGTCATCCCTTCTATTGGGGACCGAGATTGAGCTGAACAAGGAGAAAGTGATGGACGAGACACGGTAAGACGATCAGAGCTGTGAGTAGAATAACTCCTTTCAGATCCATGTGTTGTCAACTTCTCTCGTCCGATGCTAGCCATTGTTGCAGCTCGTCGTAGTTCCTTTCTATTGCTTTCTCGAATTCCAGCATTGAGAGATTGTGAAGGAGAGATAATTTTTTTTGGCATTGGCTTGCTGTTGAGTAAATTGTTTTCATGATCATAATTTGCCAACTGCAGTTGCACAGATTTGAGCGAGTTTTTTCGTCCCAACGACTGCAGACTTCCATTTGCTGACATATAAGATTCGGGTACAAAGTCTCCATGACTTCTATTTCTTCGGATGCCAACACTAGGATAAACTTGTTTCGGATCCAGTGGATTTCGCCTCTGTACCACCAATGTATTGCCAGGATCTTTCAGGTTTAAATTCTTTTTTAGTCGATCCCATAAGCCGCTAGACTTTTCTGGAGACTTCTGAAGAGGCTGTAAAATTGCTGCTGCACTCATGTCTGAGTCAATTAAAAATTATGTATAACTAGAATTTAACGGCTTAGCACGTGTTGCCAGGCCTCATGCAATTCGTATTCTACTGATCAGTGGGCGAATATCAGTAGATTTATACGCGTGGCTTTTATGAGATTGACCAATGAGCGAGCAGTGACGCTGTAATGATGTAGCCATGATGATTGATACAATCGAGGATTAGCGCGTGGATGCTTGTCAAGTAAGCCCTATTTATCAAACAATTCGTGTAATAAAAATAATGCACATGTTGACCGTTGAACCTAGTAAAAATTATATCAGTTTCACAGCATACATGCAATACAGGTATTTATGACGATCATTATATGGGAATAAGAACATTCAGGCGAATGATATTTGCATCACTATTATCTGAAACCAGCACTTTTACAGATGTCTATGACTAAATAAGTGTCTATGACTAGATAAGTGTCTACAAGAGGTGAGGTTTCTATGACTATCCCTGTTTTCTTATCGTTAATTACAATAGTCAATGTATGATAGTTATTGACAGAAAAATGAATCATACAATCACCTGACCCTATAGAGCCTTCTACATAACAAAGTTTGCATAACAAACAAGGCCTTATAAGTAGTCTTTTGAAGGATTTTTCAATGAATGATACGTGATACATGCACTTGTAATCTTTTTACACCTCCTGCAATGATCATTCACACTATAATAACAACATTTTAATTAAACTCAATCTTAATTTAGAACAAAAAAACTGATTTTACCAAAGTTTACAGCAGAACTATAACCCTAAACACACTGCTATATTATTAGACATTCGCTGATAATAATATAATGTTGATTTACATGTCGAAACCCACTTACCCAGATAACTGAAAGTGAAGCGTGTCAATTTTCCTTAACTCAAGTACCGGCCATAAAAATTTCTCAAATGACCATCTATTTCAGGGATTATTGAGGCAAGTGGCTAATCCCCAATAGATCAAAAAGTTGTCAATTAAACCTGAACAATGCATACATTTTCTGAAAGCTAACAAAGTGAAGAATCCAACTACACCATAATCCAAGTTGTAGATGTTTAGTAGATAAACTATCTTTGACCATACATCATGGGGAGACAATTTCGTAAAATTTTTCTTCTCTTTTAGGAGTTGTGGAAAAAGGTAGTGTCCTTCTCTTGAAGGTTTTGTTACAGATTCCAGCAACACTAAGTGTAAAAAATATCTGCACAAAGTTTTAAGGATAATCTTCATGATTTTTCATGTTATTTCAGTTTTATTCAAAACCGACAAAGTTAAAAATAATGAGAGAAGACAAATTAATCATATTCGAGTGTACAGACTGCACTAGATGAACGTAAACAGAGAATTACAGTAAATAAATCAACCTTAATTTAGAACCTTTTTGTTAAATATTTTATTTTGCCAACATGGTAACAAAAAGTGCTAAGCAAAAAAGTCAATGTATCTATACTTTGCGCATTGCTAAAGCTATGTGAAGGGGCGCTCGCTACGAAGCTAAAACGATCCTCTACAATTACCCTTACTTTTACAAAACTATTACTTTCCCCACCATCAGAGTCAGTGCTGCTACTTTAATTATCTGGGTAATCACAAAAATCTGAATTGGCTATAATGTCATCAACATGAGTAATTCTCTGTTTTTTAACTGCGGGAGGTACTAAGGAAAGCCATAATAACACTAAATAGTTCGAACATCAGAAATAAAAAAATGTTTGTTTGTTAGTTAGAAATTCCCAAACAAAAATCTAAAACTGCTTCGTGATTTTAGTTTAATTTTGTAGATAAATCTTTGGACAGCACTGTCAATACCACAACAAGTTCAAAAGATCGTTGGTTATGTTGTCAATACTACGCAATTGATTTGAAAATCGCAAAAATAAAAAGCTATTTAATTTACTTACATTCTCTATTGTCCGATTTATAAAAGTTTTCGTAGTAATCATTAGTCTAGTTGGCTTCAAAGCTGCTGCCGTCGAAATCTAAATGACCTAAAACATCTTCCTCGTCCATATTCAGAGTGGCAATTACAATCGTTTTTTTTTAATATTTTTTATTTGCAAAACGAGTAAAACATGTTATCACAAGGACTCCAACTGCAAAGGTATCTGTTTTGTATTCTTACTATTATTGGGTTAATTAACCAGTATGAGCTAACCAGAAAAATCATAGAGCAATTTTGTAAAAGCCGATTTGATCAGCCCGGTCAAAATAAAATCAGCCTGAAAGACCAATTAGATCGGCTTGGTCAGAACTTGGGTTAACTGCAATCAGTGTAAAAATGAATATTTCCAAAGCGAGCATATTAGCTATAAATAACTAGATAACAAAAACACTAAACTGCCCCTACTGGAGATAGATTAGCCTAGCAGAAGACAAAGGAACAAGGACAGCCTTTAAAGAAGTAGCTAATTGAAGGAACAAGATTGTATTTCTTTTGTCGCTGTCATAAAAATGTTATTATTTTAGATTTATTCAAGAGGTTTCAACTATTTCAATGTAATTATTGAAATTAAAGCCGAAGTGGAATATGGTACCAATGACCTTGGCAGTGAAAAATTACTAGAATCGTCCGAGCTTATGATTCAAAGGGTAAAGCTACTTGTGCAATAATAGTGCATAATAATATGCCACTACATTTCTAAGACAACTAATTTGTAAACTAGACTAGCTTAAACTAAAAAAGGTTTTTGCGTAGAAAATTTATTTTTAATTTGCTTATGTTTCTTTACCTAATGAATTTGAGTAACTTGAGACTGTTTTAAATCTTTACTATGATAAGAGCTGTGTCTGTCCCTCTGAAGCCAGCGTCAGGAAAAAGATTGCATCCTGATCTCTCACGCAATCATGATATTCAAGCATGCTCGCTGAAGCATGAGTATTTTAACCAATCAACATTGAAGATTGGCAAGTGTAATAACTACGATGTGCGCAATTGTTCCACAGTATGGCAAGGACAGTGTAGTATAGTGCATAGAACGCCTGTCTGCAAAACGGGTGTATCCAAGTTCAATTCCAGTGCAAAGCAGGTTTTTCATTCCTAGATTATAATCGCTACAATTGGATCACGACAGACAGCACACACTCATATCTATATATTATCACTTTGTTAATACAAGCGATATTGTCACTTTGAAAATAGGTAAAATAAGTTTGATGCGTTATTTCTTTCTATGGATTGAAGCAATAGTTCAAGCTCAGTTATGCGAAAGAGAACCATTAATGTTGGTGTCTGGTGAAAATGTGCGATAGAGCAACGATACAATTCCAAAATATATCACTTTCTCTTTTAAAAACAGCTATTGCAACAATAGTTTTAATTTTGCAAGAAATATCTTTGTATAATTTTACAACTTAGCCAGTTTAAGGTTTTCAAAGTCATGTAAAGTATAGCCCAGAAAAGCCGTTAGGCAGTTGTTTTTTGTTCGAAAAACACAAAAATACTTTATGGTAAAACAGCACAAGAGCTAATAATAGCTAATAACTTTTAAGCACAACTATTCGCCTAGTAACTACAACCACGCAGAGAAAAAAAAGCAATAATTAGGTTTCATTACAATGCTGAGGTAACCAATCAAATGCTAAGTTTGAGCAACTTTTTTGTTGTTTGCCTCTCAATGTTTAGCATACTGAGAAGATTCTGCTCAAAAAAATCTTATTTTAATATTATTGATTTATTGTTAACAATTTGGTAAGTTTGCTGTGAATTAAATTTTGAAAACAGTTGCACTAATTTTTGTGACTGAGTTGAAGTTTGCCCAATATAATAATTTTATGTTTTGCCTTTCAAAACTTTTTGTAGCATCAGCTATGATCTGTGGTAAATGTCAGTTTAATACTTAGACTTGTAACTGAATACATTACGGTTTGTTAAACAAATAACAATACTCTTTTGGAACCAACGAACTTCTGACAAATTTGTGGCACCTAGTACGCCGATGGCCATCACCTTTTTTAAACGGTTTGAAAGCAAAATTGATCTTTGTGAGATTAACAAAATGAAATAATATCCAGTAGCTGTTAGAGTGTATTTCATTGGTTGTTGTAACCAAACAATTGTTTGATAACTGATGGTGCAATCTGAAATTCAACCGCTTGTTTGACAAGGAAATGATTGGCCGATCAAGTTATTGAACAATCTGGTTGATTATGAGCTAGTGCAACACCTGAACAGCTTACGAAAAACTAAGTAGCAAAAGTAATAGGATACTATGCACAACCTATAATTGCTAGAGTTCATGTGAGTATGATGACCAGGGAGTGTAATAAGATCGATTCACTCAGTATTTCATGTGTATGTCATTGTGTATGTGTATGTCTTTCTGACAGTGTAGGTCTTTTTTAACATTGATTGCCAAAGTGACGCTGACAGGCAGATCGACAGCTTCTGAATAATGATGAAATGATTCAAACTTGAAAATGAATTGACATTTTAACAATGTTCTGAGTTTTTTGAAAGTTTGCATTTTTGTATTGAATTATGAATTTCTAATTACATAACAATTTCACAAATCCTATTTTTCAAATTTTGCTATGCTTTACAACCTGGTATTTTAGAGACTTTCTATGAGTCATAGGTTGAGATATTAAATTATTAACTTAATGATGCGAATAAAAATATAAAAGATCATGTTAGAGTCGAATAGAAATGTTAATAATTCTGGCATAAAAAGTGCTAATAAAATATTTTGTAATACAAAGTTGATCGCAAAGAATGAGGCGCTATACCGATAGTTAATACAATGCAGACTTTAGAGGACAACCAAAGCATTAGTTATTAGAATCATGTAACAAAAGCATGGTCTACAAAGATTTGGCATGCGAATGTTGAAAATAAATTTGAATCAAATTCAAAGTGCCAATAAATCCATTTTCAAAAATAACTAGAAAATATAATTTTTTCATAACAGCTTGATATTGAATATTAAAAACTATCCTCTGCCAACATCAAATAATACAGATAAAGAGATAATACTGATTTATGGAAACCGAGTGAATGAAGATAACAAAATATTTATACACTGGGAGACTAATTATTTAGCACCATCGACCAAACTAAAAAGAAAATAACTAATCATCTGGAACCCATATTGATTTCTCACGATTAAGTGGTACATCCAGTGTTGATCGTTTACTTACAATTGTTTCAGTTGAAGTTTAAATTAATGAGGCTGGCATTGGTTGGAGTTGCCTTTACAACATTCCGTGTATGTAGGACAGAGACGGACATTACAAACTGTCTGAGAGTTCTCATCAAGCAGTACCAGTGTTTTGAGCCTGGCTGATGTGATAGTACTTATGGCTACTGAAGCTATATAGATTGGGATGGCTAAGGAGAGTGGGTAACAGTGGTTAGCCAAGCTAATACTAAATAATCTAGACTCAAATTAGGAAAAAAATTTTAAACGGTATACATACCATGTAAAACCTTTCAGTTCGAATTTTTTCCAATATAACATGAATTTTCAAAAGCTAACGGAGAACAAAGTTTATGGCCCAGTCTCTATATTTTTCACTAGATTGTCCAATGTTTTAGTCCAAATGCAATAACTTGTAGAGACAAAAAATAATGGTCAATTTTTCAAGTTTTCAAAGATAAAACAATTTTGACACTCAACAGATTAAACTTTTAGCGTTTTAGGAGTTGTTTGACAGTGAAAAATATGTCAGATATTTTAAAGAAAGAATTTTGGATTTAGGGTTAAATGAGTTCATTTTTGGTGAAGCATTCAATTTTTATTAGTGTGAAGTTCTATTCCCTTTCTTTTTTTACTTTTCTCTATTCTATAATTACTTTAAAAATTAGTTTTTATTTCACAAATTTTTTATTTTGAGAGGGCGCCGTTTCCGACTACAGTAGATGCTCCTATAACGTAAATAATCCGTTCCAGGAACGTTTACGTTATAGGGAACTTACGTTATAAGAACAGTAAAATACATGTAAACTGCCTAATCCGTTGCAAGATCTTTCCAAGCTCATCCCTTAGGTCATGCAAATAGGAAAAACTTTACTCAACTCTTTTAACTTGTGACTGTACCATAACTACAGAATTATTGGTTTGCATCAAAAAAGGTTTCATAGACCATGCTTGCGGTAAATTTACAACAAATTGATAGAGACTGCACATTTTCGACTTTCATTTATTAAGAGTTGCTTATTTTTATAAACAGCAAATTCTATTCTGCCAAGTAAGGCTAATAAGAAATATCTTGTACGTCTACAATAAGGCAAAACAACAAAATCTTTTCATAAAAAAACAGTTTTACCCGTTCGTCGTCTATCACTATCCATTGGTCAAGGTGAGGATAAAGATAATTTTCGACGATACTTCGACGCTGTAACACCTGCACCAGTCGATCGCCTTTGTATTTATGAACAATTGCGCAGCTATCCTATTCGCCTTTTTGTCGACACATTTAGCGATCAATTACGACGAACTAGAATGTCGCAAAAGTTACATATATAAAAACGCCCCTAAATGCACGGCGTCTCTTCTTTCACAAGTGCGGCGAAATAAACTAACATTCAAATCGATTTTGAAAACTCGCCTGACTTGACACTTTACGTTATATGGAAGTTTTTACGTAGTAGGAAGCAAAAACTTCAGATGAAATTTTTACGTTATCTAAAATTTACATTATCGGACGTCTAAGTTATAAAAGCGTCTATTGTACTAGCGAAAATGAGGGATCAGTGTACTCATGTAATGAAAAAGTAATTTTACGTAGCGCACCTCCTGCTCAAGAAACTATTTTAGACAAATGAGCCCTTAAGCTAGTCATCAATTAATTTTGTTTCAAAAGAGTAATATAAGGGGTTAGTAGTAGTCATTGCCCTAACACTATATGCAAGAAAATAATAACTGCAATCAAGATGCAATTATTTGACACGATAATCAGCTTCACCCTAATTGTGATGCTATTCAAGGTAGATTTTAGATGCAATCAAGTTACTATCTGAAGACACCAATAAATACAGAAAATAATGTCTTAACACTACTAGTCCAAAGACGTTATAGACCTTTCTGTTTTAGAACGGCTGTTGAGAATCTCGAGGGGATAAAGACAAAGATGTTTTAAACCAGCAACAAATCACGAGAAGAATATTTGAGTTCCTATTGGCACAATTTTGTAACCAGGTGGTTGAGCGTAGCTTCCTAGACTTTGTTTAGGAAGCCTAGCCTAAAATGTGTTATTTTCATCTATTATTAGCTAAAAGTGCAAAAGTAATTGGGTCTACATCCGACCAGGAATTTCCGGTGTTTTGAATAATAATGTCACAATGAGTTTTTATCGATATTTCTAACCCATAAGATTTTGGTAAAATTATATGTTATTCTACAAGTGAGCTCGATACTGAAATTAACAATGATGAAGGTAAGAAAATTCTATATTAACACTTCAAATTTTACTGAAAATGATAACAAAAGGTGTTAATATGTTGAAACAAATGCAAATAAAGCAGTCTTTTTACTATAAATGGAGTTGGTCTTACAATTTACATTGTCTGAGTGACACTATCATTGCGCTTTTGATAGCTTGATATCACGAGACAGTGATATAATTGATTTCGCAACTTACCTATGGAGTTGAAAGATCACGATGAAAGCTTTACATGCGTGTTGAGATGAACCAACTATTGATGTAATTCACTGAAATGACTAGCTGAAGCAAATAACTTCAAATATTTGGAGGCTTGCTATATAAAGACAGCGAGAAGCATTTTTATTGTTATTTATACTTTTCATTGCTGATAGAATTTCCTAATTATATAAATTATTTTTATTCCGAGTCTGAGGGGCTTCATCGTGTATTTCATGTTGGCTTGCATTTGACTAATGGTGTCAATATTAATCATCAACCTTCATTTTATTTTATTACAATATCATATTTTAGTTTCAGCCTTACGGTTGACAACTTTTTAGAAAAGGTTTTTGATGTGGTACACCGGTTGACTCCAACTGTTCATTTGATTGGTTCAACATTTTGGCTTTCGTTTCACAACTACCAGTGTTTGTGTTTATGATTGCTCTTTACTCGTGTATTACGATTAGATGATTTTAATAAACTCTTAAAACACTTTAGAAGCAAGCCATCGACTGAACATACTTGTTTGATTTTTTCTTTTATAAATTACTAATGTTCAAACTTTTCATCAAATGAATTAAAAACTTTAGCTCTCATTTCATAATTAATTCTTTCAGTATTTCTCATTAATTTTTGCTTGTATATTACATTTTTGTTTCCGCTCTATAACTATCAAAATTATGAACTCATTCACTTTTATTTGAATAAAAACACAAAAACATAAAAGACTGGGTGACAAAACATTTGGTTCATGTATCGGACACACCGATAGATCGGACACACATGTGTATCGCCCAGTCACACACCCATGGCGATGAGCTAGAAAATAGTGAGCCAACAACTTCCAAATCTATTGGATTATGTCTCTAATATATGCAAAACCCTTACAACTCAATAAAACTAAAACATATTTCATTTTATAAAAGTTCCAGACATATTCGAGCAAACAAGCCACATAAGATCATTTTTTATAAGAATTGCTTTCATAATAAATTGCCTGCATCAGGGATAACTATATTTATAGAGGTAAAGGTGAGCATTAGAGGAACAAAAAATAGCAACTGAATTTTGATTTACATCATGCGCGATAGTAGATAAAAATTCAAATGAATACAAATTTGTATAGCTGTCTACACATGAGATTGTTAAAAGTCGATTTGATCAAAAATTGTAAACTGAGCGGTAGAACATTAATCCTAAATAATTCTAAAACTCCAATTGTGAAACACTTTTTAACGAATTGTATTATACCATAGTGACATCTAGGGTATAAATTGTATTATACCCTGGATGTCACCATGTACTACAAATATGCATCACTAACCCTGTTAAGTGTTTTAGCTAGCGATGTTGACAGCTGACCGCACAGTCTTTGTCAATGACCTAGGCATTCCATATTAACTACACTACTAAGGATTAAATAACCTGGATTAAATACCCAGATTCATTTTCGTAAAACACAGACTTTTCTGTATTACATTGTTAAATGTTACCACGTTTTCAATTTACAATGAATGCTATGGGCTTTTGTAAATATCTACAGTGCATTAAAAATCTGCAATTAGTAATGCAATTGTGCTTATGCTCCACTTAAAGGTTGACTTGCAACAAAATTCACATTACAGTTATTTG
Organism: Watersipora subatra; assembly: GCF_963576615.1. NCBI lineage: Eukaryota > Metazoa > Bryozoa > Gymnolaemata > Cheilostomatida > Watersiporidae > Watersipora > Watersipora subatra. The sequence goes on along the minus strand of NC_088708.1, from coordinate 10,660,847 downwards.
GTATCAAAAGGTTCACCATGTCTTACTCTGCTGTGTAAAGCCTGGTTTCCATATGACAGCGCAAGGCGCGCAACAAGGCGCACGACGTCGTGCGTAGGCCGGCTGTGATATGGAAACGTCAACGCACGACGATCGCGCGATGTGCGTACGCTGATCGCAAGGATCCAACAGAATGGATCCTTGCGACGAGTGCGCGCGATGATGTATCCCACAATACATCGCTCGACCTTTTCAACCTATCCCACAATTCAAACCGAGGGCTGTTTTCCGAAGAAATCGGTCTCCCGTACGAAAGAGTAAGCCCGGTCTTCATATGACGGCTCAAAATCGCAACAGAAGACTGTTTATCCGAAGAAATCGGTCTCTCCTACGAAAAAGTAAGGAAATTACCCACACTGTCCAATACAAGCATGGCGCCTACACGCGATATGGAAACACTGCATCGCAGCCCAAAAAATGCATCGCGTACGATCACTGGGCCGCGCATGATCATTGCGCTGTCATATGGAAACCAGGCTTTATAGGTGCAAAATATGTGGAAATGTGATTACAAGCTCTTAAAAGCTATAAAACGAACAGTTAATCGCAGCCATCACAAAAACGCTGTAGTTTGGAATGCATTTCTTAACCTACCGAATGTAATATTTGACTAAATGACGAAAAACTAGAATCAAGAATCATTTTGTGTTGTTTTTAACAAAAGCGACAAATAAAACGGCTGAAGTGAACAAGCAAAGCGGTGTGCACCAAAACTGTAACACAGCATGGTAATGGAAGCAACATGATAATTGCTATAAATTTGCAAGAAAATTTAATCAAGTAACGATTTGGACACCTATTTGAATTTAAAAACATTAATTTAAAACATTAACACCACCCGTTAGCCTACTCTACACTTAGATGAGTGAACCTGAAGTTAGTAGTTAACTATTCCAGATCAAACCACCCGTTAGCCTACTCTACACTTAGATGAGTGAACCTGAAGTTAGTAGTTAACTATTCCAGATCAAACCACCCGTTAGCCTACTCTACACTTAGATGAGTGAACCTGAAGTTAGTAGTTAACTATTCCAGATCAAATATATGCAAACAATAAAAATAACTAACTTCAGCATAGCTGGTAAAGATTTAACATAGAAAATGTTAAAGTTGCAAGTCAACCTTTAACATAGAAAATAGTACTTCATCTACTTTAGCTGACAACATATCAAACATAAAATTTGCGACATGCCAAAGCCATTACCATGAGATCATGTTAGGCAAATTTAACTGTATACAACATAATTTTAACTAGCAAAATATAATTTTTTAAGTTGATCGCAAAATCGGTGTGCAATTAAACCACAAACTGAATTGTTAGTATAACAAGAGAAGACAACTTCTGAATATGGCTAAACGTTATTCGTACACAAAGACAGCTTTGGGCAAATGCCTTTACAAGTTAATCACACCATACAATGATTGTGTGTGCCTTACAGAAACCAACTTTAAGCTGTAGAAGTTCAAAATCAATTTTTTTGCAGCGTTAGAAAGTTTTGTAGTTTGTAGTTAAAGCAGATCAACTATATCAGTACTGTTTCAGCTTATTTAGGTTCTTCAATATCTTGGCTTACAAATGAGCTATTGTTTGACACGGACAGACATGGGTTGGTGTTTATAGGATTTACCCAGAGCTCTACCACAGAAATGTTTAATGGTATGTGCTCGCAAATTATGACGTCACAATTTTCATATTCGGTGTTGTGTGCTCTTACCGCTACGATTTATCAAAAACGATAATGACGCTAGTGGCAGGCGAAGGTAGGACAACTCTAGAAAACCAATGAAGATGACAAAAGAATCTCATTAGCTCTCCATGTACAGCTTATTTCTATGATAAATAGCTCAGATTCCAAGCACCATACTATGTTTTCCCGACGATATTATGCACTAGCCTTTTTTTATTGTGATGTTGAGGGGCATGACTGAGGCTAATTAATTTCAAGCGTTGCATAATTTCGCGAGAGTGCAATTTACATATCGTCCTAGGGCCACTGAAGGTCACAATTTAATCAATGTGATTTCATTAGCTTTATCAATGACAGTATATTTATTGAAGCATAATCATATTTAGAAAGCAACATGGAAGGCGATACGAATTCTTCAGACAATACTACTACAACTAAGGATGAAAAAAGCAAACTCTAACAATCACCCGAAATCTATTAACCCAGAAAACGTGTTTGTATTGGTCGGGCGTTAGCACGATCCCCGAGCATTGTTGAGTATCTAGAATCCTAATTTATTATTAGCGCTTTCTGGGTTTAAGAGCACCGATTGTCACAGAAATGGCAGCGAAAGGGATCGACGACCTAAGGCTAAATGCGAACTATGGCATCACATTGTGGGAACCGCAACCAAGTGTTTTTTTATTGCAGGACATACTTTTGACACCCTGTTTTTCATAGTTCTATCAATCTTTGTGTATCGTACATGGCTCATTCGAAAGCCAAGACTCTGAAGTACTGAAATATATGATAAAAGTACTGATATAATCGATGTGCTTTAACAAACATACTCAGTTAGTACCAGATGCGATGGGTATTCATTTGGTAAATAATATTTAATACGGTGTAAAAAAGGCTGAACAAAACATTTTTGCACAATTACTAAAGCAATAATTACTACTGTTTTGACAAATGACCGTTTATGAAATTTGAGATTACGTTATATATATTTTTGGTTTTTAAAATAAACAATAATAACAACAATACAGTTTAACTCAACTTTGCCAATTACAATCACCTTAATGTTTAGAGCAATCTTGAACATACGATGTTTGAAGTTTCTTGAAACATCAGCTTTGTAAATCATTACATACATGTATCTACCCAGTTCTCCTTCACATAGTTTGCTTCTACAGTGTTCCATTAATATTAAAGATGCATTTATGTCATCCATCTTTACTATTAAAATCATGCATCTCAGGAAAACTAATGCAAATGGCACTAGTCCAAAATGAAGAAGGCAATACTTTCCTTGAAATTACAACAAGAAATTATAAAACTACTAGAGCAAACATCTTTAGATGAACTCTTTGAAAAATCTACAAAACATCTAGCAGTTACTGTAGGTAAAAAGTAAGTGATGTGCGGAACAAAAGACTAATACTAGTTCATGTAAATGGGGCTGATCTTGATAGTTATAGATACGGTTTATTGTTCGCCTTACGAAGTGAAGTTCGAAGTTGTGCCGAAGTTCCTCGTTGCACCTTTTTCTCCGCCATACGGCATCATTAATTGGCCATTAAATGACCAATTATGTGAGAGGCCGCTTTGGGGAACAGCATCGCTCAGTTTTTCTTGTTAAATTAGTTTGAAAAAAGTTTTAATTTAATAAGGTCGGCTAAAAGTTATAGTGAAAGCGAGGCGAAAAGCACCAAGCTGGAAATGGACAGGTTAGTAAAAAATCAAGACAATTACGAAATTAAAGTTAAGTTTCATAAATTATCAAATTAATTAATTCATTAAAATTATATTCAAAGGCTATGTTACGTCGCGTCACAAAAGTCTAACGTTATCGCTCTGGATGAGCACGCTGGGTGAATTCTAGCGCAGATTAGCGCCACGCAGCGCGATATCGCTCTAAATATCGCCTAGTGTGTTTATACCTTTACACACGTCTATGGGCCCTAATTAAATTGTTAACACCCACTGAATGATTCAAATGCCAATTAACCAAACATAAAGACAGTGGATAATAAGATAATAAATATAAACAGTGTCTCGCATACCTCTCCTGAATCTGCATTGAAGTTATAACATCCTTAAAATTGGGTTTGTTATTTAAATCCGCACCTAAATCAGATTCTTAATTAAGAGCATGCTTATGAGAGAATACTCAGGTAAAATGAAATACAGTCGCCTTGGAAATCAATCGTCAAATCAATTTTGATTTGTTTAAAAATTATGGGAGCAGAAAAAAGAAATATTTTAGTATGATTAGGATAGTACATGAAGCAATTATGTTCAACTAAAACTTACACATGAACTGTCTTACATAATAGTCGCCTTACATCATAATTGCGTGACCTCATACCAGTCAGTCTACATCTTACTGTTACCAAATGAAACTTGGAAATTGAAATGAAATTTGGTGCCAGCAAATTTATATGCTGTTAGCACGGATGCCACTTTCTGTGTATTAGATACTACTCATAAGAAATTTTAATGAGGTAAATATGTTTAAACAAAACCTCATAGGTTGACATGTTATGAAGAGAACCAAGTTGACTTACTGACTTTTCAACTGCAGCTTAGCGATATCACGAACCCACTTCATAAGCTAAACTACCAATCTAGATGCCTTGGTAGAACGATTAGGCCAACACTCAGGTTTTGAAGCAGGTGAGGGTGATATGCCATAATATATACAAGTTACCCGACTATGTAAATAAAAACATATTTCAACTGCTTATGAAGAGAATATCTAATCAATAACAAGCAGCCTACCTTATTGGGAAATGCTATTATAATCGAAATACAATCTTTTTATCACAATAGGAATACTTAGGGTAGTGAATAAAGACAAGCTCAAAACCTGCAAAATGAAAGCTACTAACATTTTTTCTACAAAAAATTCACTTCAACCCATTCATAAGAGCATGACTATTTTCACAAAAATGTAGTTGCTATGAATTAATGAGTGGATTTTGGAATCGTCTTTTCATTTAACCTCTAACACAATATTTTGGCAACTGTTCAGTTATAACAACCTCAGGCAATGCGTGAGACTTTTACCATGGTAAAAGCTATGACATGTTTACACATATTTATTGGTCCTGATATAAAGGACTGATTAGCTTCTTAAGAAATAGCTATTAGTCTACAAAGAGTATCTATACTTGACATGAATGTTAGTAATCAGGTCTGGCCTCAACACGCTCTATATAATACCTCTAGGTGTGAAATCATTTATCAATCATTGGAAGAAATGTGCATATAGAAATAGGGTTTGCGAAAAGACTCCACTCCATGCTGCACATTACCACTTATACAGTAGATCTACTGAAAGTTTGGTAAGTGAAAAATATAATCTACCAGAAAACCTAATGATTCATGTTTTTCATGTTATAGCATGAATGTACGTATATAAACATGGAACAATATCACAATTATTTTGCTTTTATGATACAATTAGTGTCAGGTTTAGAGAATAACATTAAATAATTCAATGTGATTAGAGTCAGTGAATTATGACGGGAAGTTATCTGCACATGTAAATGTCAAGAATAAGTCACTCAATCTAGTACTGGAACTATGGAGTAAGCAGAGTTTGCTCGCTAAGTAAGTCTTGTTTGCTACAATAGAAACCGGATTCTAAATTTTGATGCTTACAATCTATATACCTACGTTATGATGTTTTTGATTACCAACTGCATAAATTTGTCTCTGCATGAAAACTTTATTAGAGAAACAACCTACAAGAACTAGTTACCTACTATTCAAAGCCAAAGAGCTGTCAATTTCATCACTTGATACAAAATCAACTTTTTTCAACTTCGATTATAAAGAGTAACGGCGATTATAGTGACACACCCACCACTGCTTATCATCTGGTCAATATTGGCAGGTTTGCAGCTCTACCATAGAACTAACAATGGCCAGTTGATACAGATGAAAAAGATTGATTTACCCAGATTTTATACCCAAACTGCTCATTCAGTGTCCAAATGTCAAACTACGCACTAAAGAACCACGTACCATGACTGAACAGCCATGACAAACAGTAACTGTCTTCAGCCATGCATTATTTTAAAAACTCGGCAGAGCAATCCTGTAAACTGTTAACTGATTTTGGTTTCTAAGCTAAAAGCCAATGCTCGCAGGAAAATAGGTACGATGGCCTCGCTTGATGACAGTAAATAAAGAAGGTTAGTAGTTCCGCTGTATTGACAAATTGGAGTTTTTAATACAAATATTTTCTCATCTGAATAGTCTGTGGTAATATCTGTGGTCAATGGTCTGAGATATGTGATAAATGAGTAGGCATAAAATTTTCGTAATACAGAAAAGTGGAGATTTGTTCTCATGCGTTAAGCAACTAACCAAAATAAAATCCTGTGTCACTCATTAAAAGCGTCGCTACAGGAGCAGTGTAGTTTATTCTATAACCCTCCTATAAAAATGGTGGTCTGTGATCCATGATACTTGTGCAAGTATATCTATTATATCATCCTAACGATTCGCCGACATAAAAATATGCTATTTTCTATTGGTGGTAACTTTATTCTGATATTTATGTAATCAAAATGCTGCACATTGTTTTGTGGTCTACACCACTATGTAGCAAATGTAAATTATAGTTGACCCTCATTGTTCTTCTTAAAGCAATTCGCTAACACTTTACGTTATATGACTTGAGGTACGCTTATTGAATCTGAAAGCACACCAAAAACTTATTGAAGGCTACTAACATTCCCTATAAGTGCAGAAACTTTCTTAGATGGTACACGTAGTAGTATTTGAAAAATTATTTAAAGCAAAAGTAACCTGTAGTAAATGAATTGATCGTACTAATTCATAATCCTAGCAGGACATTCAAAATATAATCTATATAGATATACATAATTTGAGGATGATTTAACTTCAACCAGCCACTACTACAGTTGATCAAAAAAATGCAACTTAGTCAACAAGACTGAAGATTTAGAGGAGGTTAAGGCAAGCATACATCTGAGAAAAATCTTCCCAGCATCGATAATAAACTTAACTGGCAATAAAACAGGGAATGATTACAATAACTTATTTAGACAGTTATAAGAGTCACAATATTTTAAAAGAATTTATAAACTACATTACAGACAGCTGAATTTCTAACGAATGACTCATTACACCTAAATTATAAGTTTAGTAATAATGAATTGAACAAGATTGAACATAAACGTGTGAAGTATGGAACAATAGAGATGTAAGAGTGTCGCAACAACTTACTCTTTTGGATTCATTCTAAAGCAGTACTTCGACCCTTCAGACTCTCCTAGTACAACTTCCTGGAAATATTTGATAGCGCGATATGAGTAATGATTAAACCATTTGTGAGTTAATTAGCTTAAATGCTAAGAGATGTGTCTAATGATCAACGTCTAGCAGCACAATCTTAATTGGATAGCTTTTACAACTATTTTAAGGCAGCCATGACAGCGCACGATGAATCAGAAGGGTCTTGAAGCCCTCTGACCAGCAGAGGGCTGGTCAGAGGGCTTCAAGACCCTTCTGATTTAACAACCCCTACAACCCTTTAACACGCGTGTATACATAATCTAGCCATGTGATAAGCAAGTTGCGTTATGCTTATGAAGTTAGTTCTGCTATTAGATCATAAAATGAAGCATCACATGTTTAAGTAGTGTGCACGCTGCTCTGACTCATATTACTACTGGATAGCCATCTTTCGGTGTTTGTCATTTAGTCGGCTTGTGAAAATTTTAATGAAAATCTTTTCCATAATAACTCTTGAAAAGTTTAGAACTTGTTTTCTAATACTAAATTCATCTTTCCACATAATGGAAGACTAGCTTTTTCACAAACAGCTAAATGACAACTTATTTAGTCTTCTAACATGTTGACGTAAGAACTGAGATTCGCCACAAGGAATTATATTAAATTTAGTCAAATCTCAACATGCAAAAGCAATCCTTTTCAATATTTGCTTCTTAAATGAAAAGCGGTCGCAAGCTGATGCAAATATTCTTAAGATATATTTAATATATTTTTAATTTATTCCAAAAAAGTTGACAATAAATACTTTGGGGAATAATAGTAAGCATTACAATAAATGCACTATATTAATGCTATGTAAACGTCTTGAAATATACTTAAATACCAAGATAGTAAGTAACAACACATAATAAGTTTTCATTGTTACTCCACCTTATGTACACTACCTCAGAGACGCTTTAACAGAAATGTAGACCGGGCAATATGTAGGGCAGATGTTGTAAGCGATGAGAAGAATGCATAACTTGCTCGAACATACTAAAGTTTCAATAGTTTATAAATTTTTTATAATTTTTATATTCAGTTTAAATTTTTATTAGCTCTATTACTTTTACTTATGAAACTAAAGTTTAGAGGAATTATTCAGTTGACAGTTATGCCAAATATTTGGTCAAATTTCAGGCCCAAAGTGATAAAATTGCATGTAGAGATGATCATTAGTTCAGGTTTGACTGTATATAGCATATTAGCAAAAAGGTCAAAAAATGTGACGACAAAAGACCAGCAACAGCATAAAGCAATGAGATTTTAAATGTAAAAGCAGCTAAATGCAATTCAAAAGGAGTGATAATGAATGATTTGAGCAAGGTGGGGGGTCCTAACTTTTGTTATAGCATGCAGAAGTTCACACTACCAGACAGTTATAACCAAAAGTTAGGACCCCCCACCTAACTTTTGTTATAGCATGCAGAAGTTCACACTACCAGACAGTTATAACCAAAAGTTAGTATATTCTTTGTTATAGAACCTACGCAAACTGGAACACAGATAATTATAATTACTCGTGCCTAGGCAGTCCCATGCACTGTGAGAGATTGTCATGGGTAAAAAGTATGTAATCAATTATTCTTAGATATGGAAAAGTGGTCGAATGGCAAAGATAACATGATAGTTAGCTTGGATGAGAATCTGAATATTTGGGTTCAATTCCTGTAATATTTTTTCCTAATGCTTTTAGCGTGGCATCGCGCAGACATGCTTCTTATTACAGTAAAGACTGTCAAACCTAAGCTCTACTTCTTTAATTTCATGTGATCGTTGCTTCAGTGTTGTCATTTAAGAATTTTTTATGAGCTAAAATCCACAAGTAATGGCAGTAGCATTACATAAACAGTTTATCATGATGGTACAGGCCCGGAGAGCTCAGAGTAAAATAGTTTTTATTTATATTCAGTTTTTTATATACTGAGACAATTGGCTATGGAAAACTAAAATAGTGTGTTAAAGTATGCCACAGTGACTGCGTTTGAACAAAGTAGAGAGATAAGATGCATGTATATAAAACATTGCTTGTGAGACAGCCAGTGTTTCCATTAATTTATTTCAGAAATCGCGCACATTCAGTTAAGCAGTTCATTCTAGCAGGACACTAGGGTTTATTGTTCGGAGACCAGTCTGATAAATATTACCCAGACAAGGTTGTACCAACGAACAGATCCCTGGACAAGCCAGTAAGAAAATCTTCCCAAGTGTGAGCCACAAACAAATTTTAAGCAAGCCATGCAAGTAGCAAAGCTTTTCTTACTAAAAATGGTGAGCGAAACAAATTGATATGCCTTAGCTTGGGTAATGCTGTAAGAACATAGCACTGCTATTTTTAATATTTCCGTCCTCAATAATTTGTCTTTTAATCGTAATTACGATGAAAAATGATGTGGTCGTTGACAAAACTACCGTTTGAACTAAAGAGGAGAAGCGCACTGCTTTTTTTTCTCACATGAGCAGCCTACTATATCAATCCAAAATGCTTGCTCTAAGATCATTCCAAAGCAAATTTCTTTTCACATGGCACACTCAACTCCTCACACCAATCTCGACAACTACTGAGAAGGTCATGTGACAATGATAATAGACATGTAAGTTTTTTTTCTAACTGGTCAAGCATGATAGCTGCTTTTTGCAATTCAAGCAGTACAACTAGACTATCAAAGAAGGATATCAGCAGGTCGCAAGGCTATATGTATGTACTAATGATTTATTTACGGAGTTTGAGCTCCAGCAAGTAGTGGAAACACGAAGTGAAAGGTCAAGTTGAATATATGATGAGCTTGGCGTTCTTTCCATCTGTAACGGGTGTTAATAAAGCTGACAATACACATGGTGTTTGAGAGTTTTTGTCGCACGTTCGAGCATCCTTGGAAGTCAACCTCAAGTGGTAATATATATCGCAACATAAGAAACCAGATAAACTCAAGATGAATGAGCCATGTGCACAACGAGCTTTAGCTTTGTTCACGTAAAAGGTTCCTTTTCAAGGTAGCCCTTCTCTGTTACCTTCATTTACACGATTGTTAAACCAAAGTTTCATTCGATAATTACTCGTTATAGTAGTAACGTTTTTTACGACTCTACTTGAATGGTAAATGAGCAGGCCTGCCAACCCAAGAGTGGGGCAGTGCCTGAGATTTGGTTTTGGGGCAATTGACGTATCAATGATAGTATATATAAAATTGTGGAAATTGGGGCAAAAATCTCACACATTTTCATTTTTTCTTTGGGATGATTGCGTGAGTCGCACGCCCAATGCATGAGAGTTGGCAGGTATGTAAATGAGTTCATATGAACAACAGAACTGATGTTTTAACTAAGACACGTGTTTATTTTTTTTATTTTTAGACAGATGCAAAATACGTGTTCTCTATAATTATCCATCTGAATTCTAACTAATCTAGGTTTTCATATTATTACAACAAAATTATTTTATAAGCCTTTATCACTAAATCACTAAAGAGCATACGTCTGAAAATACTAATTGAAGAGGCTAGTGCTAAAAGTGCTTAAGTCACAAATTCAAAAAAATTGAGTTGTCATCTTTTGTAAACCTTTCTGGGTGTAATCAACATAGTCCTCACTTGTTTTGTATGAAAAATGTGTCTAAGTCCCTGTTTAAAGCAGTGAGATTATGAGGGGCGGATCCTACTCCTAGTTAAAAGTACTTAAGTCCAAGGATTGTATGCTATAAGTTCATAAGTCCATAGTTGGCCAATCATGTGTATTGTTGAAGTCATGTGACTCATTGTTGATTCTCAAAATGGCTGACAATGTTGGTATAAATGAGAATAGAGAGAATGAGCAGCCAAATTCAGCTAAGAAGAGACGGTATACCCCAAGCAAGTGGAAGAGAAATGAAATAAAAACAGCCAAGATTGCAGGTAATTTGATAACAATACATCCAATGGCTATTTCAAAGCTTTTACCAACCTTTTTGAAACTAGCAATCTGCCTTGTCAGTGTGATGTGACTGTGAGTGTGAGTGTGATTCACTCATGGGCAAGCAAACAAGCTGACTCTTGTTCATCAATCATTCATTACAGCTTTATCTCAGTAAATAGAAGGATGAAATATATGGAGGCTATGATAATGAGCCCTAGAATAAAACCTTTACTACTAATATTATTATATAATTCTGGATAAATTTTTCAATCAATCCTGCAGCTTCCTGTGTCACTGTAACTGTCAGTGCACCTAGTGGAGTGCAGTGTCTGTTTTGTGATTTTTGTGTCAAGTTCATGTTGTTTATATTAATATTAATTTTCTTATATCTGTTCTAGGGAAGCAGCATGTGTCTTATGGAGGCAGAGCAGTGGCTGAAAGAGTCCAGGTGCTGGTGCAGTGTCACTGCAAGTGTAACACTAAGTTTTCGCCAGCTGAACTGTCTAAAATCCTTGAAGACTTCAATGCTTTACCAAATCACAATGGACAAAATATATATCTACGTGGCTGCATATCAGTGACACCTGATGCCCAGATTAGAAGAAGACCACGCAAAGATGACGCCAAGAAGCGCACTAGTTACACGTACTCTATCACATTACCAACATGTACAGAAGATGTCTGCAAGTCAGCTTTTTGTGGCACACTTGGCATCAAAGAGTCACGGTTGAAGAAAAAGGTTCTCGACTTTGCCATAGACATCAAAGATGGACGTGGCAATCATGGAAACCATCCAAAAATTGCAGAAGATATTCGAGATAAGATAAGATCTCATATCAGGCAGTTTCCAGCACGTGAGAGTCATTATAGTCGCTCAAAAAATGAGAATAAAAGCTACCTTGATGCCAAACTCAGCATTGCTGAAATGCACCGACTATTTATACGAGATACGCCAGAGTGTAACAATGTCAAATACTGGCTGTACCACGATATATTTAACTTTGAGTTTAGCATAGCATTCGGATATCCCCGCAGTGATATTTGTGACAAATGTGAAAAGTTCACCGCAGATATTAAAGCTGCCGAGGCGGGTGGGGATCCTAGGAAAGCTAGAGAGCTGACGGCGCAACACGAGCTCCACATTTGAAAGGCAGACGTCTTCAATGTCTAAATGAAAGAAGATTCGGAAGCAGCGAAACTGGCTGGAAATACAGATGTGATATGTATGGACTATGAAAAGAACTTACCACTCCCATTAACTGGAATTGGCCAAGAATATTACAAGCGGCAGCTATGGATACACAACCTATATATACACAGCATGGTTACCGATCAGCCCTACATGTACTTATATGCGGAACATTATGCTGGGAAAGGCCCTAATGATGTAATTTCAATCCTTGACAATTACATATCTAAGCTTCCGGACATTATTACTAAGCTGACCATCTTTGCTGACAACTGCTTCTCGCAAAATAAGAACAGGTAAGTATACGTCATGACAGTGTTAGTTACACATATCTCGTTTTAAAGTGTTGTACTGTTATATTTCTAGTATGAGAATGATAGGCTTATGCATGTGTTCTATTTTTTTCAGATACATCTACGCCTATCTCTGTGGCCTAGTCAACAAAGCTGGATGCACACTCAAGAAAATCGAAGTAAAGTACCCTCTACCAGGACATAGTCGTATGCCTTGTGACCGGTGAGTAGATGTTATTACTGGTTATGTGATTCTAAGTTCACGTTATTACGAGAAAAAGTATATTGCAATCTTGTAATCTTACACGTTCACCAACGTGAGGTGTTTATTATACAGATACTTTGGACGCATCAGGAAAAGAAAAAAGAAAAAGGACCGTGTGACTTCACCGTCGGAGTGGGTCAACCTAATAAAGACGACAGACCAACAGAAACCATTCCGGATAGCCTTTGTTGAACACCCGTTGACAGATGATATGCTACCAGATGACACACCAGTTATAACTGTCATGAACTATAAAGATGCTTACGAGCCCGTTGTAAAAGCAGTAACTGGTACTGGGGCATTTCGAGGGGTTCGATTCCAACTTGGAAAGACGGTGACAAGCCGAACTGCCATGACAGCTAACTGTACCACTCCAGTTATTATCTTGAAAAGAGGAATGAAGATGGTGAATCTTACCAACCCTACCAATCTTTGCCAGGCCTATCCACCAGGAAACTTCCTCGCGATCAAAGAGGCTAAATACAACGATGTGAAGGCGCTTCTCTCCCACGTACATCTAGATGCGAGAGTCACTTTTCAAGACAAACTTAAACCATACAGTGCTGCCATTGCAGATCTAGATAATGATGATGATGATAGGGAGTAGAGCGCAGAACTTTTACTTTATTACATAGTTTCATTTTATTATTTTAGTCACATTATACTCTCCAGGTCGCCTCTATTAGTATTAATTTATCTCAATATTTTAGTCTCATATTCCAGTCATGTATCATATTATCATAATATAACCTCATTATATATTCTGATCATACATTATATATATATATATTCTGATCATACATTATATTGCAAAGTCTCATATTATGTTGGATACTAGCATTTTAGCGGATTGTATTAGGGCACAGCGATATGTCGCGGTGCAAGAAGTACTCAAGTCCGGAATTTGAGTCAAAAGTACCTAAGTCCATAATTAATTTTTTTGCTTACCCGCCTACCGTTTTTAAAAAAACCTTGTAGCTCATGTCAAATGTCAAGTTAACATAGTAGTCAAGAAAGGTGTGAAAGATGTTTCAAAAAAGCTATTAGTATGATTTACCATAAACTTTAAATCTTTAATGAGCTGCTGATGGAATTGGACATTATGTGACTTGGGCACTTTTAGCGCTAGGCTCTTCAATTATTCTATTCACAAACAGGAAATCAAAATTCATTCTGCAGCAATATGAACACAGGTAATGGCGAAGGACAAATGCTAAATGAAGTGAAAAATTATTTAAACTACAATTCAATAAGGTTTCTAGAATTCTGTTTCGCTATTTCAACCAACCTGGCAGCACTGCAATATATCGGCAAGGCTAGCTTCTCACGTGTGATCAAAACGAATCGTTCATGTGAATGATCAACAGCCGCCGAGAACTGAAGTAGTATTTGAACAATGTAAAAGGAGGCTTGGTTGGTTATCAAAATTAAAAGACACCAATGAGAAGACAGAACGATTTGTTAACCATAAAACTAATTTCATGTACGTCGCCAGATGGATGCAGCTGTTTTTAACTCTATGAAAGAAGACTACTCCGTAAACAATGTACCGATACACAAAGTACACGTTTATATGATCTGCATTAATTTTATGGCATTGTATTTAGTACGCTGTTTTACAACTTGGGCACTCTAAAATGGTGCTAGTCAACTTATTCATTAACAAGTCACTTATCATTGTGGTTAGGAGTTGTCTTCCGTATCACTCTATGCTCGGATTCATTACTGATGATTCATGACAAGGATAAAACAGCTGGCTGTCTGGAGATGTACGTACATTGATATGTATGTATTTATGAATATTGATGTATACCAAGTACCAAACTGTCTTTTAGAGTACTCATACTGACCATTGGATCTGTATACCAGTTAGTAATATAAACAAATTTTGGCAAATCAAGTAATATTCCTTATTACACCTACATTATGTTTAAATGCCAACGCATGAAGCACTTGCCGAATGCAACAAACTAGTAAAGACATAAAATAAAACAATAAACTATATAAATCTTGTTATATTTACAAGATACAAATGTACAGATTGTGCACCACCACAAAAAGGGCTGCCATGCTAAAAGACTAGCGCATGAGTATCACAATAACTTGATAAGTTCATCACTAACAGCCGTCGGTGTGAGTATGCCGATGTCGGTGAAAAGCAGGGTGAGGTACTCAGCAGGTGTGTAGTCGATAGATGGATGCACCGCAGAACTGTCTCTGCACTGATTGTTACTTTGATTCTCAGTACTCTGTCAATTTAGAAAGCAGCAAAAGGATGTTGTAAGCGTCAATTCCTAGTTCTCGACTCCAGTAAAAAGTTTTGCTACTATATACTGAGCAAATCAAAGCCAAAAACATGCAAAATTTTATCAACTCTTTGTGCACTCTCTTTATCGAGCAGGTACTGCTGAGTTCTGTACACTTTTGTTCCAACGGTTTTTGTGTTAATTATTATTTATTACCATACAGTTATCGCTATCTACTAGTTCATTTGTTCTATTATTAACAAATAATAATAATAATTGTTTTTTGTCAAAGTTGAACACTTTCAATGAGTGACAAAGTTATGAATGACTGACAAATTAAGAAAACAAATTGCCTGTTGCATTACACAAGCTGCACTAACACTACAAAAATGACAGCAGCACACTAGTGCAGCAGCACACTAGTGCAGCAGCACACTAGTGCAGCAGCACACTAGTGCAGCAGCACACTAGTGCAGCAGCACACTAGTGCAGCAGCACACTAGTGCAGCAGCACACTAGTGCAGCAGCACACTAGTGCAGCAGCACACTAGTGCAGCAGCACACTAGTGCAGCAGCACACTAGTGCAGCAGCACACTAGTGCAGCAGCACACTAGTGCAGCAGCACACTAGTGAAGCAGCACACTAGTGCAGCAGCACACTAGTGCAGCAGCACACTAGTGCAGCAGCACACTAGTGCAACAGCACACTAGTGCAGCAGCACACTAGTGCAGCAGCACACTAGTGCAGCAGCACACTAGTGCAGCAGCACACTAGTGCAGCAGCACACTAGTGCAGCAGCACACTAGTGCAACAGCACACTAGTGCAGCAGATATATAGTGCTACCATTCAATAAATGTAATGGAAAATCTGCAAGAAAACCTTCAAATGACTAAGGGTAAAGTTCAAGGTCAACATAACACAGCATTTCGTAGCATCGGTGCTTAGCCACAACAAACATCCGCTGTTGCATTTTACCAATGAGTGTGGTTGAAACCTTGTCAAGAATACATATGCCGCATTGGTATAATTTTTTGAAGCTGAAAAACAAATACGTAAAAAGTGAGTGCAGCACTTGACTGACTAGTAGCAAGTCTGACTAATCAGGCCTGAAGCATCGGAGTGAGTGCAGCACTTGACTGACTAGTAGCAAGTCTGACTAATCAGGCCTGACTAGTAGCAAGTCTGACTAATCAGGCCTGAAGCGGAGTGAAGGGAGCTAGTAACTTACTAATCAACTCACCGCATGACTTTTGGGCAAATCTTGTTGATTCAATGGATAAAGAGAAGAGAATTTGAAACTTTCTGCTGCTACATAAACTGGTTTGTTGAAAGCTTTGGCAGCCATGGCAATCGAGAATGTACCGATCTGAAAATATGTGGTTTGTGAACGCTAAATCTATAAATTGAGCCATGAAAGCTTCCAAAATTAGTTAAAATATGTTAGTGAATAATAAAGAATTGCACGAGTAACAAAAAATAGTGAAAACCATCTGTACTTTATTAATAATGCCTCCACTGGCCACGACTCCTTCGGCTCCAACAAGCACCAAATCAATTTTCTCCATGATATATCCAATAGCAGCATCAAGTATCACCTCAGCTTCAATGTTACAGCCCCTCAGGTCCTCGGCCATTTCAGTCCTAGAAAGAAAGTGTTTCACACCTTTTAATCAGTTGCTAGAACAGCGAGCAACAATACTAATACAGAAATTAAAAAAACGAGTCAATTTGTACCAAAGATGTCAAACACTGAAAATAAATTATTCTGTGAAAAATTGGGTGAGTATTCAATACAGTTTCATAACAGATCAATCAGAAGTTTATGCCACTGATAGCATTACAGAATGTCATACGCGGCAGCAGGATTAACTGTAAAAATATACATGCCAACAGATAGCTTTAATTGGTGGATATACCTACAAACATGTTGAAAGCAAGGAGTTATTCATTAACACATGAAAAGTAATTGCCACAATAAGACACTTACCCTGACTTCCCTGGCAATGACTCTGTAACAAATACTTTAAATTTCTTGGTTTTGGAGGCTTCAGTTAACAGTGCAAGGACAACGCGAGACCTTGAGTGCGCAAGGATTACCTACAGATAATTGCAGTGATGAAACAAACATATTAGTTGAGGTATGTTAATAAAGATTAACCTACTGACAGAGCTGAATATATAATGATTAGGTCAGGTTCTAGTGGGCCATCACAAACCAGTCTGTACGGAGAAACAGACACAATGACAGCACACTTAATCTATGCTAGAATCAGAAACCTTAACTTGGCATATATGTATTATATGTATATATGGTATATACATGTATGTATATACGTACGGTATATATGTATATACAAATAGTATATAACTTATATATCATATATGTGTATACGTATATATGGTACATATGTATATGCATTATATGTATATATATAACATGCATGTATTATATGATATATATATATATATATATATATATATATATATACATGCTACAGACAGTACTGTTTCGGCTATTGAAGCCTCATCAGTGCAGCTCAGAGCTTAGGCAAGGGACACAAATCCCATTACCAATGAGAGTTGACTTCCTGCCATGAAGCAACTTATAAATATATATACATTATATGTGTATATAGTTGTGACACGGAAACATATAATTTATCTACAATGTACAATGAAGCTGACTTGATAAAGCAAAAGAAAAATATAGGGCAGTAAATAGTAAATCTTGTTGGATTGGTAGCTCCACTCGTCCTCATATTAACAATAAAATCGATGAGAAACTTTACAATCTTTGGCATTTTATTCTTAAATGGTTTATAGTCTTTTAAGCAATGATATTTATTGTTAATGTATTGGTTCATTTTATAAAAACGTTAGCTACTGATCGCAAGTTTTAAGTCGCTAGCTTAAAGTCTGAACAAAAATAAAACTTCTCTGAGCGGAACCCCTAAAAAGTTGTGATACCTGTTACAGTATCTAAAGATTCTTTCTCCTTTTAAATTTGTAACATCTATCAATCGATGGCCGAATATATTAAATTGTTCCATGACTTATGGTTATATTGCGCATTTTTAGATGAAAATGAACTTGCACCTATATAAGTATGTTATGCCCTTAAGCCTTAAGTATATACATGTATATAATTATTATTATTATACTATACATTATAATATATTGTTAATATAATTATTATTATAACATTAATAGTGATCAGCCTCCAAAATGAAATGATGAAAAAAATTATTCCTATGATATTAAATGCTCCATTATTCAATCATAAACTATTGTGACCTTTCTGGGACCTTTCTGTGTGACCTTTAGAGGATCTCTGAAACATTAGGGTTCATTTTCTAAGCAATTTTTCTTTTATTTTTTATTTTCTCTAAATTAGCATTGCAGCAAATCTTATATGCAAATATGTACATTTTTAGGAACTTGAAACTTATTGAGTTGGCTGCCTACAAGACTTACTATTAAAAAAAAAGAAAATTAGTACTAATTTTATGTTTTTAATCAACTATACAACAGTGCAAAAATTTTGAATAAACAAGGCCAAACTTACAGCTTTCTCCTTAATGTGTGGACTTCCATAAGTCGCAATCTTTTGGCGAGATAATTCTACCTTCTTGACAAATTTATCCCCTCTCTCTAACATCAGCTTTTTGCACTCTTCAAAACCCTGTAATACAAACAAGCTGCTAGAGCTCTAGTCTAGTGTTACATAGCTATGTACATTATGATTCAACAAATAGATCGTGACTGAAAAAGCTGATATTTTCACATTGTTCGCAATCTCACCTTTTCTAGTCAGTTATGGCTGAACTACTAGTTGCCATAGTCTATATTGTTAATTTTTAGAGAGATGAATCGAAGATGAATTGAAGATATTATGACGAAGGATTTTATTTTGCTTCTAAATAGCACGAATGCCAGAAACGGAAGAAGGGACTAAACACAAAGGAGTGCTTGTAACAATTAAAACATAGACATAAATAATATCTGTAACACACAAAGTGACATATACCAATGTCTATTAGCTACGGTTTTATGAAAGAATAAAATGGAGTATAGTTGCGGGCTAAACAAATACAAATAAGTGGGCACAACTGCAAAATCTATGGTTGTATATATCAACATGCTCCCTAAAACATAAATTTTGAGTTTACTGATAGTAGTTTGGTGATTTGGGGTAGCGAGCGGTTTCTTAAGGCAGTCAGTGAGATTCTCAGTAGTGTTAATATAACGATAGGTAATGTTTGTTTGTTCGCGTATGAAATGGTATCTGATGTCAATATGTTTGGTGCGACTGTGTGAGATGGGGTTGCCATTACTAATAGCTATCGCGCTCCGATTGTCACAATGTATGATGTTAGCGGTCGGTTGTTGTATATAGAGAGACCGGTAGAATGAACGGAGGTAGATGGCCTCTTTGGTTGCGTCGGAGAGAGCCATGTATTCTGCCTCAGTGGAGGATAGTGCAACAGTAGACTGCTTTCAGGTCTTCCAACTGATTGGAGCACTGTCACCTAGAGAGAAAATATATCCTGTTGCCAATCTGCATCACAGTATCCGGCAAGTTCACTATCAGAGGGTGAGAACATAAGCGAATAGTCGATCGTACCCTTCAAATATCGGAGGACACGTTTCGCTGCTGTGACATGAGTTAGACCTGGTTTGTCAAGAAATTGGGATAGCTTGGAGATCACCCAACTTATATCAGGTCTTGTAGCGTGTAGGTAGATGAGACTACCAATGAGTTTGCGGTATGGAAAATCAAGCACAGATTCGTGTTCGTTACCCGTAGCTTTCATCAGATTCATGCTCTTATCAGCGGGTGTTTTGACTGGTTTACAGTCAGACATTCCAAAACATTTTAGAAGCTCGTTAATATATCATTGTTGAGACATAATGTACGATTTTTCGTTACGAGCGAAATCGATTCTTAGAAACCAGTTCAATGGGCCTCGATCGTTCATATTGGACCGTTGATTTAGTTACTGTTTCACATGATTTATGGATTCCATTTATTTGCTGACGAGCAGAATATCGTCTACCCAAAACAGTATGTATGTGAGTTCATTTACGTTTGATTTATAAGTGCAAGAATCACTAGCGGTAGGTACAAAGTTGCAAGATTTAAGGAAGTCTGTCAAGGTTTTGTGCCAGTTACAGCCACTTTGTTTCAGACCATACAAAGATTTTTTGAGATGACAGGTAAGGTCGGGATTGGATTGTTCATACCCTGGGGGCTGTTGTAGATAGATATCAGTATCTATAGGTGCATTCAGGTATGCGGCTTTAACGTCAAGTTGATGTATGAATATGCCATTGTTTGCGGCCTTGTGTAGGAGGGTTCTAATAGAAGTGAAGCGTGTTGTCGGTGAGTATGTCTCAGAGTAGTCAAGACCATGCACTTGGGTGAAGCCTCTTGCTACATAGCTTGCTTTGTATTGAGTCTGATTTTTCTCTTTGCCCTGCTTGATAGTGTATACCCATCTACCCTTGGTTTCAGATCGTCCCTCTGGTAGAGGTACTAGATCCCAGGTGTCGTTTTGTATGAGCACTGCCATCTCCTTATCCATGGCTGTTTTCCAATGTTTTGCATCTGAACTGTTCATTGCTTGTTCATGTGTTTCAGGGATAGTGGCTAAACCAGCAAATGCAAAGTCGATGGATGCAGTGAAGTAGTAATCACTGAGGTGAGAGGGTATTTTTCTGTTCCTCTGTGGTCAAATCTGGCAGTTGGTTGCGACGTCTCTGGGATATCCTGTGGGGTACTAGTTATTAGTGGTCCTTGGTTGACCTGACTAGCATTTTGCTAACCATTGGCTGGACGATCTGAATTCTGTGTAGTAACAGATTGCTCTGACACTATTCCCTCTGCATGTTTAGCGTTTTAGTATAGATATGAACATCAGGTTCCGATTCTGGTTTTACGTGTTTACAAGCGGATCGGACGATTTATGTATGACAATGTTTCGAGGCATGATGATTCGTTGATTGCCCTCGAGAATGTAATAGCTTTGACTGTCCGTATTGATACCGATGTATATAAATGTACCATGTTTACCACTCGGGCCGAGCTTTGCTTTGGGTTTTTCATTGTAGAAGGTACACAAGGCACCAAACTTGTATATCTTGCGCATGTCGGGTTTGTGAGTCGTAAACAGGTTGTGTGCTGTTTTTGAGGTATGTTGCTGATAGCTGCGGTTTCGGAGATATACAGTGTGTTTTACGGTGTATGGCCATAGCTGCTTCAGTGGGCCTGAGTCAGCTAGCAGGCGTCGAGCCATTTCCATTATACTGCGCCACAATGGTGTGTGAGGAGCAGTAGTTGTATGCTTGACACCTCTCTTGAGTAGAACTGACTGAAAAAACTTACCTATGTACTCACTACCATTATCAGTGTGTATCTCTGTTACTTGCCCTATCGGAGCGATAGCACTGAGAAACTGTTTGAAGGCTGTCGATGCATCATCCTTTGACCTAAATGGGTATAAAAAGAGTATGGATGAGTATCCGTCAATGAAGTTGATTATGTAGCGATAACCTTGGCGAGAAGGAGGCCTTATTAGACCTTGTATATCACTGTGGACTCGAAGGAGAGGTTTAGTGGCTAGAACAGGCTTATCATCCTGAACCTTAGGTTGTTTAGTGATCTTATTCTCTGTACACACTAGACATGTACCGGGTTTGATGAACTTATTGATAGCCATGCCCTTAGTTGCATTAGTAAGTTTGGCTATATCTTCGTAATTCGTATGACCCAGATCGATGTGCCACTGTTCGAGGGTTTTAGTGGCATATGCTGTTGTGGGCTTATCATTTATTAGAAGATAGTATAAATTCATGTCACGAGCGAAGTCGAATCTAGTCTTACCAGCTTGTAGATAGTTGCCGTCTTTCAAGAAGACAACATTTGCTCAATTACCTACGGCTGCACGCACAGAGAATAGGTTAGTGGGAAATGTTGGAGTTAGTAGTGCGTTTTCCAGACATACTTTGTGTGATATGCCCTCTGAATCTACCACATTATACTTCGCATTACCCTTAGTGGTTATTATTTCGTTACTCATGTGTCCATCAGCCACTTCAACAAAATTATTTGTTGGTACGAATGTTTTGTCATAGTTAATGAATCTATCGGGGTCGTTTAGTATATGTGATGTCGCGCCTGAGTCAGCTATGAATCAATGTGTCATAGCATTAGATTTTATTCGATGGGCCATATCGACAAGCTTGAATGAGAAGGTGTCGGCGCCACTCAGTTTTCGCAGTCTGTGGTTTTTGCTGTTCCCATTTCTTAGTAAAGCACGTATCCTCACAGTGATTTGGCTTCATGCAGTATGTGCACGTGAGACTGGACTTAATCGGACACTTATTTACTTTGTGTGTTTTGTCACCACATGGAATGCATGAGTATGAGTTTGGTATGTTATGCGTTGGCCCCTGTGTGGCCTGTTATCGCTCCCTGTGTGGCTAACATGCTAGAGTGTTCTTTCCTCACAGCCTCAGTTGATACGTAATTTCAGAGTTGTACTTTGAACTTGGACTATGTTTTTACTTTGTCAAGTTGCGTGTGTACGACAATGAACGGCCTGTACGATTCAGGTAGACCTTTTAGCAGCATAGCAATAATTAGGTTGTCAGAAATTTGCTCACCTGCTGTTCGTAGACCTGTTGCAGCCCTTTCACCTTTAATTATGTAAATGGTCATGCCTTCATGATCTGACATGGTTATTGTGGTAAGCTCCTTGTACAGCATTAGTACTCTTGGCTCTTTCGTACTTGCGCAGTGTTCACTCAGAATTTTTTTGGGGCTTGTCTACCATTACCCGATGCATTATTCATGATGAGCAAGAGGGATCTTTCGTCTATCACTTGTACAAGTTCAGCATAAGCTGTCTGATTATGTTCATCAAAGTCCTTGTGATCATCAACACTGGGCGCCTTTGGTAGGATGGCTTTTTGGTATAATTTGTTCTGCGTGTAGAGGTAGTCCAGGAATCTTGTTTCCCACAGATGGTATTTATTAGGGTCCCCATCATAATAAGCCCATAACCTGTTAAACTACTAGTTGCCATAGCTATATTGTTAGTTTTTAGAGAGAAATCAAAGATAAGTCGAAGATATTATAACAAAGGATTTTATTTTGCTTCTAAATAGCACGAATGCCAGAAACGGAAGAAGAGACTAAACACAAAGGGGTGTTTGTAACAATTAAAACACAAAGACATAAATAATATCTCTAACACACAAAGTGACATATAACAATGTCTATTAGCTACGGTTTTATAAAAGAATAGAATGGAGTATAGTTGCGGGATAAACAAATACAAATAAGTGGGCACACAACTCCAAGATCTATAGTTGTATATACTAACAGTTACCATCAACAAAGACCAGTCAAGCTGGTCAGTTGGTTTAGAGAATGGAGGAAAAACACATCAACACATCGAGCCATTTCTGAAGCAGTTTTACCTACTATTTACTGCATATGATAACTTAAGAGCCGAAGTTATAGCGATTCTTCGTAGTAGGTATTAAATAGCTTTTGCAGTTTACATAGTTACTCTTACAGAGCTCAAACTTTACACAAACTAAATAATATTTGCCAACATACTTTGTCTCTCCCTTCATCTGTAATATTGCTGATGAACCTCATGAACAGCTCACAGCCACTGTTTGTCGACGTCAAAGTGTCAGTCCTATCTTCTTGAATGATTGTCACAGCACTTTTTAACTGTTCAAAAAGTTCAGCAGAGGTAGATGCTGTAAAGAGAATTTAATATAATGTTCAAAAGATGGTATAGAGTACAGGCTTAATTCTACTCACTATCCAGGAAAGATGTATTTTATAAAATTGTACGTAAAGCAAAGATATACAAAACAGCATAGCATAAACATCTTGCGTATATTTTGCCTTAAAAAGTTTATTCACCATTATTGAAGCTTGTCTGTGAAGTTGTTCTTCCAAGATCAAAATTTGAACGGGCAAACTTGGAGCATAACCAGCTTTTAATGTATACAATATATATGTATACTTTTAATATATGCAATATATATGTATACTTTTAATATATGCAATATATATGTATACTTTTAATATATGCAATATATATGTATACTTTTAATATATGCAATATATATGTATACTTTTAATATATGCAATATATATGTATACTTTTAATATATGCAATATATATGTATACTTTTAATGAGCTAGCTGGATACAAATGTTTTATAATAAATGTGCGCAATATAAATATCTGCAGTCCAGAGGGCCTTCCGATCACAAAGCTGAGAGTTTGATGAACGATTGCGTCAGTGTTATCATAAATCATAAAATGATTTCTAGCAGTGGCTGATACAAATTTATCATATTTCTCACCAATAAAAAAATGCAGTATCCAAATATTTTGAATCCTTTTATATTGTTCATTAAAAAACAACAAATAATTATTATAGGCCGCATGGTCCTTTGAAAATATTATTGGGCATTGAGATTAGAAGGCATTGCAAAAAACTATGCTGCAATTTCCTTCTATTTTAAAAATAAATTCCTAGCATTTGCACTAGCAATAGTGCATACAGATTTGAGACAATATATCAAATAGAGTTTAAGTTTTCATATGAGAATTAGAGTAGCACAGTGCAAAATAAAAGCATCAACTCCTACAGACAGTAAAGGAGCCATACTAAAAAGTAAAAACATAAAAGTTTACAAAGAGAGGTGATGAGATCAAAAAATTTTAATTTTTTTTTTAAAGAAAACTGTTAGAAATAGCTTCATCAAGTAACTTTGCAGCATGCGCAAAGATGGTGCAAGCACAAGTGCACATCATAATACTCATTGCATCAAATAGAGGATGGGTGAGAGCAACAAAGCCTATGCTCTTTATAAAAAACAATTTCAGACAATTTTACCACCATCTGGGGTAAATTCCTCGTGAAACTTTGAATAAGCATTTGGCAAGCTTGAGAGTGACACTGAGTGTGTTGATTTCTGCACAAAGATTTCTAGCATTTATTTTTTAAATAATCAGCCATTAAGAAAGCAGATATAATTATAGTAAACTTCATGCTACTGATAATAATAAGATTTGATCTCTTGCAATAAAGTTTCTTGCTGTAAAAATGTTCTGAAATTAGCAATGTTTGTTGTAAGAATTTCTCCTTGCACTCAAATGCCTAGACATTCACAGACATTGAATAATTTTATCAAGCAATGTTCAAACAGGTGAAAGAAGCGTTTTATGTGTATACTAATAAAATATTGATAATACCCTCAAACCTCTAAACTATTCCTAAACTTCAGTGAGAGTTTTTAAACAGGATATCATCCTGAATGCTTTTTTCTAAATGTTGACATTTTGTGATATTTTTGTACAAAAATTGCTGCACCTTATTTTTATGTTGACGAAACTTCCATTATTAAAAGAAACGCTGTCTAACCTCAGATGAATAACAATTTTCATACAATTTATAATTAAGTGCATTGGAAAAATTTTTTCTGGCAAAAACACTATGAAGTTGATTATTATAACGGATACACAGTAATTAGCACAAATCCTACATATTTTAGCAAGTTCTATTTTCAATAAGTACATCGTTGCTTACTCCCATTTTGGCTTGCTACGGTTTGGTTGACCAAATACTGACACTTCATCCAACACAAGACAAGAGATGGATTTTACTTAGATAAAATTTTCGCTATGGCTGTATTTTTTATAGATTGCAAATTGTTTTAGGGGTGCGCAGCTACAGCTCTTCCTTGACTCACTTATTCAGTAGTTCAATGAATGGAAGAGGGAAAGACTGTCTTTGTTGGTCGACACCTTATAATTGCTGCAAGGTTCAACGACTATCAGATGGATGGTTTGCCAAATAAATTCTGGACTAGTGACTATAGGGTATTGTACAATGGAGAGTTTCTAAGATTCCTGCATCTTTTAATAGTTTCCCACAAAATTCAAAACACATCAGCCCTTCAAAGAGCCTGGTTACTTCAGAACAATTTGTTTTCAAAGCAAGCTTGCTGATGTGATAGCCTTAGCATTCTAGACTTTTAAACTAATTTTTCTTGGCAATAACCAAACTAAGAGAAGCAAAAACATAACCTCACAGGCAATGAAAGAACAAGCGCAAAAATATTCTATTATTTAAATGTGACCTAAATTACACAAAAACTATACCCATGATCTGCAAACTTACCGGTGCTTTCTTTTATTAGTGCCAGCAATGTTTTTATTGCAGAAAGTGCAGACGAAACGTTGCTGCTTTCCTGGTCTTTAAGGAGACGATGCACATCATCTAAAAATAAAACAAAATAATTCAACAATATCGTACAAACTCATTATGATATGATATACCCCAAACTCTGGGTAGAAAATTTTCCTAAATGTAGCAATGCTCTATTAACCAATTATTTTGTTTATTATCAATTGCTCAATAAAATGTTCAGCTTAAAGGTATGTTAAAGGCTGTGTTAGCAAAGTACTTCATAATTCTGCCATCTTTGTGCATCATGTTGTTATACATTATGCACACAAAAATAAACGTATTCCTATGATCGATTCTTGATTGTGCTAATATGTGAAAGATTTTCTAGTGGAGCTCTTTGAGCAATGTTTGAATAAAGACATCAAAACACTCTACATTTGTAGAAATCTTTAGTAAAACTGATATGTTTGACCTTACAGAAGTTGTGCTACTGTAGATTATTAAGAACTAGTGAGTTCTGTGTTTTTATGAATATAATTGTAGGTATATCATTTGACAAAAAAATTATTCGATCATTTCGCATAACTAATAACTTCACTAAATGGTTTTTCTTTCAACCTAAATAGTCACAGTTATTATGTAATTAAACCATCACTTGTTCAACAACACTACACAAAAATGAAATCAATCATTTCTTGTGAGGCTTGGGTTGCAAAAAACCAACGAATAGTTAGAATAATGTTTGTTAGTTTTTATCAGAGTTCTGAAAAATAGGACAAACCCGACTTTTAATCGTTCCTATCAGTAGAACTAAAAGCCAAGCTTATACAAGCTTTACTTAAGCGATTAATAAGTTGTTCCCTATCAAAGCTTTTAAAGTCAGCATAAATTAAATGCTACAAACAATAAAAGCACTCATTAGATTTAGTCAAGATTGCATGCCACATGAACTCTGTATGTAAAACTTTTGCTAATCATATTATTACGGATTCAATAAAAAATTAGTTCAGCAAATATTCTATGGACCATATACAGAATGGACTTTGCAAAAGGAACAAAAATATGCATTAAAAAACTTACATATTTTAGTAAAAATTTGGAGCAAAGAGGCCAACATAACATAAAGCAAACATTAATCATTAAGTCATTAATTGTGATGATTCGATAAAAGGCAAAAAATGTTCAGCAGTTCACCAAACATACATATACCCTATTGCAAGCTATAATTAATTAAACAAGAGAATCAGCTAGTAGCCTTTTAATGCAACCCAATCCAGTATTCAATAATTTTCTCATAGCTTAATAATATAAACAAAAGTATTTGTAACACAGTATTGATAACACAAAGGTTGTAACGACATAGTTGTCAGTCCTTACTGTATCTTTGAGATTATACCACAAGTATAACACATTAGAACTGCAAAATAAATAAATTAATTACCTTTTAGTGTATTCATTATGAAATTTGAGTAAAAGTGTGGCTAGTGAATTGATGCTGTATTTTTACCGTTTAATACTAAACGGTGTTGGCAAACTCAGTTGTGTTGTGTTCTTTCATCAGCGACAGTTGCTGGCAAAACATGCAGTTACCTATTACGGCATCGTCCCGTTAACGTGCTTATACAAAAGCTTTTGTTCAATTTTAGCTATCACAATTCCATTACTTTTATTTATTATATCACGAACTTTACTTTTATTCGTTTGGTTTTTTGTTACTAACCAATTGAATACAAGGTAAGAAAACATGTTTTTCAAGAAACGTAATTATTGGGTCTGAGTTTAGACCGCTTTTTTATATTGAAGGGCGTGAGCTTGAGCGATTAGTCAAACGTGACAACAGCAATATGGGTAAGTTATATGGTAGCCAAATCTCCTTCGGCTTTCTTACAATTTTTTGCAATTGAAATATGTATTAGTAGCTGGTGGATTAAACACCTTCTGCAACAAGTCATCTATTGGGTGATATGACAGTAGACCTGCGCATCATTGAGTTGGTCGCTCACTTACTTATTGGGGCCTGTTTACTACATATTGAATAATTCTGTTTTGACCTTAAAAGTCTATAATACTGAAAAATATTCTTTCTGTTTAGAGTTTTTGTTCATATTCATTACTTGTGTAACGGATAAATGTGTTATAATTAATTACATTATCAATTAAAATGCGACTAATGCTAGACAGCTTTAGTTGGCATCTACAATATACCTATGTAAATTTATGTGATAATTATCTTATGCTTTTAGACATTAAATTGAACTTTAAAACTATTTATTAGCACTTCAAACCTTATTCATTATTTTCTACAGAATTTTTGAACTCAAAATGCCTTAAACTTCATTATAGGTGTCAGAATACACACTTTTTAACAATGTATGTAAACTTTCATTTAAAATTTAATAAAGATAATGTTCATATTATCAGAGACTGATTCACTGTCAAAAATTTTGTCGGTGCTCACCACTATATTTACCTGAATTCTACTTCATTGTAGGACCATTTGAGTGCATGCAACAAATCAATACTAATTTTGTAAAAAAAATATATGACAGCAACTCACTTCGAAATTGTTAATTGACATAACTGTAGTAAAGATGAAACTTGACTTATTGATGGCAATCAAATTTTGCATGTTTTCAGTGTTAATAAATAAATATTTCTTGTAAATTTTGCATCTGTCGGAAGAATTGTTAACAAAAAACTCTTTCAGAACTTAAAGAATTTGTTTTGAAGATTTTGACTTTATTGATTTGAATTACTGATCAATTAGATTAACAGCAAACTTACATAGATAATGGAATGCATGAGAATTAGACAAACTCCTTTATGTTGCCTTTACAAAACTCGCTTCAAACACAAAAAATTGAATGGCCAAATTGAATTTGTATTATGCATGGTTATATAGGGATCCTTTTTTCTTTTTGTTATGATTAATGGCTGGTCATTTCTGCGAATAAGCTTAGTGGAAAGTTAAGGATTATGTGTTTATTGAATGTTAACACAATGAGTTTTGGTCAAATCTATTATTTAGAAGAACCAACTTTCTTTCAATTTCATTTTCTCTAGAGGTGTATTTGGCAGCATATTTCAACATCGTGCTTTTTGGCTATTATATAACACGAGGAATGGTTGTAGCCTTTGATAATTTTGCATGAATTGGCTTTTTAGGTTGTTCATTTAACTTATCTTTTTTACACACCCATTAACCTCCTAAAACGAACTATGGGACAAGCAATACAGCAAAGTGATTCAGATGTTCAGACACCTGTTGAGTATCAATACGCCACCGGTTCATATTTGTTGTTAAATAATGTAAATTAACGGCTTTTTGGATTTTTGTTATATTTAAGAAAGTTTGCATTTGATTACCTTATTAGTATGATGCAATTATATAAGCAGCCATGTTATTTATATTTAAATATATATTATTTATATATTGCTGTTGATTAACATATATGGTTTGTTGAAGCTTAGTTCATAATTATGTTGTGACAAATTTTTATGAGTGTCCCGTGGCCTACATGAGATAAGGATATGCCACAATTTGCTCCTTTGCATCAATTCCTATTAATTGCAATAAATCTGTAGCCAAGTGACTACTAGAAACAACAAAAATAATTGTGGTCTGCTCTGTTTCTCTTTGTCTTGTTCTATTTAAAGCCTAGAGTTTCTTTTTATTTTAAATAATACCATTGCATTGACTCTGCTTCAATCAAATACCCCAATTTAAATGTCAGCGCGCGCCTTACCTCTTTTTCCTTGTTTATAGAAGAGAAATCAAGTCTTCTGGTTCTTGTTATCGATGCCAATCACATCTGGTGGGGAGAACGAGCAGAGGAAGCAGCCCGTCAAACTCACGGCTCCAATGGTCATAGAAACAGAGACATTGCCATATCAGATAGCAGTTCTAGTCAGGTTTGCTAACCTCTCTCTACTTACAAGGTTTAATTCTCATTTTGTTGAAGTTTAAAGATAAAGTGTATTGTCAATGTTTCATTTATCTCGGTACGTGTTATTAGTATTTACTATATATTAATCTTAATTTTCAGTTTGTAAAATTATTATATTCAAGTATGTCTGTCAGCATAGTTAGCTGTGACATATGGAATGGGTTGAACCATTTGAAAATTATTTGTACTGGAATCAGTACTGAACTTTTTGAAAAAATATTCATGTCAGTGCCTAATTTTTATGCAATTATCAGCCTAGTGCATAAGTTCTACTGTCACTCATACATATAGTAGATTTTTAGATAGATATGCTTAGATAGATAGATAGTTGCTTAGATAGATTTTAGTAGATATGCATTTTTCTTGGTTTGCGTACACTTGTAGGTTTATTAAAGTTCATAAAGTCCTCTTATTGATAAGTACACATTTAGGCTTTGAATTGATATGCATTCATGCAGGTTTTCAACCTCTGGTTTTGTTATTAGTATTACAGTACATGGTCTCATAGCATTAGCATCATTTTCTGCACTCCTAATGAAATCAGTAAGTGGTTTCAGACCATACCATGGTTTGGAACAGCTGAGATCTTGTGTTGGTTGGTCAAGCTGCCAGGACCTTGTTAAAAAACAGAAACTTGAGTTGCAATAAGAGGAGTAAGAAAACCTTTATATTTGCACATGCTGACTGTTATTACAGATCACACTAACAGAGTTTATAGACAGTGTAATTACATTCACTAATGCACACCTCCTGACAAACCATAGAAACCGGCTGGCTATAATAGCCAGTCATGCGAGCAAAAGCCAGTATATTTATCCACCTCGGCAGTCTATCGATTCATCCACTACAGTCTTGGGAGCGACTGCTGATACTCTGCAGGTGCTTAAAAACTCAGTCAAGGGAGAGTTGTCTCATCTTCTGTCTGAAGGTAGGCAGATGACTCACAATATATCCATTTGGGCATTTCCAATATTTTGATATTTTGCACCCTCATCAGAGATTACTGACAATAGGAACATGAAAGGCCTCTCAACACTGATAAGTTATCAGTAACCATATTGACCATAGTGATTAGTGGGAGGTTTTGGCACAGTATAACTTTGCAATCATTTAATCAAATAACTTTTTTATTGTTCAACATATATTTTCAGGGGTGTTTTCATTGCAAAATTGACATAGATTTTCATTTTTCCCACATTACCTGTGAGATTTTGCATTTTTATTCACTAGTGCTTATATGTTTCATTGAGTGCAAATATCCCTGTATTTCTTACATGGTGTACATATTAGGCTGACTTATGGGATAAAATCTAAGTAACTATTATAATTGCAGTGCTGTTGATGCTGAATGAGCATTTTTTCACAGTGTTTGTGACAAACAACTTCTGTGTGACGCGCTGTGCCATATTTAACTAGAGTGTTTCTTGTTCTGTTCTTCCGCTTTCAGTTGATGATCGAGAGATGCTGGCAGATTCTATAACAGCTGGGGCTATTAGCATGGCACTTTGTTGTATCCTTTTTCATGTGTCTCTCATGGAACATTTTATACATTTCCACTCTCACTGTTTACAATGAAGTTGTCCCTAATATAATCAGTAATTCAGTATTTGCTCAGAACTATTTATTTTCTTAAAACGTATCCAAACAATCTATGGATCCTCTTGCTATCTTCATAGTCATCTCGTTTCAATTAATATCTTATTGCAAAGTTATTTTCCATAACTGAATATGCAGATATTCACAAACAGAGTCAGCAGTTACTAGTTGGAGAGAAATTGAACTCAAAGATTTTGGTAAGGAAGAAAGTATACTGTTGCTACACGGTGTGTGGTCTCTTTGTGTAGTCTACTAGTTCACAACATACCAACTATGTTATTATTGCTTATTCTAATTGTTGACACACACTCAGCTGTTCTTATTCAGGTCGTAAAGGGCACAGAAGACAGTTCTGAGCAATATATGAACTTCATGAATGCAGTATTCACTGCCCAAAAGAATGTGAGTAACTTATATGACACACAAGGGACCAATTGCTATTTATCTCTTGTGCTGATTGTATTTATAGCAAAATACTGGAGTGTTCAAGTGCTGGCATTTGGTTTAGTTTCACTGCGCATATTTTTGGTGCCTTTCTTTTGTAGCATATTTTGCCACTATTTGTGTAAATCTTTACAGCTGTTGGAATATTTTTCATTTTATTTCATTAGCAGACTTTGACATTTATTACCTTTTTGTATGCGCCTATGTATTTGCTCATATGTCTGTGCATATGTATTTACTCATTTGTCTGTGCATATGTATTCACTCATATGTGTGTGCATATGTATTTACTCATGCCTGTGTATATGTATTTACTCATTTGTCTGTGCATATGTATTCACTCATATGTCTGTGCATATGTATTTACTCATGCCTGTGTATATGTATTTACTCATTTGTCTGTGCATATGTATTCACTCATATGTCTGTGCATATGTATTTACTCATGTCTGTGTATATGTATTTACTCATATGTCTGGGCATATGTATTTATTCATATGTCTGTGCATATGTATTTACTCATATGTCTGAGCATATGTATTTACTCATATGTCTGTGCATATGTATTTACTCATATGTCTGCGTATAGAAGTTTAAGCTCAGAACTGTTAAGCGTGAAAGTTTTTACTGTGACATAAGCTAATGCCAACTGGATTGTATTTTAATTCATCAAATCTGCATTGCCACTTCTCCAACAACTTCAAATGCTCAAACAACTTGGTTCAGATACATATCAGATACATACTTATCTGATCACTTGTGTCTCACATCTCTGACTCTTTTGCTGGATGTTTATTCTATCGTCTATTGCTTTACATATAAACACATTGACTACCGCCTCATGAGTTGCAGAAGCTCCTGATTTGTGTCATAGCCAATAATTGGCTGAATGAACCCTACCAGAACACACTGTTAGAACACACAATAGACTAATTAACCGCATGTTGTGTTGCATGTTGTAGGGAGTTGTGATAGATGCTTGCTTGTTCAACCACGACTCGGGTCTTCTTCAGCAAGCATGTGACATCACCAAGGGTATATACCTAAGGATACCCCACATGAAAGGCCTTCTTCAGTATCTTCTTGTATGTTTGTTTCAATATTTTTATTATGTTAAAGATGGTTTTCATTATTTCATTAAGCCATGATATTTCACCTGGTGAAATGCCAAAAGACACAGTTCATATCTAGTCATACTAAATATGAACTGATATTATAAACTAGATATTCATACTACTATACGCACTGTCGTTGATGTGGTCTATTATACTGTGTTGAATGTGGGTGATTTAGTCTACTCTACTGTGTTTAGTGTGGGTGATGCGGTCTCCTAAACTGTGTTTTTGTGGGTGATGTTGTTTACTATACTTTGCTTAGTGTGGGTGATGTGGTCTACTATATGATGTTTGATGTCGATAATTAAGTTTATTTTTTTCTGTTCAGTGGACATTCCTGCCTGACCCGCAGACAAGGGAAAAGATGAGCATGCCACCAAGATCTCAAGTTGACTACAGAGCTGCCTGTTTCTGCCACAGACGACTCATTGACAGAGGTTACGTCTGCTCAGTTTGCCTGTCTGGTCAGTGGCGTAACCCATACTTAGTGTATCTACTTGTATTATTACTGCTTATATAATACTCGATGCGCTGTAACACCTTATATTGTCGGTTAGGTATTGGGTGGATCCTCTTGAAGTGTTACCTAAAGCCTAAAATATTATTGTGCATTTCTTCTTGGATTCTATTTGCTATGTGTCAGACTTTTATGGTTGTTTTAGTTCAATTTATTTTCAAGAATTTGCAACTTGAAGCTAATTTTTTGGGAGAATGATTGCTGTCATTAAATAAATGTGCGTGG
The DNA here is from genome assembly GCF_963576615.1 of Watersipora subatra. NCBI lineage: Eukaryota > Metazoa > Bryozoa > Gymnolaemata > Cheilostomatida > Watersiporidae > Watersipora > Watersipora subatra. Next base: position 10,626,872 of record NC_088708.1, on the reverse strand, counting down.
AAACACGAGGATGTTGTGTGTATTGTAATTTACTCATACATGCTTGTCTATATTTGTAGTCTTTTGTGACTTTCAAGCCATCTGCTCAACATGCAGGTAACTCTTTACATTAGCTGGTTACTTGGGTACCTTCTTTGGTCAGTGAATCTAGTTGGTAGCGGCTTGCTCATTCATTTGCTAAAACTTTTTCTTGTTTTGAATATCAATAATATGAAACTAAACTGGAAAGGGAATGATGGGTGTCTAATGTTCTAATGGGATGCTCTATTATTCTGAGTCTTGCATATACTGATGCTCACCGGCTTACTAATATTCACACTGATACTGTCTGCTTGCGTAGAGGCTTCAAAGAGTTCAGCTAGTTTGTTTACCTCCGAGCCTATTCCCATTCCTTCTTTTAATCAACATAAAACTAAATGCCTGCAGCAGACGTAGAGCTCAGTTTAAGTATAGCAGTAGTATCATTAAATACTTTTGTTGCAGATATATCCATGCAGCTGTGCAATAATAGCTCAAATAGCTCTAGCATAGCATTCACGGAGATCATATTGGTGTGCCTTTGTCTTGTGGATTGGTGTCTAAATTAGTTTAGATGACACCCGCAGTGGCAGCCAGCTTCCGAAGTAGCTGGAGCTCGTATGGTGTGTCTATGCGCTAGAAGGTTCTTTTTTTCTGTCAGCTAGTTGTAACGGGCTAGGTGTAATCTGTCAGATGATTTAATTGTTACAACTTTAGCTTTTTGTTTACTGTTGTTTCACAGGGTTCCATTTAAGATTCTGGGAGGTCCTGTACTGCGGAAAAAGAAGAAAGGACCCTGATTGTCTCCTGTCTTGTCTTTTCAAAAGTTACACATGTAAATACCTTGAATTGCGTTATTTATACTTGCTGAGTGTGAATGAAGTTTAACAACTCAGCTTGACTACTCGCGCTATAAAAGTTTCAAACTTTTATTGATAACCTTGTGAAGCTGTGTTACATACAGCGACTAGTTACTAGTCACAACTCAATATTTTTATTAGATTATTATGCAAACTAGTACTGAGCTAGAGTTAAATACGAATACACTTCTACATGCATACACTTTTACATGCATACACTTTTACATGTATACACTTTTCCATGCATACACTTTTACATGCATACACTTCTACATGCATACACTTCTACATGCATACACTTCTACATGCATACACCTAGATATGCATACACTCATACATGCTTACACCTAGATACACATGCATATATATGTATACACCAATATAACATACAGATGTAGGCACCATGTGCCAAAATATATATATAATATTGACAGGGAAAATGACTCATATAATATGCACTTGGGTGCACAGAGTGCGTACACGCTTCCAGGCTCTATGTAAATAAACGGAATCCTTTATTGAATATCTTAAATGTGCTACTCGACTTTTTCAATGGTTTTGGACTTGTTCCTGTTGATTTTGACGTAGCTTTAGATCTGCGGCTGAGTGATTTGGGAAGGCTCCCAGTTGATGAAATTGGTTCAATAGTCATTGCAGAGCTTGGTTCTGCCCTCGAGAATGCTCGTTCTTGCTGTATTTGTTTTATGGTATTATGGAATACAGAATAAACAGCGTTCACATTGCCTCTCGCACTGCTTTCTTGGAAGAGACAGTGAAACCTATCAGCCATTTCTTGCCCTTCATAGAAATCCACTTCCCTGTAGAAACGACATTTATGGAAAGGTGTTTTAATTACAAGTAATCGTCCTATCTTGAATTAAAAAAGGTTCTATTAGAATTTTGATACTATAAATGCTACAGGCTAGTTTGCCATTACTAACTATAATTACAGAAGGGGGCTTTTACTCATCTTTCTTTACAGCACAATCTCAATTCTGAAATTAATATATAATGTAATTCACACTTGTTTATGGCATCATTTACTTGTTGAGTTAATAAGACTGGTGTACTAAGACATCCATATTATGTCCAAACTTCTCAGAGTGGTTAGCAGCAAGTTGGTTAGAGCAAAGGTTAACATCGATGACTGGGTTGACCTGACTGAAGAAAGGCTTGAGATGAGACGATCCCTTCTTACCCTCGTCTTTATTAATCTTTAAGGACGCTTTGAAGTGCTTCGCTAATTTTGAATATGACCAAAACTACTATCAGGAAATATATCACTTTATTGGTAATACTTTCATTTCAAACAGCAACGTTTTCCAATTTTTGCCGTACAAGAATCATAACACACACAAAAAAAGGAGAAAAGTTCAAAATATTGTGAAACCTGGAGCAACATTTTTGGTGAGTTGAGAAACAAATCATTAGATCAATAAACCAAAATGCTACCGGTATAATTTAGGTAATAGTTTCATGCAATCAACATGAATACAACTATCATAGCAAAAGATAACCTGAAGTATGAAGCGTATGCAGCAAGCTTATCAACTAGTTTCTTTACATACCTGTATCTATCAAGATCTCTTTTGTTTCCCACCAGCATGATAGGCTGAGTTTCTAACCCCTTATTTCGAAAATGAACGTGAATATGTTTCAGGTAGGTTTGTGCAGCTTCAAAACTTTCCTTACTCGTTGTGCTGTATACAACTATCATTGCATCAGACCACTTGATATACTTTTCCAACTCTGTGTAACTCTGTGAATTAACAATTATAATGTGATATTCAAAAGATTTGGTCTTGGATAATTTTCAACGCTTTGTAGCAAAAATGTCTACTCATTTACATAATGTTACATATTCAACAGAATGGCATTCAAATTAATCATGAAAAGATAATTGGATAGATTAAGTGATCAATCGGTGTCTGCTGCCTGTATGTCGGCTTATACAAGCTATTAGATAGTGGTCTATTTGAATTATGATTAGTACTCAGATACCACATTATGTGAGAGATATGTCTCCTAATAAAGGTCCAATGGTATTAGCGTAAAAACAAGCCTTGAAAAACTGCTAATAGTTCAGTTAAAATTTAATAACAATTTTTAGTTGTATTCATGTATACGCACCCCAGGATGCGCGTAGGTGTCCCACACCCTGGCAAGAACTGGTTCATGGCCCACAATGTCTAGCTTGCTGTATTTTCCATCTGTAGCAAAAATACTTAAAACAGATAACATTTGCTTGCACATATATGTGAAGGCGCGAAACAAATACTGAGCGTACATGAACACTGACTATTTTTGTAAAGATGTGTGACTGGCTGTTGTAGTCTGTAAAGATCGAGCTTTGTTACAGAGAGACGATAACTTCTAATAAACAACATAGCTTTCAATAACATTGTATTAAAGTTATACTTACCTATGTAGGGGTCGTAATCAGTGATATATTTTTGGGTGAGGTACTTTACAGTCAAAGCTACAACAGACATTAGAATAGACTTAGAGATGTTGGTAGACCATGGAGGGATGTATCAGTGGACTATACCATCTAGTTGATTTTAAATAACTGAATGTAGAGTCATACAGAATTGAAGGTATCTCTACTGAAGTTGCTGGAGGTTTTGAGTAGCGCACAAACTACTAATTGAATGAGACAATGATTTTTATCATGACTAGAGAGTGCTGGACACTTTCTTTTTATGATTATAAATATATTATTGTCTCACTCTTAAGCATTATTATCATCTCTATTACATGTATTATAATGATAATAATAAAGATAATAATAATTATTAAGAGTGAGATAATAATTATATATTATTATCATTATAGTCTTACTCAACTATAGTTAAGCACTAGTTAACTAACAATCAGTATCATATAGCAGAGTTTTAATTATTTCTGATGGCAGCAAATAATGAGTAGTTACTGTAGGATGTACTATTATATTCCAAAAGAGAATTCATAAACTGATAGCACGGCCTGAAATCAATTAAAAGAGAGCACTTGAAAAACTTCATCTCGACAAGTGCTATCAACTAAAAAGTCCAAAAATTGTAAGATTTAGGATAACCACAATATGAATGTGGTTATAGCACAATAGAGGTAAGTAAACAATGTGGTAAGAGCACAATACCTTTTGCTCATGCAGCCCAATAAATAACTAGAAAAGTTAATTTTTATAACCTATGATGTTTTACTCACTACAGGTTTGAGGCATTATACCATACTATCTAAGTTATAACAGCCCTTAGAAACAATGTACATTTGAAGCAAATGCGCACCACAAATTTACTGACTACCCGCTGATTGGCTCAAATCTTGTTTCAACAAAGTAGTCATCCATACAGCTCTTATTAACAGGAGCTATTACCAGTCAATTCGATTAAGCGGTGATTCATGGGCAATGAATTTTGGGTTCAAAGGCTTGATATGGTTGAGCAATGCATTATGGGTTCAAAGGGTTAATATGGTTTAGCAGTGCATTATGGGTTCAAAGGCTTGATATGGTTGAGCAATGCATTATGGGTTCAGAACCTTGATATGGTTGAGCAATGCATTATGGGTTCAGAACCTTGAAATGGTTGAGGCATTATGAGTTTAAGGCCTTGTTACAGTTTTGCAATGCATTTTGGGTTTAAAGGCTTGATATGGTTGAGCAATGCATTATGGGTTCAAAGGCTTAATATGGTTGAGCAATGCATTATGGGTTCAGAGCCTTGATATGGTTGAGCAATGCATTATGGGTTCAGAACCTTGAAATGGTTGAGGCATTATGGGTTTAAGGCCTTGGTACAGTTTTGCAATGCATTTTGGGTTGAAAGGCTTGATATGGTTGAGCAATGCATTATGGGTTCAATTCCATGATATGATTAAGTAATGCACTTGCAAACCCAATAAACCAGTCAATTAACTGAACTCCCAATAAATAACCCAATCAAACAGCCAATGGTTTTGCTGGTTGCTAAAATTCCAAATAGAATAGAAAATACAAATATTAGCAGAACCAATAACCGTTTTCTTGGTATTTTTAGAAAATTGATATATTTATTAAACGCTTTTGGTCTCAAGCAGCTCTCCTTCGAGGTAAACATCAATGCATTTTATTACAAGGCTTACGATAATTTACAACAGTGAGACAATATAAGAGGCTTGTATAATAGCGTATAAATCTGTCTAGCAAAGTCAACAGAGATAATCAAACACTGGTGTCAAGCACTTCTTAAGTAGGAACACTTGTAAACATAGGAGGGTTTATTGATCAGTTACCTGACTTTCCAACACCCAGCGGCCCGAGCATGACCAACCGAAACTTCTCTGGCATCCTCTTCCTTATTTATGGTGAACAACTTTTATACTTCCTTATTATCTTCTAAATATGATGGCCATTCTGTAAAGACTGTGACAACAACCATATTGAGATGCTCTCTGTACAGCGCTTAGGTAGCATAGAAGGAACCCATGAGCCAATATATATCGTTGATATTTAGATATACCTCTATTTTATGTTAATCGATGTGTCACTCAGTAACTGTTACTAACAAGCTTTGGGATGTAGAACTACTTAGACCTATTAATTGTGAGCTTTTACTGACATATTTTTTTAAATTTCGCTAGCTTAGACTGCCTACTCTGTAGACCCGCACTGTTAATACTGGTTAAATATGATGAACACGTTTAGCAAACAAAACATTTCTGTTTTTGTCATAAATCTTTTATGACATCTGACGCACATACACTATTAACCTTTATCAACTATCCAGCTTTATTAATGATTTTCCTCCTTGCATCCCCCAACTGGTCACAAACAACGTAAACACAGCTAACTTACTAACTACTGGTAACCTATTGACTAATTACTAAATCACAAGGTTGGATATGTCCAGGCAGACAACTCAATGCTATCACTTTATAGAAAAACTACAAAAAGCTGTTTTTTGCATCATTTCCTTTTAAAAAAGTTAAACAATCTAATTTTTGAAATAATAGCAAGAAAGATATGATAATTTGAAAGCACTGCAATTACAAGCAGATGTATGCATCTCATGTTTATGATTAATAAAAACAAATGAAATTTACATGTTCTCATATTATTTTGTTGATGATTGCGGATAAAAAGTCAAGCATGCATACATATGAGTAGAAAGTGTCAACACATCTTTGTTGATTGTACGCAGGTAAAAAGAATACAAATCATGTATTTTATAAAAACAATGTACACGCCTCTAAATAGTTCATTATGAAATTAGGTTTAAAACTGGTAAGTTGACACGCTATCAATAGCTTAGCGAAAACTTACCAGAATAAAAGTGAAGTCATCAACCACACAACTCTTTTATAAACACAGACATGTATTACTATAACATTTCAAGTACACCCAGCAGTCCTATACATACCTTATACCGGGTGTGTTAGCTGTTCACAGTTGCTGCTTCACAAAATCACTGATAAGTGCTAAGGCAATTGCCTGCTAGGTGAGCATGGAAGAGGCATAGCAATGATTATAGCAATGTTACGCAGCATCTATTTGTTCTAAGCAAACATTAGAGAAAAGCCTAAGCCAGTTTACACAAGTTGTATCAGTGGATTAAGTTCCACGTACTGTAAATCAATGCTGAGCAACCTTCACCCAGCTTACACACACAAAAGCTAATGATTTTCTCCTTCACAAAAAACAACTTGAATACTGTAATCAGTGATATATGTAGAAGACAGCATGCGCTACGTCACTGATTCAAAAGGCACATTTTGTAACTTTGGCAGCTCTAAAACCTGAGCTGTAATTTACCTATATTTCAATAAAACACCATGGCAATATTCAATAAAGCAAATGCTACGTATAAACTACTCATCAGAATAAAGCATCATAGATGTGAGCAATACACAAGCACGCATAAACTTTTTACTAGCGTCTATAGGGGTAAACACTGCGCTTGATTTTGTCTTGTGCTATCATTACCTGATATCGAGAGTAAGCGTGTTTCAACACGACCACTCTGACCTCTAGTGAATGTTATCTACTAAGACAATACACCGCCTGATCACAGCACCAAACCAGATATGCAATACTCTATGCAACCTATTATCAGTATTTCTCTGAGCCAGGCAACTTGAGATCAAATCTCACAGATTGCTGAAGATTAGCTCTGATGTTGCTCTAGCAGTGAAATGCTTGCAGCCAATTTATAAATTATGTTGCCTGCATTTTTATTAGATTTTGCATGCGGAACATTGAATATAAGACAGGATTGTAGAAGCTGCAAACCCTTGGGATCCTTTTGAACTTGTAAAAGTGACTCTAAAAGTGTACAATATCCATTGGCATACCCCTAATTAATTCAAAATTACCTACTGTGTTCATCCATTATTAATACTTATATTAGCTGGTGTGCGTATTTACACAAATGTACATCCACTTGTATACTTGTAAAATATTTCCAGCAACTACAAATTGTGCAAATTCATGGCAGTAATATCCATATGAACAAAAAAGTAATACATATCCAGTAAAAATTTTTTTCATGAAAACCATGATTACAAAATTTTAAAAGTGTTCAACAAATAGTAAGAAATTAAACAAAAGCGATTTATTAACATTTAAACATATTTACATTTTACTTTCAGCCTTTCATTAAATAAAACAAAATCACAGAAATCTGTTACTTTTGAGTGAAATTCTTCTCTGTACCCGATGAGGCACGTTGTATTTTTTTCCTGTTTCTCCTCAACTGTTCTTCGACCGTGCTCTCTCCAGCATGCTTCGTCATCATTGGCCTGTGTGATATGTCAAAAGATAGTAGAGATCATCAAGAACTGTTTGTCAATTTCGACTTTTGTTCATAAAAAACTGAGAAAACATAATTTCCAAATTTGGTCTCCAACCCATAATATACATTGAGCATATAATGGGCTGCAATATAGTCCTTCAACTCTTTCGCTACCAAAGTAATTTTCTCACCAGAATATACATGTAAATACATATGCGGTAAAACCTAATACGTGATTAAAGATGCATATAAATAGTCATAACTTTTGAACTACAAAACCTATATAAATATTTGATGCAAAATTAACCAGCATAAAATTTTACATCAGCTGATGCTATAAGGCTGAAAATGTGTTGCAGAAACTTTTTCTGCTGCAACCGTGAGCAAGTCTGTCATGTTCCGAGTCGGACAAGTTATCAATATTATTACAGCTTACGGCATTATTATTACTGCTAAAAATAAAATAATCACTCTCAGTAGTACTGCAGTTCAATAGATAATCATTCAGCGTCCATTGACCTTTTGTGAGACCTTCGTAGGTGTAATGCGTCTGACACGATTTCGTTTGTTATGAAGAAATTGCGATAAAAATAAAAATTTTGCAAACCAAAACTACCTTCAGGATGGGATATAAAATATTTTCTACTGGCTCAACAACGCATGCAGATAATTGCTCTCTTTTGTTTATGTACAGATACAATAAGTTAATTCATTAATCACTCATTAATCAGAAGCATTTTGTACAAAGCCTACAAAAGCCGCACTACGCGGCTCGTGGTACGCAAAGAGTTAAAGGATTATGTGTTTCTATAAACGAATAAAAAAAGCGCATCTGCTAGCAAAAAACTAACTTTCCAAACGATGAGCCCTAAAGATGAGTATATGATGAACTACCTCTATTGAGATGCTGATAAATTGCACAGTATAACAGCATTAACTTACGCTATAAAATCATTATCTTTCCCAGCATTTCTACTATATTCCTCGTCTTCCCTTCGCTGCTCCTCAACATAACGAGCAACATTTTCTGCTCGCTGTTGATCTCTCCACGCGGCGTTATCTACCATTTCTTTCAGCCGAGCCTCTTTTTCCTCCGATGTTAGGCTATATAACCATAAAAGATCATGCACTATACAAAAATGTTAAAATGAATAAAGCTCCAATTTTTTACGAACCGGTTCTGGGATGCAAACTTGATTGAGATTAAATACAAAGTTGCCAATCTTAAAATAGACTGCAGCCAACTTGCTATTAATCAGATACAATATTCAAGAAACTGAGTGAATCAGGTGATCATACCGAGCTCGTTGATGGGATGTACTAGACTTCGGTGGTGAAGATTCCTTTTTAATAAATTTTTCAGTTTTAACTCTGCGGTCAGAGTCAGCCTGAGCTTTAGCTTGAAGGGCTGATTCTCCTTTCTATTGAGTCAAACAAGAAGAGATCAAAAGAATGCACATCACCACCATGCAATAAGTCATCATGAATCTACTAGCACACCTACTACTCACTGCCACACCTACTACTAACTGCCACACCTACTACTCACTGCCACACCTACTACTCACTGCCACACCTACTACTAACTGCCACACCTACTACTAACTGCCACACCTACTACTCACTGCCACACCTACTACTAACTGCCACACCTACTACTAACTGCCACATCTACTACTCACTGCCAAACCTACTACTCACTGCCACACCTACTACTAACTGCCACACCTACTACTAACTGCCACACCTACTACTCACTGCCACACCTACTACTAACTGCCACACCTACTACTAACTGCCACATCTACTACTCACTGCCACACCTACTACTCACTGCCACACCTACTACTAACTGCCACACCTACTACTAACTGCCACACCTACTACTCCGTGTCACACCTACTACTCACTGCCACACCTACTACTCACTGCCACGCCTACTACTAACTGCCACACCTACTTCTCACTGCCACACCTACTACTCACTGCCACACCTACTAATCACTGCCACACCTACTACTCACTGCCACACCTACTACTCACTGTCACACCTACTACTCACTGCCACGCCTTTCGTAAAAACCTCCTAGCTATTACATGAGATAAAGATTCTGAAGAAACCCTAGCAAATGAATATAAACATCAATTCTATTACAAATTTCTGCTCTTCCAAACATTCAATATAAAGCACTGCTGTAACTGCTACATCAGCAGCAACTATAACATGTTTCATACATCTATACTGCAGAGATCATTTGCGAATATCCTAAAATGAAATGTGCGGCAAAAATGATTCCTATTACCTAGGTAGCTAAGATGCCATCGTGACACGCTATGGTTAGTTGAACGATGGTATTGTAAAGGTTTTGTGCGACCTTCACTTTTCCTCCACTAGTACAAGACTAGGTGCATGAGTTTATACATATATTTCGGCTTAGTTCATAAGTTGTACAAGAATGCTCAAGTAACAGGCAATGAACAGGCCCAGAACAGCTCAGCTCTTCTACACAACTGTTCGAGCTTATATAGCTAGTAAGCTCCGCCTCCGTTCTACTTGGCTGGACCCGGCACGGCTCGGTCTTGACTCGGCATGGCACGGCTCTGGCTTGGCTAAACTCTGACCTCGTTATTCTGCCTGACTGAGCACAGCCCGGCTCGGCTTAACTCAGCCCTAGGCTTAGCTCTCTGTGGATCACATTCCACAACACTTTCCCCTCCGTTAGTGACAACGGTCTCCAATCTAGACCTTGGGAGAGAGCTTATGGTAGCCACTTGGCAGACCTCTCCTGTTAGGGTTTTGTCCAGGTCCTCGTCATCTGCTTCGGAGACAGCTTCTCGGGGGCAGCTCATGCTGGCCTCAGCAGTTGCCTCCTCCAACTCCTGATCTCCCTTGGGTGCTGCCACACCTACCGGCTCCATTGCACTCAGTGCTTCCTCAGCTTCTTTCAAGCTAGTTGTGACCAAAGTCAATAAATCCTGTAGCGAGGTGTTACCTTCTCTATCCATCTTCTCGAATGCTCTAACGTCGTCCAGAGAAAACGAGTGTTTTAAAAAGAAAGCTTTAGTCGCGTCCGTGAGGACTGTTTTGCTGCCTTCCTGTTCGACCTCCAGACCGTTTTCCGACAATTCCATGGAGTAGCATACCCCATCTCCGTACCGTTCCGGCTTTCTAGTGGTCCGAGCCGGCCTAAGATTGTGCTGGACCGGAGTTGATTGGATTGCAGGGTTGATAGGATCTGGTGTTGTGGTCTCTTCAGTCTCCATCGGGTTTGCTTCAGGTTCTCCCAGAACTTTTTCCCAAGTGGCCGGATCGATTCCCTCGAAACTCGGAGGGCACCGTTGGCTTTCTCCTTCCTCCGGATTTTCTCCCGGAGTTATCTCCTGTCTTCATTTTTCTGCAGCTTCTAGCAGCAACTTTTCCCAGCTGGGGGGCAGCATTATGGGTACAGGGTCTATTCTGACCTTCTCCTGCCTCCTTTCCGGCCTGCTGGGTCAAGCTCCTTTCATGTTAGGACCTCTCCTTGGCTCCAGGGTGGCAGGGGCTTGCCCCAACCTTTCTGGGCAAGCATGATAAGGTTTCAGCCTTCCTTCGCTCTGAATGGAAAACTGGCCCTGTCGTTCCACCAGATATGTGTGGTTCCTCCAGGCCTTCAGGAGCTGGTATGGTCCCACGAACTTTGCCTGTAGCTTAGGATTTTCTCCCCGTCTCCGGCGTTTATCCATGAGCCATACCCGTCGCCTGGGGCGTACAGCGGTGGCTCCTCCCGGTTCTCCTGTCTCACCTTTATCTGACTTTGTCGTAGCGCCTCGTGCACCATCTGCAGCCTCCACTGCACCTTAAGGGTGTGCTTGTGGGCAGGAAAGAACTCGGTCGGTGGTGGGTGGCTTTCGAGCTGGTCCGGCAACCTCAACTCTCGTCCCAACATGAACATGTTGGCTGTCTCCGGTTGCGGAGTGGGGGTGCCTCGGTATGCCTTCATCAGCTGGGGAAGCCGCAGGTCCCACTTGTCTTGTCCCCGGGCCAGGAGTAGTGCCCTCAAAGAGTCTCCGAGTCCGTTCAACAACTCCGTTGGCCTGTGGGTGATAAGGAGTCGTATGGGTTTTCCCCACGTTCCACAGTTGGCACAGTTCGGCCATCAGTTGGCTCTCAAACTGCGCCCCCTGGTCCGTGTGGATCTGCTCGGGTAACCCCAGGTAGCAGAAGACCCACTCATCCAGTGCGTTTGCGACCACCGAGGCCGTGGCATCAGGTAGTGCCAGTGCGTCCTGCCATCGGGTGAAGTGGTCGGTGAGGACCAGCACCCACTTGTTCTTCCTAGGCGTGACCGGAAATGGCCCCACCAGGTCCACGGCCACTTTCTGCCAAGGTCGTCCGGCGTAGAGTCTTCTTTTCCCTCCGGCCGCCTTGGTCCCTCCATGCGTTGCAGCCTGGCACACCTCACAACTCTTGATGAGCCGTCTGACTGTGGCCGTCAGTCCAGGCCAGTACCAAGTCAGCTGGAGGCGGCTTATCATTCTTCCTACCCCAGAGTGAGCCAGGGCATGCGTTTGCCACATCATGGTCTCCCGCATGGCCGAGGGGGGCCAAATGGCGCACCATCTAGCGTGGCCCTACGAGGCCACACATGCTCCCAGCACGCCGTCTTGTCGTATGCGCAGAGAGCCTCGCAGATGATGCAGGATATCCAGCTCTCTGCTCCCGACTTCCAGGTGTTCCACTGGCACCTCTTCCCCTGTGGCGATGGCACGATACATGATAGCCACTGGTCTTTGTTCGGTAGCCTGTGTCCTTGCCAGCTCGCCTTTTGAACCTGTTATCCCTGGTGTGGCCGGTAGCCCCTCGGAGGAACTTCCGGCACCCAGGTTCATTCCCGCCACTGTTGGGGCAAGAGTCCCGTGCGAGTTGCCGGCTGGCCCTCCAGGATATGCGACGTTGCCCAGGGTCGACCCCGCCCTGTCGAGAGTCTCATTCAGGCAACTGGTCGGTACCCACGCGGCTAACGGCCCTTGTTCCCTTGCCAACTCCTTCCGTGAGGGGCCCCCGTCTCTCTGCTCAATGCTCGCGCATTACCAGAGGTCCTCGCAGGTTTGCCTGCTCAACCCATCTGCCTTCCCGTGGCGAGTCCCTGACCGATGCTCCAGGACGTAGCGGAACTCAGCCATGATCTCTAGTCACCGGGCTACCTGATTCGAGGGTTCCTTCCTCTTGCATAGCCACCGGAGTGACGCGTGGTCCGTCCGTAAGAAGAACTTCTGGCCATACAAATACGGCCGAAAGTGCTTCACTGCCTTTACCACCGCAAGCAGCTCCCGTCGGGTGACACGGCAATTGCGCTCCGAGGGGGTGAGGGTCTTGCTGTAGTAGGCAATGACTCTCTCGCAGCCCTCCTGTACTTGGGACAGTACGGCCCCCACTCCACATCCGCTGGCGTCTGTGTCAAGGATGTGCGGCCTCCGGGGATCCAGGTAGCCCAAGATCGGGGCAGTGCTGATACTATCCTTCAGTGCATTGAAGGCAATCTGTTCTCCTTCCGTCCATCTTCAGGGCTTTCCTTTTGCAGTCAGTCGGTGCAAGGGATGCGCTGTAGTGGCGACCTCCGGGATATATTGTCGGTAGTAGCCGATCGTCCCGTGGAATCCTTGGAGTTTTTTCACTTCTATGGGCTCGGCCACTCCGTGACTGCCTTCACCTTGTCAGGGTCTGTAGAGACTCCGTCCTGGATTACTATGTGGCCCAGGTAGAGGCCCTGGGGTTGCAATAGTTTGCACTTGGGCGGCTTTAACTTCAGTCCAGCCTTGTGAAGTCTCTGGAAGACCTTTTCTAGCTGATGCAGATGCGTATCGAAGTTCGGGGGCGATGACTATAATATCATCTAGATATAGTAGCAGCGTTCTCCAGTGGAGGCCGTGCAGAACGCGTTCCATGTGTCTTTGGAAGGTGGCGGGGCGGACGTCAGTCCGAAAGGCAACATCTTCCATTTCCACAATCCGGACCGTGTCGAGAAGGCCGATTTCACCTGCGCCTCTGCATTCAGGAATACCTGCCAGTACCTGCTTACCAGGTCGAGCGCGCTGAAATAGCGGCTGCCAGACAGGGCGTACAGGCTGTCGTTTATCCTGGGTAGAGAGTAGGCGTCCTGCTCGGTGACGGCGTTTAGATGCCGCCGGTAGTCGATGCAGAAGCGCCACTTCCCACCCTTCTTCCGGACCAACACCACGGAGGAGCTCCAAGCTCCTCCGGTTGGCTCGATAAGCCTTCGCTTGAGCAGATCCTGGACTTGCCTTTCGGCCTCCTTCTGTCCGAGTCTGTGGGGGTTTGCCGGGTTGGCCGGGTGCCCTCCCTAAGTGGAATGGAATGTTCATCCTACGTCGTCGTCACCCTTACTGAACACGGTGGAATATCAACTCAGCAAGGAGGCCAACCTCGCCGTTTGACCCGTCTCCTCACAGTTCAGCCGGGCCGCCTGGAACAATTCCTCAAGGTGAACCGGCACTCTATTGATTGAAGTCGGACCGACGTCACACAGTAAGGGATCGTCCGCTTCGACCTGCGGGGTCTCCACTCCCGTGTAAGTGCCGATAGTGGCTCTGGACCGGAACGTCAATGGCCGCTCCGTAGCATTCATGCAGCGGGTGATGACCTGCCCCTTGGGTCCCGGCTGATTCAAGCTACTTGCTATCGGAGGTCCGTCGGGAAATCCTTCGATCAGACCCATGGGGCAGTAATTTCGCGTGGTGATAAGACAGTGTGTAGCCATCTCTGTCCGGGCGGAAACCACTACCCCCTTATAACCTGTACCTTGCTCTGTAGCAGCCGCCCATGTCGATCCGTGCAGACTTGCTGTCTGCCATCCACTTGGACCACCAGTTGCTCAAATTCGAGAGAGAACTGATGGGCCATAAAGAATGGCTTCCGAGTATGGCATCCTCGCTCAGACGGCTAACCACAAAGACTTCCTCTGTCTTTACATCCCTCAGGCAGATGGCCAGACGGATTATCCCGTAGAAGGGGAGCTGTATTCCGTCAGCCAATAGTCCGTGGCTGTCACTCTCCTCGTGTTGGTCCCGTACGGCTCTTGGCAATCGGTCAAAGACCTGCTTATTGATCAGGTTTGTGGTGCATCCTGTGTCTAAAAGAAACTGGATGGGCCGCCCCTCCACTCTTCCTGGGAGGAAATAGCTGATGGAGTGAGGTCGGCTGAGGGCTTGCGCCCTAGTGGTGTCTTTCAAGACATCCTCCGGGAGGCCTGGAAGCCTTCCTTTCTGCGGTGGGGCGAGGTCGGTCCCTCAGGCCGTCCCACGTCCGAGGTAGACCCGCAGCTCCTGTGATTGCCATCCCCAAAGCGGAGAAGGGGTCGGCCTTGCCGCCTTTAAGGCCGGCTTCCGACCATCCGGTCCAGTGGGGGTGGTTCTCGCTGTCTGGGGTGGAGGGGATTTGAGGGTCACCCTCCTTCGTTTCGGGCTACGTCCCTGCCGTTCGCATAGAGGGGTGTAGACGGTGTACGGGAATGTCCAGATTGGCCTCACTCAAAGACTGGTAGTAGTTTCGTGTCTCCACAGGCCTTTCCTGTGCACGAATTTTCCTCGGCCTAGTCCTTGCTGGTTGAGACTAACCGTCGGCTGTCACTGAATCCCGTGTAGTCCTATTGTGTTTCCGGAGTTGTTTGGCCTTGGTACAGCCAGTAGTCGGAACTACTGCTGTGGCCGTTCTTCGTTTCCCAAAGCCGGTTTGGTGTAGCGAGGACAATTCTTCCATGTGCCCCGGTTGCCCACATCCCCAGCAAAGGGTAGCTGGCTGGCTCCTCCTCTCGGTTGGAGTGCGAACCTGCTCCTGGAGCCGTTCCACCTTGTCCGTGAGAGTTTGGACCAGCCGAGCTAGTCGTCCTATAGCATCGGATTGGCCGAGTTCACCTGGTCGGAGGTTCCTCCCTCCAGGGCTCGTACCGAAGATCCGGTGGATTTATGGTCGCCTCTTTGGATCTGGAGGTAGTCGTTCCCGGCCCGTACAGCGTCAGCCAGCGTTGGCGTATGTACGGCCAAGATATGTTGCTGCAGGGCAGGGTCCCTTAGTGAGCTGCAAAAAGTCTCCATAGCCATACTATTTCGGTGTCGATTCGGCAGGTCCCCGTATGCAATGCGTACCAACCTCTGCGTACCGAGTTGGCTTAGCGCCTGCCTGGCGGATAGCCCGAATCTTGCCCGGAGGGCATTGAAAATGGCCTCCTGGTCCTCGGTCCGTCCGCAGTCCTCAGCCTGTTCGCCCAGTACTTCCCGGAGGTGCAATAGGGTTGCTCCTTCCGTTCACTGGTTGGTGTCGGCTACCTCCGTGAAGCGAGCAATGAAATACTCCACATCTCCCTTTCCAGTGTACTGGGGTATCTTAAAACGTGGTGCCGGTTCCTGAGCCCTTGGCATCAGTAGTACCTGTTCTAGTGCCTCGACTAGTCGGTTGGGTCCCTGATCAGCACTTTTGCTCTCCTATTGGCCATGTCTGGCTTTCGGTAGGTTTCTGCTCTCTTCCCAGAGCAGTGCCTCTACTGTGTCCGTTGGCTTCTTTCCGGGTTTCTTCCTGAAGGAAGTTCTTCCAGTAGGAGCTCGCTGCCTCCTCAGGCAAGGCCTGTCGGAGCCTCTAGTAGGTTTCTGCTCCCGGAGCAGTGCATCTACTGGGTCCGATATCGCAGGGCTTTCCACAGCTCTCGCTGGGTTTCTTCTTGTAGGAAGTTCTTCCAGTAGAAGCGGTGTCGCCGTTTTTCAGGCAGCCCAGTTCCTCCAAAGTCCAGTGATCCTCCCAATGTCCAGTGATCATCCCAGTTTCCAGTGATCCTGCTACGAGTCCTGTGGTGAGTTCTTGGGATCGTCAGCAATCCCACCGCTGCCACCAGTGTAAAGGTTTTTGTGCGACCTTCACTTCCCCTCCACTAGTACAAGACTAGGTGCATGAGTTTATACATATATTTCTGCTTAGTTCATAAGTTGTACAAGGATGCTCAAGTAACAGGCAATGAGCAGGCCCAGAACAGCTCTGCTCCTCTACACAAATGTTCGAGCTTATATAGCTAGTAAGCTCCGCCTCCGTTCTACTTGGCTGGACCCGGCACGGCTCGGTCTTGACTCGGCACAGCTCTGGCTTGGCTAAACTCTGACCTCATTATTCTGCCTGACTGAGCACAGCCCGGCTCGGCTTAGCTCAGCCCTAGGCTCAGCTCTCAGTGGATCACATTCCACAACAGTATTAGTCATGCAGGTTTTTCTTGAGTCACCCACAGTTGAATGCATATGATACATTGAGATTGTGTGCTTGATTGATGACATGTCATTGAAAGTGAACATAAGATATTTTTTCAGCAACAGTTGGAAAAAATGAGTGTGTAAAAAAAGGTTCTACAAAATAATTTAAAAAACATGCTTCTCGGACAAATTGTAAGATGTACAATTAACCACTGTCTGGTGGCTAAATAAAATTGAGTTGCTTTTCCTATAGACAATATTGGAATTTTAAAACAAATAAGTAGCTAATTTAAACATTAGTATTTGCAAAATTTCCTTCAGTTTTAATGTAGGTGAATGATGAAAATGTTTACGGTATTTAAAAATCTATTTAATACCAAAGTTGCATACAAATAGATTGGTAATATGTTTGGTATTTCTTCAACATTGTCATCCAATATAAAATCAAAAAAGCTGTTGATAAGCCTACATAGTTTTACTATTTGCAAACTTAGAATACACACAAACTGAAATTAGAACAACATGAACTACACTAAAGAATGATTTCGCCATTACCTTCTACAAAGCAGTAAATTATGCAACTTTTTTGTATTTTATTTATACAAAATAATGTGTTGTATTTTGTACAAAAAGCAAAGATTGCAGTTTTAGATATACTGATAAAAACAAAACTGTGTTACATTTTCAGCTAAAAGAAAACAATTCTGAAAACTAGTAGTAACACAGTTTAAGACCATTTCTCTAACAGCACATATTCATATCTCAATATCAGTTAAAACTCCAAGTTGCAATGCTTTTAATTGTAACTAGTTATATTTTATATTCTCATGAATGTTCCGAAAACATTAAATGGGTAGTTGGTTATAAATCTTCATCTCACCTGACAAGAAACAAAAGGAGTTGATAATATCGGCTGATTACACAAACTGCTGGCTTTTGTGAACATGAGTAATCACAGATTCATACACATTGATTAGCTAAAAACATGTCCATCTGTGAATAAATCCTTGACTACACCAGTAAACAACCAGACAGGAAGGATCTAGCAGTATTTGCATGTAGTTCAACATATGCTAAAAAACTATAATATTATGATGGCCGTGGATATGTCGCTACAGTTAAATAACTCCATCCCACCACTTGGTCTTACGGCAAATAAATCAAGCTTTAAAATTTTACTTAGCATAGAAGGATTGGTGAGTAATAGTCCGCAGGCATATTTCTTACCAATAGAATCGCTCTACTGATTGTCACCAACAACACATTTAAAAGACAAGACATGCATATAATTTCTGGTGAAAGCAATACTTCAGTAGTGAAGCGAAACAAGGTCATGTTGTTTGAGAAGTAATGAAACGAAACAAGGTCATGTTAACATGTTGTATGAGAAGGAATGAAACGAAACAAGGTCATGTTGACATGTTGTGTGAGAAGGAATGAAACGAAACAAGGTCATGTTGATATGTTGTGTGAGAAGGAATGAAACGAAACAAGGTCATGTTGACATGTTGTATGAGAAGGAATGAAGCGAAACAAGGTCATGCTGTATGAGAAGGAATACGTATAAGCTTGATGACAGTCCTCCTTTTAAGAGTCAGGAAAGATGCAACGATATGAAATCTATAGCTGTATAGAACAGATTGCTCCAGAGCGTATTTACATTACGCTGAACTAAAGTATGCCCTTGCCTATGTGTCAAGCATATTTAAATGAAACTCATTAATACATGTAAGTCTCACCGGATGGACGAGGCCATATGCTGGCCGACTGGACAATGTAGCCTGCGGATCATGCTTCTCTTCCTCACGAGTCTCGTCATCCGAGCTACAACTTCTGCTACTTGTTCTGTTGTTAGCAAAGTAGGTAATTATCACAGGAAGTAGTGTACAACAATGAGTGAGTAGAAACTATTCCCTAATAAGGATTGGCTTTGCTCTCTGTAGCTTTTGAGTTGGTTGAATGTTAGACTTTTCAGTAAAATTGAAAATGTAAACAAAAGACGAATTCTAGAGTATTTTAAATGAATGATTGTTAAATCTGAACAAGTGTTTTGCAGAAACAGTTTATAGTTTGTTTAGACATTCAAGTCAGACGGAGACTTTGCAATAGTTCATATTACAAGGGTATATTTACAGAGACTAACCTGTTTGTAGGGGAGGGCCTATTTGGTTTCAGCCTCCTCTTTGGTGAGGGAGACTGCAAACTATCACTTGATGAACTTGAATCGGAAGAGCTGCTAGAGCTAATGTCTGAGCAGTCTTTCCCCTTAGCCTTCCATTTACTTTTGATTCCTTTTCTGTATTAAAATGGATGAACTTAAAGACCCTTCTAGTAGTACCTACTGTGACTTTTATGGGCATAGATTAAAAATGTGAAAAAGCCAAGTTTCTCAAGTGAATTGGAACAATGAAAATTTAATAATTTATGAATTAAGTCAAAGAAGCCTGCTCAAAATATAAATAATGTAAAAAACACTTTTACTTCAAACTGCTGCCATAACTTAAATGCCTATTAAACAAGTAGATCTAATAAACAATAACAAATGCAAAATAAATCACTTTTAAAAATTAATTGGATGCTACCTAAAAGGCAAACGTCTCAATTGGTTTATTGCCAATACCAAAGGCACGTACATACCTGCTTGCCACACCCCTCCTAGGTTCTTCTCTTTTGTGCCTCTGTTCTTTGTCCTCTTCACTCAAACTATTGGCACTGGCTCTCTCTTGTCTGCGAGAAGGACGCTGCTTTCTCTTGCCAGAAGTGCCTCTGCGATAGTCTGCAGAAGCAGATCTGTCGTGTCGATCATTAGATTTATGGTCACGCGCTAATTTCCTTTGTTCCTTTCCACCACGACTCTTCCTATCGCCTCTATCTTCTTCACTTGTGCTATCTGTACTTGCTCTGTGTTGTCTGTGGGAAGTTTGCTGCTTCCTCCTGTCAGAATGGCCTCTCTTATCATCTGCAGAAGCAGATCTGCGGCATCGATCATTTGATTTATAGTCGGATTTTCTATGTTCCCTTCCACGACTGTTTCTATCTCGAGATGAGTAATTAGTTACATATTTCCCATGGTCCCTGTGGTGTGGAGATCTGGAACGGCTGCGTCTAGATGAATGCCGCGAGTATCTGACAGCTTCATGGGAATGTGGAGAATATTTCTCTTGTCTGTCTGTTCTTCTAGTGATATCTAGGTCTGATATGCGTTCCATAGGACTAGAAGAACGTTTATATTTTTCTATATCTTTCATGTCCTTGTCTCTATCATCTCTAGATTCTCGTACAGCACGTATTCTCGTATTCCTTGCAGAAGATCTGTCTTCAAGTCTACCGCGCCTGCTAGAGCTACCTCGTTGGATGTTCCCGTTATACCCTCTGTCTCTTCGATCACTCCACTCTCCTGGTCTATCTTCTTGACCCCGATGTGAAGCACGTTCTTTGCTGTGGCGCCCTTTATCGCTACTGCTCTCTCTGTGTCGTCCTTTTCGCTGGTCATTGTCTTCCTCTTCTGAGGTGTCTGAGTAGAATCGCCTACGACGAGCTTTACCGATCAGCTCTAGATATCTATAATAAAGGATAGCTATATCTACAAAAAAGGATAGCTATAGATATGTATAATAAAGGATAGCTATAGATATCTACATGTATAATAAAGAACAGCTCTAGATATCTAGAATAAAAGATAGCTTTATCTATAATAAAGGATAGCTATAGATATCTATAATAAAGGATAGCTATAGATATCTACAATAAAGGATAGCTATTGATATCTATAATAAAAGACTGTACCAAATAGTAACACACAACTGTGATAACTGATTAAGAGCAGCTGTATTAATGAGTGTAATTAGTTGGCATAGCTTACATAAGCATGCCCATGTCATGCTACAACATATTAAAAACACCAAGTATTTGTCATAAAAAATTAAGTGAAAATATATTCTTAAGTTATGAAAACTATTACACTAGAGGTCCTGTGCGCCGTGAGAGATCTTCATGTATAATCGGTATGTGCACAATTATTTCCTGATGCTGCAAGATGATCCAGTGGCGCAGTTGGTGGTGTACTTTGCAGCAAAGCCAAATGTGAGTTCATACCCCGCGCAATGCACTATTTTTTGTAACGCCCTTAGCGTGGCACCGCACAGACACAGCATTTATCATGGTAATTGGAAATCATCAGAACCTTCAATTTGCTATTAATTTAAGTTTTTTATGAGCCAGTTGAAAGTTATCAATAAGGACCTCAGCTCACACCGGATTCATGATGTAAGACACCAACCTAAGCAGAAGAGACTTATCATCATCTGGTAATTTCTTTTTTTGCTTTTCTTTTGTCGAGCTCACTTTAGCACCTTTAATAGCCATGTATCTAGCTAGAAGTTCATCGCCGTCTTTGCTGCGTCTTTGAGACCTCCGATCCTTCAGCTATAAAGTGTGAGAATAGTCTATTTTGTTTAGGAAGTTGAACTAGGTGAGTCCCGAGGAGACTTCAAATAGCTATCCGTATTTTTACATACACTACCCAAGCGAGCAGGCTATGTGACTTTCCACAATGATACAATTTTCATAGTGACTATGCTTTGAGATGTGCTTGTTGTTTAGAATATTATGATAGCCCATACAAGCAGTTTTACCATAATTGTTTCAGTAAAATATTCGTTGTAACTTACTGTGTTTATGAGCCTGACAGTTCCGCCATGAACAGACTGTCATTGAACATACATTTCTAACAGAATCTTGAGTTGAAGGTTTCATATTTGTAATGAAAGTATTTACCAAGTTTGCTAATAGCAGTGGATAAAGGGAAACCTGCTGTACCTACCGCTTTTTCTAACTGCTTCATTTTCATGGGATTGTTGAGAAGGGACCTGCGTGACTGCTCTTCTCGTTTCCTATATATATATATATACAAACGTGACAGAAAAATCTACTGCCTATAACTGCTGACACATCGAGTAAAGAGACTTGATCAAACACTCATTCGATTACAACAACATGGTTTAAACTGTGCCAACATTTAATTTCTAGATGAGTTTTTCGAATGCCATAGATAATCCAAAACAATTTGGTCTACATTTTAGTTTAAGAATTTAATAAAACAAATTTCTTAGCTATCACAAATTGCACATAGGCAGAAAAAAACAAAAAATAAAAATGTAAAAGAATAAGCTTTCAATGTTTACTTAATAGCAGACAGCGGATCTTCTCTCTCCTTAATCTGGGCATTTACTCTTTCATTATGAATGGCTGGGTCTTCATCAAACTTGGCTCCAACACCAGATTCGCCTACAAGCCAAAATAAAAAACTCCAAAACACAAGTATTAAGTTGCTATAAAATGATACCAATAATAATAATCCATAATGGTTATGATGGCCATCATGAAACTCGGGTACTTACTACGTTCAGGAATATTTTGGCGTTCATAGTTGGCATCAACTCTTTTTCCAAGCAGATACTCTTCTGAATCAATTTTGTCTTTGTAGATAAAGTCTAAGCGCTCAGAACTAGGCAAGCAAAACGTGAAATGCAAGATGAACAAATAAAAAAGTGAGATGTGTGTCCAATACACTATTCCCAAAGTTTTGAGAAAAATGTTACCTCTCCTAGGTGGCTATAGTACAGACCAACCAGGTCAGAATGCCTGCAGAACCTGCCTGCTTTCCAGTAAAATATACATGACGCAAATACACAATATCAACCAGATTAAAAAGTACATGGTCGACATAAGGGGTGTCACTGGGAGTATTTGATATAACAGAAAATCAACAATCCATAATTTCAAGAGCTCAAATTAAAAATAATATCAAGATAATTAAAAACTTAATAATTTCACAATGATCAATTCATAGCATCCCAATTGAGACTAACCAAAAAGCTGCTTTGCATTATCATTAATACAGAAAAAGAAAAGCCACTAGTCTTCAGATCTGTGACAATGATTTGGTCAGTTACTCCTTTATGTACACCAGCAACACCTTAGGTTTGGATGACAACAATTTGTTATAACAACATATAGAGATTTGTACAGTTATAAGCAATATTAAATTGAACCCAGAATTATTGACCCTGTATAATCTCAAAAAACGACCTTGACATTACAACACTAACTGATACCCAGCAGCCCTCTGAGATAACATTAGGATTCTCACTTGTTTTGGGAAGCTTTTTCACGATACATCTGCTTAATCTTTCGTCGTTCCTCGTCATTCTCCTTATCCACATTTTCACTCATTATGAGTTGCTATAAAAAAACACAAATACATTGGAACATCGGTTCTAGAACATAATTCATTCGAGGAGGTTGTTCGAAATCCGAAACAATTTTTCCCATTAGAATTAATGTATGTGAATTTTTAATCGTTCCAAGTCGAGAAAACAACTTCGGTAAAGTAGTTTTTAACATTTTACAACATAAACTGTACTGTATACTGCATACTATAAATAAAAGCAAGTAGATATAAATCGTGTTTAACTTAAATAAAATATTTTCTATTTATGATGATGAAAAAACAAAAACAGAGAGAAAACATTTTTCATGTTTGGCTCTTAAAACATCGAAAACATTAAAGGTTCAGATACAATACCAAAAATTGCAGAAATTGATAATGAAACAGCAAAAAATTCAACGGATCAGTTACATAAAAAATTGTATGAAAAGAAAATATAAACAGCAACAGTACATTTACTTCACATTTTTGAAATAGAATCCTCCTTCAAAACAATTTAGGGTACCGCGACTGGAGGAGTTGTCTCCCTAGCAAATCTCTTCGTTAGAGGAGACACCGTAGATGGTTTATTCTCTTTTGTAAAAATTAATGAAGCGTAACTTGCTTCTCCCTTTGTTTGAAAACCTTTCAAA
The DNA here is from genome assembly GCF_963576615.1 of Watersipora subatra. Classification (NCBI taxonomy): domain Eukaryota; kingdom Metazoa; phylum Bryozoa; class Gymnolaemata; order Cheilostomatida; family Watersiporidae; genus Watersipora; species Watersipora subatra. The sequence continues at coordinate 10,603,135 of NC_088708.1, read as the reverse complement.
AGTAGCTCATAACAACATCGAATGTTTCCATGCTGTTCCGAACATTTAATTCTAATGCGCATGCTCAGGTTTTATCGAAAACCGAATTTACGTTCAAAATCCAACACGAACAAATCTCAATTTTTTTGGTGGAACACTGAGTTGGTCGAGAACCGAGGTTCTACTGTAGCTAAAATACATTATTGCCATAGTGATATCGGTAGTCATTTTAAGATGAATGTGACAGGTGTCCAGGGTTGGAAAAAATCAATGATTTTTTGCAAAAAATTGGATTTTTTGTGATTTAAATCGATTTTTATGATTTAAATCGAGTTTTACCATTTTTTGTATCAATAACTGTTTCAGTATCTTGCAACGAGAATGCTAATACAAATTTATGTAAAGAATTACATTTTATTCTCCGATAAGAAACTGATAATTGATGATAATTGATAATAATTGACAATAATTGATAATCTATAGCGAAAATCAGTGTCGGTGATACAGGTCATACAGTATACATTATTATGAGGAGTTCGCAGACTTGATAATACCATAATGTGATTATGTGAGTGAGGGACTCAGTGATGAGACAAATAATGTACTTATTGTACCTATTGTATTATACCAGGGATTAGCGCTGCAGCATGCAGTTCAAGACTGCAAGCCTCTGTAAACTCTCACTCCCTGTAGGTTCCTATTTAATTAAATTCTTAAGTAAATGAATGTTTGGTCAATGAGTTTATACTATCCAGTTAAAAGCAGTACAAAACAGGTTGTTTATCGCTAGACTAAATCTACTACACTAGTGGTAGACTATTTTTTTGAAAAAAAATCATGATTTTTTTCGCGTGATTTAAATCGAATAAAAATCGCCTGATTTAAATCGTGCCAACCCTGCAGGTGTCCATAAACATCAGCACCCATTCAACAGGCAATGAAAAACATCGTATTAAATTAAGCATGAGCTCACCAATAATGATGTCTCCTTTTGTTTCTAAACATTCAACGATTGCATAGAATGTCTCCATCAAAACTTCTAAGTCCCTTTTTATTTAATTATTATCATTTGTTGCCCATATGAAATACAGTAAACTAGAAGACTTCACCAAAGGCAAATTTTTTTTACTTTTATGATATAGACAGCTTTCACTAGATTTTAAACCACTACTAAACATGGCACAAAAGTCATCAATAAGGTTAATGCCTGAAAACAAAAGGATATGTGAAGTAACTAATAGAATTAGACCTGAGGATGTAAGACAGTATTATAAAATATAAGCCAAAACTAGACAGATGAATTACAAGTTTCAGACCTCCGCAACGATGTAATTTCACAGCAATTAATTTGTATCCGTGGCTGCCTCAGTAAAACCATGGTGGCGGATAGCTACGACTCTGTGAGTTCACGAAAAAAACTATTTAGTAATAGTTGATTATTTCTCTAGATACATGCTAGGGGAACATTTAGAAAATACCACAGCTCAGGCTGGGTGTGGAGTTCAGGGGAAAATGTTTTGTCTGTTGGGAATTCCCAATACAGTCATGTATGACAATGGGCCGCCATTTATCTCTAAGCATTTTCAGTTTATGTTGAGGAGGTGAGATGTGCTCCATGTAATCAGTAGCCCGAGGAATATGTAAATCAATGGGATGGCCAAAAGAAGAGTGTAGAAGTTCAAGGAATGTTTGGAGACAAAGGTTTTTCCAACTAGCTTTCCTGTGTTATAATAACAGCCCTATCCTCAACAGATATTCACCAGGTCAGTTATAAATCGGTCGAGGACTGAATTCTATGGGGTGTGCAGTGAATCAACTTGATGACCTGGAAAGGCTTTCCTAATTTGATAGTCAATCTCGGGACAAACAAGCATATGTTTTTAACAGATGCCATCTAGCTGAAGCCCAGACATAAGTAGAAGTGGAAACTCATGTTCAGATATGCGACCACAATGAGAGGTCTACACCCAGTACTAATACGCCAGCCCAGAGACGAAGAGTTGTTGTCAAAACTTCAGAGGGTTTTAGAGACATTGGAAATGAGTTATAACCGCTGGAAATTCTGGGATAGATGCACCAAAGCCTAGTCTCAAATTTGAATGTGGTTGTCAAAACAACTACAATCTTCTCCTGAGGCAGCTACAACAACTATGAAAACAATTCGTCTTAAAAGATCACGTCTAAAAACTTTAGATCTTTAGCAATTTTTTTACTTGTTTTTTTGCTCTATTTTGTCAATTCTTGTTCTCTTCCTCAGCAATCATGCAAAGTATGATGACACTCATCGCTGTTATTATATATATTCGAATCTGTCCAATACGCCCGAGGGCATTATATGAACATATTAAATATTTTGGTGTCTGATTCATTTTATTCTCATCAGTAGTAAACTCAAGATCTTTGAGTAATAGTTTAAAGCGTGGCAGCGCCTACCTGAACCGCCACCACAAGAGACAATGCAGCAGAGATAACTTCAAGTCGGTCACCTTGGCTACAATTCTGAGATGGTGACATCTTGATTTTGTAAGCTCTCTTAATTGTGCTGGAAGAGGGGTATAAGAGTAGGTCAAGGTCATAAAAGGAATCGCATAATTAAGAGAACTAAGACGCCAAGAGCTTAAACGATTCGCTTGCTGAACACGATGGCACTTACGAGTGCTGCGCAATATTACTTGAAATGACGAAGTTGAGGCTGGCTAGACAAGTAAACAGCTACACTTCTACAGAGCAAACACGCCAATTACGAGGTCACATATAAAATGATTTGAACCTTAGTGTCATTGACCGGTCGTTTAACGCGTTAATAAAGTTCTTAGACTCTTTGCCGGACTTAATAAAAATTAGCACATTGCATATTCAAGGACTTGTACATATATGAAGTAATATATCGGTACAATTTGACAACCGAAATGTTAGTAATTGTTAATAATTGAAGCCTATTATACAACAAAAGGCATTTCTTCTTCATATACAGTAAGCAGCGATTTAAGAATCACATGTATACCTGATTCTTTAGCGAAGTTTGATTTGGAAACGGCCAGAGAAGTTGGTGCAAAGTATGCTTGAATGACTTAACTACATTGTTGAGCAATTAAGCGGTTAGTAATATTTTTCATCATTGTGTTACATTGTCATGCTGTCGCGTAACTTGACCAG